>NC_139664.1:6712325-6779825 GCF_951799395.1 Argentina silus | reverse complement strand
GCCTATGTGTGGTTCTGCTACGCTGTTCTGATCTCACTCAAACACTACCCTGAGAAACAACCCTTCTACATCCCCTTCTTCACCGCATACACACTCTGGTGAGACACACAGCCCATACACACTCTGGTGAGACACACAGCCCATACACACTCTGGTGAGACACACAGCCCATACACACTCTGGTGAGACACACAGCCCATACACACTCTGGTGAGACACACAGCCCATACACACTCTGGTGAGACACACAGCCCATACACACTCTGGTGAGACACACAGCCCATACACACTCTGGTGAGACACACAGCCCATACACACTCTGGTGAGACACACAGCCCATACACACTCTGGTGAGACACACAGCCCATACACACTCTGGTGAGACACACAGCCCATACACACTCTGGTGAGACACATAGCCCATCAAACTTCTTATTCTCTCTGCATCCTCTTTAGATTGTGTTAAAAATGTAAAATGCATTTGCATTCATTCAGTTTAAGTACCTATAAAGCCTAACTCCTTCTCTTGTCCGCTCTTCCTCTTTCTCACCCTCTGTCTCTGTCTGTCTATCCCCCCCCCTGTCTCTGTCTGTCTATCCCCCCCCCCTGTCTCTGTCTGTCTATCCCCCCCCTGTCTCTGTCTGTCTACCCCCCCCCTGTCTCTGTCTGTCTATCCCCCCCCCGCCCCGTCTCTCTCTCTCTCTCAGGTTTTTTGCAGTGCCAGTCATGGCTCTGATAGCTAACTTTGGCATCCCTCGTTGGGCACGGGAGAAGATAGTCAATGGCATCCAGCTTGGCATCCACCTCTATGCTCACATCGTGTTTCTCGTTAGTACGGCCCAGTACACACATACACACACGTACACGCACACGCACACGCACACGCACACACGCACGCACGCACGCACGCACGCACGCACACACACACACACACACACACACACACACACACACACACACACACACACACACTCACACACACACACACACACACACACACACACACACACACACACACACACACACACACAGTCCCTGTACCTCTATGAGTCATATCTCAACGCCCTGATCTAACTCCCACCTTACACACACACACACACACACACACACACATACATGCCCCCTCCTCACCTCATTCATTACCTGTGAGTCATACCTCGAAGTTCTCATTGTCCTCTGCGTCAGTATCTCCCTCCACGCTCTGCCACATACCTTACCTGATAAGAGACGCTTTGTACTGTAATAATGACACAAATGTAACTTTATATGTACATTAGCTGTATGTATATTGTCGGATTGTTCTGGTCCTTAGATCTAGTTACAGTACATGTATTTCAATTGTATTTTAGTGGAGGTATGTGTTAAGTATTTAGGAAGGTAATTTCTATGCAGTATCCTATATGTGGCTTCCCCCCCCCCTTTCTCTCTCCATCTCCTCTCTCTCTCTCTCTCTCTCTCTCTCTCTCTCTCTCTCTCTCCCCCATAGGCTATCACACGGCCCTCAGCAGCCAATAAGAATTTCCCATACCACGTGCGGACGTCTCAGATCGGGATCCTGCTGTCCAGTCCGAAGGCAGCAGCGGGGGGTGAGAGCTTCCCCCACCACGCCTACGGGAACAGCTCCTTCCTGGGAGACTCTCACCCAAACTTCACTGAACTCCTCTCCATCCAATCGGTGAGTGGGAACCAGAGGGCTACATCCTAACTTCAGAAATAAATGTGAAGTTTCAAGTTTCAAAAGCTTTGACATACTGTATGTACTGGGATACAGAGTTTATTCTGACCGGCTCTCCTCTTCGTAAACACAATAGAACAGAATACAGAATACAGAATACACAATGACACAATAACGTACACAGTAATAGGGTCTGTAGTAAACCCTGCATTGGTATCAACGGGATTGTGTGATAGTTGAGTTTGATAGGAAGAGTCAGGGTTTATGGTCATTGATACTGCATGGTAGAGTAGTGGGTTTAATAAATGGTTTAATAAATGTTTAATAAATGTTTAATAAAGTCCATGTAACCTGTAACCCTCCTCACCTGACATTTTTACATGTAAGTGTAAAGTAAGTGAATCATCTATCCATCAGTCTGACCTCTCTCCTCTGCATAATGAGGTTAGAGGAAGTTGTCATTGAGGGATTGGGTTAACTGATATTGTGGAATCAACCTTTGACCTCTCCCTCCTCCTACTTCCCCCTGCTCCTCCAGGGCGCGGTGAAGACAGTGGACGAGACGCTGGCCCGGAAGGGACAAGAGGTGCCGAGGAACAGTGAGCATAAGATCATCACCACCACGGCTGACCTGTCGTCCACCTTCCCACCACCCCCACCCCCCGTGCCCCCCCTCCTCTCCACCCACTCCCCTCCCCCACCACGACTCCCCTCCTTCACCGAGTACTTCAGCATGCAGGGGGGAGGGGGGGTGGGAACAAAAGCATGAGAGGCAGGCAGATTGATAGATAGATAGATAGATAGATATATAGGTAGATACAGAGAGGGACAAAGAGAAAGAGAGGGGGGCAAGAGTGAGGGAGAGGGACAGAGAGAGTGACAGGGAAGAGGACCAGGTGACAAAGTAAAGCAGTATAGTATTGGATAGCTACAAGGGAAAGGAAGGATGGACAAAAGGAAAAGGGAAATCAAATGTCATCAAAAGCACCCGTGCGGAATAGAATCCCTAAACGCCCCATTTTCACCTGTGAATGGAGAGAATGGAAATGGAGGAGAGGAAAATGCCTGTGAGTTAGGAGGGCTAAGCTTGTTAAAAAATAAAGAAGCAATAAATATTTGATGGTGACCAGAGAGAGAGAGAGAGAGAGAGAGAGAGAGAGAGGCACAGGGAGAGATGACAAAGTTGGTGTAGCCAGAGCAATAGAACGATAGAGGAGTGCACAATGGAGACTGAACAAATACACTTAGGAACACTTTTATTCAAGAATTTATAAGGCATCAATAGAAGAGCTGAGGGAGATGTGTAAATAGCTGAAGCGAATGAGTGTTACTTGTACTCTTAAATAGACGCAGCGTTTATATTGCAAAAGGATGTTGTTCTTTTTCCACGTTGTCGAATTCCAAGTGGTGCTGTTGACCATTGAAATCCTCATGCCATTACATTGTACCACATTAAAAGTATTCACTCCCTTTCATGTGAAACGATTCATTTTGTTTTTTTTATGTTTGACAGATTTTCTATAACACCTATATATTTACTCTCTCTCTATATATAGAATCTGTTGGGTTAACTGATTTATATTCTTATATACAGTGCTGCTTGAAAGTTTGTGAATCCTACAGGAATGGTCATTATTTTTGTATAAAATATTAAAATGAACTTATAAAATCTTTATCTAAACCCCAATTCATAATAGACATTCCAAATAAAGGACATAAACAAAAAAATATGATATATTTTCATTGTTTATTTAACGAAAGTGGTTTATTTAACAAAAACTCAGATTTCATGTGTGCAAAAATATGTGAACCTCTTCAGTCAATAGCTTGTAGCAGCGATAACTTGGAGTAAACGTCTCATATAGCCACTAATGAGTCTCTGACATCTGTTTTGAGGGATTTTTGCCCACTCCTCCTTACAGAACTCAGCCAATTGAGTGAGGTTTGAGGGGTGTCTGGTATAAACTGCCCGCTGCAGGTCCTGCCAGAGCATCTCAATTGGATTTAGGTCAGAACTTTGACTTGGCCAATCCAAAACACAAATCTTCTTTCTCCTGAGCCATTCTTTGGTAGATTTGCTTGAATGCTTTGGATCATTGTCTTGTTGCAAGACCCATTTTCAGCCCAGCTTTAGTTCCTTGACTGATGGCTTGACGTTCTGTTCAAGAATCTCCTGGTATACCTCAGAATTCATGGTTCCCTTAATAATGTGGAGTCATCCAGGAAAAGCAGCCCCAGATCTTGACATTCCCACCACAATGCTTGACTGTTGGGATATGGTTTTTTTGGTGGTAGGCAGTGTTGGGTTTTCGCCAAACATAGTGGTATTGATTGTGACCAAAAAGGTCAATTTTGAACTCATCTGTCCAGAGAATGGACTTCCAGAAACCTTCAGGCTTGTCCAGGTGGTCTCTGGCAAAGTTAAGACGGGCAGTTTGGTTCTTTTTTGACAGCAGAGGCTTCTTCCTAGCAAACCCCCCATGAATGCCATTTCGATTCAGTGTTATTGTTGAAGCATGCACAGTTACCTGACATGCAGCAAGGGAGGTCTGCAAATCTCTCGGTGTTATGCTTGGGTTGGCTTTTACCTGATTTATTATTTTCCTTGTGGCTCTTGGGGATATTTTGGAAGGGCGTCCACTTCTAGGCCGGGTTACTGTCATGTTCTCCATTTGTAAATGATTTGGCTCACAGTGGACTGATGGAGCTCAAATCTTGTTGAGATGATTTTATAGCTTTCCCCAGACTGATGCTCTCACTACCCTCTTCCTGATGTCCTCTGAGATCTCCTTTCCTCTCGGCATGGTGTGTTTTGCATTCACCTGTATGGGTTAGGGTTAGGGTTAGGGTTAGGGTTAGACAAGACACAAGACTGACCAGATTTCTTATCTCTATTTATCAGAGTCCCGCCCAAACTCTTTCCTAAAGATCTCTCCTTTGGTTCATTTGATACCCAATTATTTACCCACCTGATTCTACTTACCTACGTGATTTAACCAATGCAACTTTGGGTTCACTTATTTTTGCACCTGCACTCATTTTTTTTTATAATTTAGTTCTACTACACGCATGATTTCCTCTAAACCAACATATGGAATTGGTAAATATAAACCTGTTATGTCAGATAAAAAAGACTGGTTTTTATTAAATAAAGATTTCATCGTAAAAACTAAAAAAATCTATAATTGCACAAGGGGTTCACATACAGTGCCTTTGGAAAATATTTAGACCCCTTCACTTTTCCACATTTTGTTGTGTTATAGACTCAATTTAGTTTTCAATTGGATTAAATTAAAATAATTTACCATCAATCCACACACAATACCCCAGAATGACAAATAGAAAACAGTTTTCTTTTTTTAAACAGGTTTCAATTTCAGTAAATTTATTAAAATTGAAATACAGAAATACCTCATGTACAGAAGTATTCAGACCCTTTGCTATGACACTCTTAAAATTAGCTAAAATCCCAAAATGTCATCAACAAATCACTCAATAAGTTGAATTGAGTCCATCTTAATGCAAGGTTAATAGTTCATGTAATTTTGGAATTAATATCTTGGTTTTATAGGGTCTCTGATTTGCACAGGAATCAATTACACACTGTGTGGATCAGGTTGTCTATAACACAACAAAATGTGGAAAAAGTGAAGGGGTCTGGATACTTTCCGAAGGCACTGTACTTCCAAGCAGCACTGCACATTGATTGCACCAGGCTACTCCTGTATAGTATACAGGGTTGATATGCTGATGTTTAAGTGTACAATGTCAAGTTTACTGTGGACACCTATTGTAGAAGGTACTCGTAATACAAGCATGTTTGTAGGCTACTGTAACCCCTTGTCTTGAAACCTGATATACTCCATGTGGTCATACGATGTGTGTACTGTACTTGATGTGTTTGTCCAAAAACAATACTTTTGTATATATATATAGCATACAATAGTATATTTTCAAATTGGGACAAATCTTTGTTTCAGATTAAGGAGATACAGTATCAATGTGTCTCCGTTGATATTCCCATTCAAACCTTATGTTCCCCTTTTCGTACAGTACTGTCCACAATCAACCATTTTTACTCACAATACCAATGTTCAGTTCTTACTGGAGTGAAAAATACGCTTGCTCTAAAATGTTCACTCCATGTAGAGTATGTAGACCTTAGTGAATGTATTGATGCAATAGAGCACAAGGACAGGGGTGATTTTAAAGTTACGTTTAAGTGCATTTATTTACGTACTTTGAAAAAAAAAAAAAAAAACAGGAATGATACTTATAGCTTGTTTTACTTTCAATTTCAGCTTCCATCCTTGACACATGATATAAGAAAGGAAGGTTGTCCACAGAGGATATGAAGTAACTTCACGATCACCCCCTGACTAGTATGTAATGTGTGCATTTATGGCCATTCTACTCAGATAAGGTATACATGATCTGATGCTGTCTGAGGTGGTACAAATGGTAGTTTATTAATAACCACTGAACAATTACAAAAACTCTTAGATGAACTGTGAAAATAGAACTGTGAAAGTATTTCTGTAAACACCACATTCTGTTAGTCCTGCATGGAGCACTTTAATGTTGCCCTTCTCTTTGTCTGTCTGTTCGTAACAAAGTCACTTTAAAGATCGCTTTTTAACTCAATTATACTTATCGACCACCGCAAATCCAATGCTACTTAAATTGCAAAAATACCTGTAGATAATAATAATAATAATAATAATAATAGATGCTCATATTATCATATATTGTCATCAAGTTTTACAGTCGGGACACTGGGAGAATGTACTGATAATCTGAAATAATGGTGATACAGCAATGTAAAGGGTGTCGCTCATAAAACCTACCGGGTACATTTACCACCTGTTTCTTCCAAGACAGAAAGGAACAGTACCCAACAAATTCTGTTTTCACTCTTGTATACCTTGTTATTATTCTGATTATGTCGCAAGCAAGCATGCATCAGTCAAGCATCTACACATTTTCCTATCTGTAAAAAAAAGAAAAGAAAAAAATGGTGGTAGATTTACTGTTTGTTTAAGGTTTTATCAAAGACCCTTCTTGTTATTTCTTGGTAACTGTCTGGAGCAGGTTAGAGGTGGCTAGACTGGTAAATGTTGTGTGCATATTTACAGAACATATTTACAGTCAAGGTATAATTTAGTCTGTAATAAAGAATGATACTTGAATTAGAGTACTATAGTACATGTTCTGTTATTCACCGCTAAAGTACATTGTTGTCCATGCCCACTTGACTGAACAGACTGATATGTGACAGACTGATATGTGACAGACTGACTGACTGGTTCAACCCCATCCGCAGATGTGACAAACTGCAGAGTTGACATACATGACAACACACACACACACGTATCTGAACTGAAATGGAAGAGTGGAGAGAGATGAGATCGGAGGATGGTGTATGCATGACAGATGACAGCACAGCTTTCAGGCTATTCCGAGACATCTGGTTAAGAGCACATCACTGAAGCACTGTTCAAAACGAATGCATTTTAATGGTGTCAAAATGAAGACATTCTGAATACGCTGTATATATACTTTTTGCCCAAATTAAAATGGTCAGTTTTATAAGAGGCCTTGTTTGTTCCTTTCATCGCTTGAGTACTGTGTGAATGTGAGTGATTGAGTTTGTGTTGTGGTAGGGATAGGGATAGGGCATTCATCCAAAACAGCAACACCATCATGTTATAGTGAATTATATTCTGAAACCAGTCTTTCACTGCTAGAGTACATTCAGGAGCAAAGGGGAAATGGAGAATAGGTCCAATTTAATGTAATTACTACAGGTTCAGAGCTATTTTACACTTCTGGGTGTCACTCTCTACTGTACTTACAAATGGTAAGTGAGGGCCAGTGCTTGACCTTGACACTATATATTGGAAAGCGCTTTGTTTCGATTAAGACAGCGCTCTTCACTGTACGTTTCTTATATGATCTTATTTATTGATTGCAACAGATTTATCATGGCCATTTAGCACAAAGCTCAAATCTACATACTGGACCTTTATGTACCTAGATAAATGCAACACTTTTCTGACTGAGGTACTCTTTACACTGGAGCCCACTGAGCGTTCAACTAACAGTCAGAAAACAGAAGTCAGTTTACGACATTCAAACAATCACATTTATTTTGACCCACCATCCCCATTATCTTCAGTGGGGTTGATACAAAGTAATATATAAATATTATACAGTGGTTCCTGATTTTGTTTTCTGTTCTGTGATCCACCAATTGCTTTTGGAGTATTCTCGTGTCCCATCAAGAAACAAAACAAATGTCTATAGTCAGGTCCTAGTCTGAAGCTGCGATGAACAAGATGTCAGCCGCGACCAACCAGTTGTTATGAGTAATCGCTGATCTAATACATCTAGCAAAGAAGCAATGCACTAGGCCTCAGCTCTGGCTGCAGCCTGCTGAGCTCTCTCCTCTCTGTAGCCTTTGAGGAGCTGGTTGATGAGGGTGAGTTCATTGTCCCGTTTGACGGGGTAGAGTGGAGGGAAAGGGTTGCCCTTGTACTCAAGTACCGACATTTGAGCGCGATCCAGGTTCTCCCGGTTGGGGATGCGGGCCATGCGGGTGTAGCCTTTCTGCTGGGTCTCGAACCTGGGAGCCAGGACCTTGAAGAGCTTGGGGACCAGATCCTTTTCCTGGAGACACAGAATCAGGAAACGCTAAGTATATAAACGCTAACCTTATACGTAGAATTTATAGCACTTCATACTAATCTAGGAGCTATAATATAAGAATACAAATTGTGACTTCTACACCTGTACACATCATTAGCAAGTTTATGTTTGAAAGAATACCTACAGTGAGCCAGAAGCTGGCCATTTTCATGGCTTTCTCATCAGTGTCCCCCTTCTTGGCATAGTCGATCAACTAAAGAAACAGATAATATAAACATTGGTCAATAAACATGCACAAGTCAAACTAGTTAAATACACCTACCAAACATGGATAGTCATAGTGGTTTGTAAATGCTTATGTCAATTGGCTTAGCCATGGTAGATACCATCATCAGACTAATCGGGCAAGTTTGTGAAGTGTCAATGTGAACGTCATTATGGTGAATCTGGGTAGCTCAGCTTGTTAGTTGCAGGGACAACCTCCTCCTCTCCGAGAGTGTCTCCCAGATAGCTAGTTAGCTAGTTTCATAACGCTACCAGAGATTGGAAACCTGCTATGACGGTACCATGTCATGTCCTCGGTTCCTCACCTTTTCTGCATAAAACCGAACTTCGTCTGCTCGGCCGGTGGTGGTCTCTATCCTCTCGTGACGGACAAGCCCCGTGAGAAGGTTCCGAAGCATATTGATTCTGGACTCGGGACCGAGACCCATCTTACGGGCCACTCGGCCATGGGATATCAACATCTGCAGAGTAAGCCGCATCTTGCTGAACTGATACGGTTAAAGAGGCTAGTAAGGAAACAAACACCAAATCTGTCTCTAAAAATCTAAGCAGATGTGTTTAACTACGCCTATCATTCGTTTTTGTAAACGAGTAATATTGGGTCACAATCCAGTCCCCGAGATCGAAAACGTCCTCATGTGTGGTATTTCGTTTAACAACTTTGACATTGACTGTGCATCACCGATATTATTCCGAGTAGGTCAATTGAATCAGCAAGTATTTGTTCCGCTTATAGAGTGAATTGTTCCGCCCTAATGGGTGCAAGAAAATAAATAAATGGTTTAATACTGTATGTATGATGAAATATCTCCGCAAATAAACACTTATGATAGCATAACTACATTGGCTGTTTAGTCTAGCAGTAGAAAGAGTACATTTACGTGATGAACATTATTTCATCATACTTATTTCATAACATTACCTGGATCCCATGTTATATCGAAATTGATTTGACTTCAAACCATAACAAACTTTAGTCAGGGTGAAAGAAGAAAATGGTTTTTAATCAGAGGAAATATTCATTCGACAAACATTTAGATTTTGTATTTTGTTTTGGCAAACAGTGATTCAAAATCATATGTGGGAGCACAATATGAAGTCACTGCTAAGGTACTAATTGCACATTCACCATTGCCAAGTCAAGGCTGAGTGATCAGTGGCAAGTATTTTCCCTACACAGGCCTTATGATGCTGTCCAGGAGGTTATGACATCTCTCACTGTTGATATCGAAGTAGGCCTAATACGTGTCTGGGCTGATAAATATCTGAGGGACAGTGCCTCTCTTTTAGGAGAGTGTCTTACTTTGTATGTAAGACCTTTTCCTGTTTCATGTGTCCCTTGTGATTATTTTAAGTAATCCATGACAAATAGCAATAATAATTATGATCCAATAATGTTGATTTTGCACCACAATTGTGATGGCCCTATATCTCACTGAGGGAATATATGACACACACATTTACCCTAATAGTTATTGGTACTGTTACTTAATACCACTCCTATGGCATATAATTCAAGAAAGAAATCTTAGTTTGGCATTTGAATTGAAATGGGACTATGACACTACAAATGTATCACTATAGGTAGGCTTTTAGCAAGGATAAAAACAAGTTATGGCAAAGTTAAACATTTAAAAATACCAAATTGCCTTGGCCATTTTCTACATGTTTCTACATGAGTACATGTTGTTTGAAGTATAACATACAGCACTATAGCAGGTATCAAAGCTGTGTGCTAGAAAACCTTGTTAGTGCAGAGGTGAAGTTATGGGTGGTGGTGCTCATTTTGGATTTCCTGCCTTTTGCAGCTTTTTCATAACTTCTCACTTAAAACATAGTTTCTGGTCATTAATAGAATCATTTTTGAGTTTGAAAGACTTAAATGGTATAACTTTTTTTAAACCCCAGAGGAGCAATGGCTGCCATGGCAAGAACAAACTCATGTGAGGAAGCGATCTTCTGTCACTGTAGAAATTATTATTTTCTTTCAACTTCTCGTGTCAACTGAAACTTCTAAACCCAAAACAGGCCAATGGCCACAATGGTCAGGAATAACACCCAAGAGAATCCTTCATCAGTGTGTCTGTGTCAGCTTCCTGTGGTTGGTGGCGGCATTGGTGCTAGTGAGAAATACTGATAATTTCATAGCAAGCCTGGTGACACTGCCAAGTAACAACTCCTGTAGAAAGGAACCAATTAAAACAATTTTATTGACCCAACCGTAGACCCCCAAAAAGCAAGCTAGGAAAAAAAACTTCCCTGAGCACAGTGGCAAGGAAAAACTCCCTGGTAGGAAGAAACCTTGAGAGGAACCAGGCTTAGTCGGGGGCATGCCCATCCTCCTCGGGCTGGTCGGGAGAAACTATGCCTTTCTAGTTGGCCAAATGTCTTTCTTTTTGACGTCTCCATCAGTCTTTATTAAGGCCTCTGGATTGGTTGGCCTTTCTTTGGCATCACACTGATGAGACTCAACAGGGGCGTGGTCACTGTGATGGCAGAGAGCACTTATATTAGTGTGTACAGAGAGCAATTTGTAATAGCTAGTACCCAACACTGTCAGCAACAATGTCATCTATAAGCTGTTTGCACGACTATGTGTGAGTATGCTATTGTTTCTGTACCTCTCTTTCGTAGAAGAGCACATACGCTGTCTGTTCTCTTTGCCGACAGACAGACGTGCCAGTGGTCTCAACAACCTGCAGGTCACTATATGACAGCCAGCGGTCTGACAGGTCCCTAGGGCCACCATCAGAGTAGACCCCATCGCTGACGTAGTGCCCTACAGGATCCCCAAAACACACAGTGGAGTGGCCACAGCAAGACCAGGTCCCAGTCAGGACGAGAGAAACACATTCATGTACACAGAGCCCACACAGAGGTGATCATGAGAATAATACGCTATGAACGTCCACACGTCACAAACTGCAGAATGTAAACAAAACCGGAGACATTCGTCATTTTGGGAGGCAGACGTCAGCGTTATGATTACTAGCACTATCATAGACATAGATTACTATCATAGCCTACTGTATTCATAGCTTACTCTATACTGAGTGGAATACTTACCTCAGAAAGAATACTTACCAGAAACTATACTAACAACCTCCTGTTGTGGGTTATTCATCCATATGAGGACTGATTCATATTGTTCCTAGCTGATTGAATCTATCCTGACCATAAGTTTGCCAATGTCACATGTATTTGAATGATTGTACCATATTTTATACTTACCCATGATTGTGAAGTGCTTCCTTGTGTACAGTATGTGTGCGTGTGTGTGTGTGTGTGTGTGCGTACATCTCACCTGAGGACGTAGTGGAGCCTAGGTGGCTTAACATTGTGACCAGTCTGTACCTAGACTCAGCCTGAGGACAAGATCAATCCAAGCAGTTACACACACAAGCACAAACACAATTCACTAAAAAGAAAGGTTTACAACCATAGCTCACTGACTGTCTCTCATCCATACACTAATGTTTAAAAATGAGTTCTCTCTCTCTCTATCTCACTACTTCTCACCATCTGGTTGCTGCCCTCTCTCTCTGCCTCTTTCTCCACTGTGCTCAGAGTGACTGAATCAAGAAAGGACAGGACACACACAGAGGAATATTGACCCTGTTCTATATCAAGTCTCCAGCTTAGGCTGTATACTCTGTAACCTGGTTTCACAGTTCTGTCCATATCTATTGTCTCTGGGTCCATTCTATCCTAAACTGTAATGGTGTGTAGGAGGCGGTGAGAGGAATACAATGTACCTTTGGCAAGTGGGGGTGTTTCTAGAGCAACCGGGGTCTCGCTTGGTCCCCGGGCCTGGGTGGCAGGAGGGGGGGTCTCTGGTCCCTGGGTGTGAGGGAGGCCTGCAGTGTCTTCTCCAGGGGGGGCAGAGGTCACTAGTAGCTCCCTGGAGAGACAGATCCGGTCCTCTACCTTGGCCATGGTATACTCAGGAGTCAGCCGGAACCTCTTCAAGTGGAGGACAAGCACCCTGCAAACCGCCTCAGGGATTATTAACAACTCTATAGTTCACATTATATGGTCCCTATGGGAAGCACCATGCTCCACCAGAGCCACACAGGAGGTGAGTCTTATGTAACTGTAAGTGCAGTGCAGACACATGCAAAGGCCCACAGGCAGCATAGAGGTGACTCACCGAGGCAGAGATAAGAAAGACCACTTCAGGCCAGCGCCGTAACCCCCGCAGTTCTCACAGCGGCACTCCAGGTCTGTCTCCTACAGGAGAAGGGAGGCGGAGAATAAAACACTCACCACATCTCATATGTATCACGTTAGATAACATGAAGACTAACTAGATTATTCAGGTATGGCACTGACCATCAGGTAGAGCTGCAAGCTGTCGCTCACCGAGCCTCCTGGCACCAGATCCAAGGAGAGCTGGGAGTAGTCCTCCTTTTTATAGGACTTCATTCCACAGCTGTGGAAAAATGGGAGAAACACAGACACACACACACACACACACACACACACACACACACACACACACACACACACGCATCACAAAGTCACAAATATATGATTTAGACAGTGTACAGCTGAAAATGCCGTTGTTTTTGTCTATGAACATTCCTATTCCTGTGTGTGTGTTTGTGTGCGTATGTGTGTGTGTGTCACCTGCGGCAGGTTCTGGTGCTCTTCATATGAAAGCCCAGGTGAGTTTGTACAGGGCAGGAATAGGTCCCGCCCCCAGCCAATGCCCGAGCCTGCAGTGCTGGGGCCAGAGCTGACAGCTGGGCCAGAAGACAGCTGACAAATTCGTGGGCATCCTAAAAACACACACAGAAATACAAACACATACTGTAGCATTAGCAAGTGGAGAATTCACCAACAATTGGACATTGTATTGCTCCTAATCTCGTTGAGATCAGGCTTTCTTAGTTCGGAAATCTTGGTGAAATCTAAAGTTAGCCCTCTGTAGAGGATAGTTGTATGGTCCTCTCTCACCTGCTGACCGCACCCCAGGAACTCAGATGCGTGGGTCGACACTGAGCCCTTCAGTGCCCTGAGGAGGGTCTTCTTCTGGTCCTTGCTATTGGAGAACCTGGCCACACGGAGGTCCACCAAGCTCCTGCAGAACCAAGACAAAGAGAAAGGGGTGGACATTTAGCATGTAGTAGGAAATATCAATTTGTACGCATGTACAATTGTGTGTGTGTGTGTGTGTGTGTGTGTGTTGCATGCATGTGTGTACCTGATGATGGTGGCGGAGGGGTCCAGAGTCCACACTCTGTGCTGTCTGCAGAGGTCCTCGCAGAAGCTCATCAGGCTGAACAGACACTGGAGCGTGGAATTCATATAGCAGGTCTGCGCCAGGTTTGGTAACCTGGGACGGAAAAACAGTGTGTGAGGAAGGAGACAAAGCTCATGTCTGAAATTGAGTTGAGAAAACACACACACACTTTGGCTGACCACATCATTTCACTCTGATGTGTACATTTGACATTTGACATTTATGGTATTTAGCAGAACCCCCCCCCGCACACACACACACACACACTACTTACCCTAAGCAGACGAGCTGTTGGACGGTGAGTCTGGCAGCAGGGGCGAGGCGTCTGTGTCCCTCCTCCATCTTGCCTCCTGGCACCTTGATTCTGGCCCAGTCCAGCTGAGGCACAGTGGTCACCACCCGGTGCCCAGGGCCCATTGTGGTCCTAAGTTAAAAGTTAAAAAAGGATTGAATTGATGGTGAATTAGGGGAGCAGGAGGACATGTTACATGTACTGACATTTTAATTATTGTACCTTTTTATCATGGTATGTTAAATGATTAAATAATACAGTAATTTAAAGTCCTCAGAAGATGGGGGGTGAAAAAATAAAACAGAAACAAATAACAACAGTGAAACAAAATCTCCACACTCACCCGTCCAGGGAACTGGAGGCCCAGACGTTCTTGGAGAGAGTAGAACCTGGAGGAGAACCAAGAGAAGAGAGGCTGGACCACAGATACACCCCATGTATACAGCGCATGATGACATGAGCCTTATTGTATAGAGAACACTACGCAGCCTGGCTGGCTTTTAGACAGTATGCTACAACACTAATAGTCCATACATGTACTGTACATACAAGGAGTGTGAGAAAATGTCAGAACAAAAGACAAGAAGAGAGAAAAGGAAGGAAGATGTGCATACCTGTCATGTGGTGGACCTTGGTGAGGGCCACAGCCTTAGCCACCAGTGGTGCAGTGGTGATGGGCTCAACCATTGGGGCAGGGGAGGCCTCTACCACCAGCACAGCAGTGAGCACATCCTGCTTCTCAGGGGTGGGCTCTACCACCAAAGCAGCAGTGACCATTTCTTGCTTCTTAGGGGTGGCCTCTATCACCAAAGTAGTGGTGAGCACTTCCGGCTTATCAGGGGTGGCCTCTACCACCAAAGTAGTGGTGAGCACTTCCATCTTATCAGGGGTGGCCTCTACCACCAAAGTAGTGGTGAGCACTTCCGGCTTATCAGGGGTGGCCTCTACCACCAATGTTGGCTTCTCTACCTCGGAAGGAGTGGGTTTTTCCACATTGGCAGGGGTGGGCACATCCTTGACAGGAGAGGTGTCAGGGGTCACCTTCACTTGGTGCGGCCTTGTGCTGACACTGGTGCTAGGGAGAAATAGTGAGATCATTTACTTCCCACAAATGAGTGTGTGACAGTGGAGAGTGTACTGCAGCACTGCGGAGTGGTACAGTATCACACAAGCTTCAAATAGTTCCATATAGCTTCCTGGTGAAACTCCATGATTTACCCAATATGGGACTAACAATGCCTGGCAACATGCTCCATTGGTAAAATGCAAAAGGAACTATTTGGCGTTGGCCAATAGAAAATGGACCCCTTCATTGGCGCCACTCTTCCTTATAGAACCCTCTGATGTACTGGGTTTCCTTACCTTTCTTTCCTTCTCTTTATATTGGAGTCTTGAGAGGTCCTGTAAGCCAAGACAGCATTACAATCAGCTTGGACAGCATTAGAGTTCACATAGACAGCTGATGACCTGGGCTGTATTACTGGTCTGAACAATAAACATACTCTAATTTACATGGTGCTCCATACTAAATTAAAGGCTGTGTATTTGTGCTCCTTGTGAGGTATTTCTTACCTCTGTGGTTCCTCAGCTACGACAACTTTTCTCTGCCGTACTCGCCTCCTCTGTTTTTCAGGGAGAAATAGAGATGGTCAAACAATGTCAAGTAAGACAGTACAGTGATGTCTTTTAGTTTAGTTTAAGACCTCTTGACAGAGGCTGTAGGATGTCCCCATACAGATGCTTCACTATTCTCCCAATTTTGGCCCCATGCACAAACAAATCGAGGCTTCACTTTGACTGATAAAGCAAAGTTGATTGAACTTATTTGGTGAAAATGACCAATAACACTGAGGCTAGTTGAGTACAATTACATTGTTTACTCCCTTTCAGTTATACATTACCATAGATGTTAGAATAGGTTTATATGCTCTATAACATTACCTTCCGGGGGCAGCATGTATCATGTCCTTAGCTGGCAGCACTAGCTAGATATATTTCTGGACACATTATGAAATCATTATCTAGGAAGCTATTTCTTTTACATTGAGTTAGACATTACCTTCCGAGTGCAGCATCTATCCCATTGACAACAAGGCATCTTTCCTTAGCTAGTTCGCAGCACTACCTCTTCTGGACATTGTGAAATTATGATCTAGACACTGAAGAGGGGCAGCACCTTAAATAATATGCCCCATTATGACATCAAATAGGTACTGTAGGCCTAGTACAGCTGTAACCATGGAAACCTTCCCACCAGCTGAATTGATTGGCAGCTCTGTGAAAATAATATGCCCCATTATGACATCACATAGGTGGCCTGTCAGCAGGCTAGCTGTGTGACAGGTAAAATGACTAAGCTGAGGCCCCAATTAAATGGGTGTAAACACTATAATTCCAACCAGTTGTTCATCTCCCTGACATAGTTACAGTATGTCAGTAAACGCATGAGTTTAGTTGACATGTAAAAAAAAACATCCAGAAGGGCACTTTATCAGCGGCAGGGCAAAGGGGCTTTTGGGTTTTGGGGGGTTTTGCTGACTGTACACATCCTTCAGTATTGGGCCATTATTAAAAGTATTGAGACAGTTAAACAATTGGTGAGGTGGGAGAACCCATTGAGGTGACCCACTCTTACAGTAAGGGTTACTCTAATCATAAATAAGAAGCCTAACATGAATCTTGAACACATCTTGTGTAACTTAACCGTCAAATCTAACCACCAAATAGTATTGCCTCAGTCGTAAAACCTTGAAAATCCCAGAATTCCCAGAATGTTCTGCGGCTGCATTTGCATAATTTTCGTAAAACCTTGAAAATCCCAGAATTCCCAGAATGTTCTGCGGCTGCATTTGCATAATTTTCACATATAGATTGCCTTTTATTTTATATGGCTCAAGATTTCAATCATTTGTTCACATTAATAACTAGCCTTTACCAAGCATAAACAAGGCATTAATTCATATTTATTAATGTGTCCTTATTGGAAAGTGTTAGATGTAAAATGTTATCAACAAATTTCATAACATTCATGTTTTCTATGTAACAATAACCCCTGAGCATAGAATAGAATATGGCATCCTACAGTACATTCCTATTCTTCTAGTGATGTAGACTCAATAGACAGAACATGTTAGTTTGCGATGTTTTATTTGTCATAGGGTTTTCATCTCCAGTACAAAAGGTGGAAGTTGGACTGCACAGGATGTTGATGAGTTGTCCGACTGTGCTGAAGGTACGATGCTGACATCAGACTTAGTTGTTGGCCATGGTGCTGGTGAGCCAGTCGTTGAAGATGCAAACCTAGAAGTGGGAAAAGGGAGACATTAGTGGCCAAACCCAGTAGGACATGATGTAAGAACCTTCCATTTGATCTAAGTCTCCTAATTTTCAAGGAAACAATGTGATAGCGATTTGACTTCATAAAAAAACTAACAAACATGAAATCTCTTTTCAGTCTCACCTTGGCGTAGACACCGGGGTTACCAGGCTCGGCACAGCCGTAGCCCCAGGACACAACACCCTGCAGCTCACCGTTGCACACCACGGGGCCACCGGAGTCACCCTGAGAGAGAGAGAGATGAAGTAGTGATATTAGATTGGGTTATTCAATTTCAATATGAACATCTAAACAACTGACAACTGAAGCACATTTTGCGATGGATCATAGACTTCATATAAAGTCATCACTGTGGTCACATGTGTACCTGGCAAGAGTCCTTGCCTCCCTCCAGGTATCCAGCGCAGAACATGGCGTCGGTGATCATGCCAGGGTAGGCGTTGTTACAGTCTCTGACGGACAGGGTGGGGATTTCCAGGCACTGCAGCCTGTCACCACTGACTATTAACAGAGAGAAAGGGAGGGATGGATGGAGAGAGGGGGAAGAAGGAGGACAGAGAGTAATGGTTAGATATATTAACACTATGTTTGTAAAGGTAACTGACAATCCCTGTCATCTCTCTACATACTCATTAATCATGAAGATGATCTGTTGCCACATGTAACCTTTGACCCTTGTGTTGTACTCACCGGAGCTCATGGTGTTGCCCCAGCCAGAGACTGTGCACATGGTACCAGTGGGGGCACAGCTGGTGGGCAGAGCCACGGTCTGCACGTTGCTGTTGAGGGTGGCGGGCTTGCTCAGCTTGATCAGCATGATGTCGTTGTCAAGGTCCCAGGAGCTGTACTGGGGGTGACGGATCACACGGGAGGAAGAGATGAACTGCTCTTTACCCTCATTCACCCTGATGTCATGTTCGCCAAGACGAACCTCCACACGGCTGAAAGGGGGAGAGAGAAAGGCAGAGAGAGAGAGAGAGAGAGAGAGAGAGAGAGAGAGAGAGAGAAAGAGAGAGAGAGAGAGAGAGAGAGAGAGAGAGAGAGAGAGAGAGAGAGAGAGGCAGATATGGTTATTATATTTGGTTTATTAGTTCAAAAGGTCTTGTGTGTGTGGAGTTAACCCTTGTCCCGAACTAAAGTTAAGCTTGATACATTTTGTGGGTCGACATAACAAGACAAATAGCAATTACAAGAAGTTCACGTTGTTGCCTACTTACGACTTGTAGCAGTGAGCAGCAGACACAACCCAGTCCTCGCTGACCAGGGAGCCTCCACAGAAGTGGTACCCAACGTTCAGGGACACCTGGTGGGGCTGGGAGTTGGCCTTGCACTCATAACCTCCGACGATCTTGTCGTCCTCCGTGGCAACTGAAAACAGATATTAGGCAGACATTTTTTTATTGTTTGTCCCTTCAGTCATATTCATCCATCAACATCTTAGCTTTCTGCACAGTTAAAGTGGCAATGACATATTGCCTTATAATCTTTTGGGATTGTTGAAAATAAATAATATGTATTCGAATTTACTCTCATACGATATCAATCTTACTGTGTTGTCAATAACATAACAAAGTGAAAGTCTTGCTCTTTTTTTCAATGGCAATATTCAAACTCACAAACGGCTCCGATGAGCAGAACAAAGACCAGAGAAATCATGGTTGCTGTGTGATGAGAGGTGTTCACCTGCACCCCTGCTATATATCCACAATCATGAGAGCCGCCCCATTCGATGGGACTATTTCATTGGTCAAGAGTTAACCATTCAGAAGTGGTGGACCGCCAAGGTCGAGAGAATCACAATGTGAACATTTACTTTCCCATTAAAATCAACGTAATTCTAGCTTGATCTCAACCAGTACATATTTTATAATCATTCTAGCTCTTCTAATGGTGTAAGAAATATATAGAAATAATAATGTAGTTATAAGGGTTTAATAAGGGTTTAATAAGGGTTAATAAGGGTTTATTGTAGGCTACTGTAGTATGGATTTGATTGAATGCATTCATGATTAGGAAGTGGTGCATACTGTCCTGCACATGTGCTCTTTTCCACTATATTAAATGTAGCTCACTGTTCAATGTTGAGTAGCTGTTTGTAGATTTTGTGGGCAGAATCAATTTACTGTTACTAATCACCTAATATGCAACAGGTAGATGGTATATACTGTAGGAAATTAAAGGGGCTTAATCTTAGTATTTGAGAATGCTTTCTTTCCTAGTTTTCTCTTGTTCATATCATCATTTCAGGTTGGCTGGACTCTCTGGACATGTTCAGACTGTCCTTAACTCAACATGACTGTAACACAGCTGTGCCTTTCCCACACTTGGTGTTTTATTGAAAAGGTCTACAAACATAGAATGGACTCAGTCAGGGTACCATTATTCTGCTGTGTAAAGCTCTCACAACAACAAAAAAAACTAATTTCAATGTGTTAGCTTTAAATGTATTCCATAATTGGAAACTTTGAATTTTTTCATAAGCCATACACTGTGTGCAGTTTGTACACAACACTCAAAACTGTATGATAATCATTCATATAATTATGGATTTAACAGATTTAGGGCCAGTTTCCCAGACACACATTAAGCCTAGTTTTGACTAAATACAATAGAAAATCTCTATTGAAGATGCATTTGAGTCAAGGTTTAGGCCTAATCTGTCTCATTGAAACCAGGCAGGTATTCAGAGGGGTATGAGACAGAGCAGTATGGCAGAAGTAAAAACTTTTCACACGTATCTGATATGGTAACTAACTTGTGTGTAGGGTCATTATGAATAGCATTTTGTCAGTGAAGTTATTGGTGAGGTGGGAGAACCAATCAAGGTGACCCACTCTTCGAATAACGGTTACTCTACTCATAAACAAGAAGCCTAACATTTAATTCCAGAAAAAGAGTTTGGTACACAGGTAGACAATATGTAGGGAGGCAGGGGTAGGCAAGGCAGGGTATGGTACATTGGTAGTCAGTCAAATAGGAGGCGGATAATCCAATGGGGAAAAGGCAAAAGACAAATTTGGAAAGATCAAAAGACCACAAATACATGAAACCATTATGAAAATCACTGAGATGTTTTGACACTAAGGCACAAAGATGAACTGGCAAGGAGACAGGGGAAACACACAGACTAAATAAACAGGGAATGATGATGAAGAACAGGTGAATCCAATCGGGGCGGGGTTGACGATCACACAGGTGGGAAAAACACAAGGGCAGGTAAAGGGCATGTGTCTGGAACGAGAGATAAGGTGATAGACACAAAAATAAACAGGGAACAATAAATGAATAATATGAAACACAGACAAACAAACTAACTAACAAGACGAGACGTAACAGTTTCCAACATCTTGTGGAATCAATGCTACAAAGAATTGAGGCTGTTTTGAGAGCAAAGGAAGGCCCTACCCAGTATTAGTATAGTGTTCCTAATTAAATTCTTGGTGAGTGGATATTCTCATCAATCTTCCTGTATTGTCAATAACACAACAAAGTGAAAGTCTTGCTCTTTTTTTCAACGGCAATATTCATACTCACAAACGGCTCTGATGAGCAGAACAAAGACCAGAGAAATAATGGTTGCTGTGTGATCCTGTCGATAAGAGGGGTTCACCTGCACCCCTGCTATATATCCACAATCATGAGAGCCGCCCCGTTCTTTGGGACTATTTCATTGGTAAAGAGTCAGCCAATCGGAAGCAAATGGTGGACTTCCAAGGTCCAGAGAATCACATTACAAAAAATTGCGAAAATTGGGTATCAATAGATTCCATTTACTGATCACTTAATATGCAACAGGTAGATGGTATAGAGGAAATGAAAGGTATTAGACATTAGACACTATTTGACAATGCCGTTGGCTAAATATAAGAGTGCTATGTACAGTATTCATCTTTTCTTTTCTTTTTTTTTTGGGGTTATTTTCTTATTTCAGGTTGGCTGGTACTCTCTGGACATGTTCAGACAGTATTCTGAACTCAATGACTGTAACACAGCGGTGCCTTTGTCACACTTGGTGTTTTTCTGGAAAAATCTACAAACATAGAATGTACTCGGTCAGGGTACCATTATTCTGCTGTGTAAAACTCTAACAGAAAACAAACTATTTCCAATGTATGTGCTTTAAACTTATTCCATAATTGTAAACTAATCTGTTTTTCCACAATTATGATTATAATACAATCATTACACTGTATGCATTTTGTACACAATATTTAAAAGCTGTTTTCAATAGAAAATCTCCATTGAAGATGCACTTTAGTCAAGGATTAAACCTAATCTGTGTCATGGAACTGTGCTGGAGGGACGATGCTGGGATTAGATTTAGAAACTGGCCATGGTACTGGTGGAAAAAGTTAGATATTAGTGGCCAAACCGAGTAGGAGATGAACCATCAGTCTGAATCAGATATTTTTCAAGGAAACAATGTGATAGTGATCTGACTTTGGTCGTAAAAATAAGATGAAATCTCTTTTCAGTCTCACCTTGGCGTAGACACCGGGGTTACCCGACTCAGCACAACTGTAGCCCCAGGACACAACACCATGCAGCTCTTACAACTATAAACCATGTCTGATTTAAGTGCTTTAAACGTATACTGCAATTTTAAACTATCGCTTTTCCAATACACCATAACACTATGAGCAGTTTGCACACAACACGCCATAAAGTACAGCCAAGATGTGTAATTTATATAATTCTGGATTTAACAGATTGAAGGGCCAATCTGTGATTGGTACACCCATTTTTTAAATTTTGAATGAATTACATTTAGCCATTGATTCTTGAAGAATATAACTTAGAACATCCATAGATGGTCAGCCCTGGCATCCATAGCTCTGTCTATGACTTTGAGAGTGGTTACATTTCTCCAGCCCCAATCCTCAGCTGTTTACCACAAAATGTGGTGGGGAGACCGCTTTGTTGTTGTTTGAATTCCAGTTTCCCCCTTTAAGGGCAGGTTCCCTGGATACAGATTAAGCCTTGTCCTGACTAAATAGCATTTTCAATTTTCAATTGATGATGCATTTTA
Organism: Argentina silus; assembly: GCF_951799395.1. Lineage (NCBI taxonomy): Eukaryota > Metazoa > Chordata > Actinopteri > Argentiniformes > Argentinidae > Argentina > Argentina silus. The sequence continues at coordinate 6,757,314 of NC_139664.1, read as the reverse complement.
ATCTGTGTCCTGGAAACCAGGCTTTAGAGGTGAGAATTGATTATGACACCGTTAAAATGGTTATTCATATTCATATTCTTTATGCTTATGATTGGCTAAAAGAAAATACACTATAATTCACTCACTTCTAGATTTCAACGATTATACATGTTTTAAAAATCAAAGAATGTTCCATCAAGTCAAAAAATAAACAATTGTTAGAAAAACTCTGAGATTTTAATTTTAAAACTGTATCATAAAGCTGTTTAATAAATTGTATTTCTTTTTGTACAGGGTTTTCATTGTAAGACCCTGTTTTTCCTGGGCAAAGGCCAGATCCAGAGAGAGAGGGTGTGAATGAACCCACCTGTGAGGAAACCCACTCCACTCAAACGGCTTGGCACCACATCAAGACAAAGACCAGCAGACCAACCCATGTGGTAAACACAGGACCAAACCAGAACACAATTGGCAAAATTACACAGCAGCAGCAGGGTTTTTCACTTTACTTCAGTAGAAGAGTTCAAGTTCAAGTTCAAGTCCTTTTTATGTTTAATGTAAAATGTTGTCCTCAACTAACATTTAACAAGCTGCAATCATAGCACAGCAACAACTAACAAAAAGGACACATGTAAAAAGGGTTCTCAAACATTACAATAACAACAAAAAAGTTTGATGAAGCAGCTTACCGCAATACACAGTATGTCCTGAAATGTCCCCAAATATTTCCCTAAGGTTTTGACATTCGGTTCAAGTTCAAGCTGTGTGCAGCCATCGACCAAGCTACACATGCTACACGTGATCTATAGTTATCTATTCATGTAGGTATGTAATTTATATGCATATGTATGTAATTACATTGTAATAGTATAATATTTGTGGTGGACCTGCATTGCTCACAGTTAAAAAAAATGATCAACATTGAAGTTTGGTGGAAAATAAGTGCAGGAACGAACCAAGAAAACATATGTTACCTGTCGTCAGTACATTGTGGTATTATTTCAAAACAAAAAGTCTAATTAATTTCAGTCTCCTGAAAAACATTTCTTTTATTAAATAATTCAGAGCATACACATATTTTTTACAAACAAGTAGAAACAGGACCACATGTGTATGACCATGAGCATTAATAAACAACAAGCATTATAATCTGTCTTTTTCCAGGTGTCCTTCAAAACTTGATTTTGACTGGTCCTCTCAGTTCCATTGGGAGTGGCCTATAGTGGTGTGGAGGCTGCAAGTCCCAATATATACCAGAGAGCAGGTGAACATCTCTCATCGACTCATCGACTCATCGAATCACCCAGCTACCATGATTTCTCTGGTCTTTGTTCTGCTCATTGGAGCCGCTTGTGAGTATAAGCCATGAATGGTGTATGTTATTAAGTTATTAGTATGACTATATGCATTGATTGGGTATTACTAAAGCTAATATTTCACATATAATATAACATAGAGCAAATACAAATCAGTCAGAAAAAACTAAAAAAAATTACTGTCTGAATTTATTCGGATAAAAATGCTGCGATGGCAAATACAAATACTGCAATTGTTTTGAACTTACTGACTGTAGCAAACATTAATTAAATCCTTGGATCTACTGTAACATTTGATGCTTGGAATTTTGATATTGACATCATCATTCTTTATTTAACCATCTTGAAAGGTGAGGGAAATTAATTTCTATCTGTGTAGAAATACATAGCCAAATGGACTTGTCGTAAAAGAAGAGCTTTGTGCCTTCTCTCTATATCTTCAGTTGCCACGGAGGACGACAAGATCGTCGGAGGTTATGAGTGCGGGGCCTACACCGAGCCCCACACCGTGTCCCTGAACGTTGGGTACCACTTCTGTGGAGGCTCCCTGGTCAGCAAGGACTGGGTTGTGTCTGCTGCTCACTGCTACCAGTCGTAAGTACAGTAAATTAGAATAATTTGTTCTCTTAACAACAACTAACAAACAGGTACCAAGCCTGACCAGAGGACAGAAGTTAATGTTACACACAAAATCATGAAACAATTGACTCTACTCTTGCTTTGACTCTTTCTATCTCTTTCAGCCGTATTGAGGTTCGTCTTGGCGAACATGACATCACGGTGAGAGAGGGTACCGAGCAGTTCATCACTTCTTCCCGTGTGATCCGCCACCCCCAGTACGACTCCTGGAACATTGACAACGACATCATGCTGATCAAGCTGAGCAAGCCCGCCACCCTCAACAGCTATGTGCAGACCGTGGCTCTGCCCAGCCGCTGTGCCGCCGATGGTACCATGTGCATGGTCTCCGGCTGGGGCAACACCATGAGCTCCGGTGAGTACAGCACAAGGGTCAAAGGTTACATGTGGCAACACATCATCTTCATGATTAATGAGTATGTAGAGAGATGACAGAGAAGGTCAGATTACCTTTACAAACATAGTGTCAATATATCTCACCATTACTCTCTGTCCTCCTTCTTCCCCCTCTCTTTCTCTCTGTTAATAGTCAGTGGTGACAGGCTGCAGTGCCTGCAAATCCCCACCCTGTCCTTCAGAGACTGTAACAACGCCTACCCTGGCATGATCACCGACGCCATGTTCTGCGCTGGATACCTGGAGGGAGGCAAGGACTCTTGCCAGGTACACACGTGACCATAGTGATGACTTTATATGAAGTCCATGATCCATCGCAACATCAGCACTTCAGTTGTCAGTTGTTTAGATGTTCATATTGAAATTGAATAACCCAATCTAATATCACTACTTCATCTCTCTGTCTCTCTCAGGGTGACTCCGGTGGCCCCGTGGTGTGCAACGGTGAGCTGCAGGGTGTTGTGTCCTGGGGCTATGGCTGTGCCGAGCCTGGTAACCCCGGTGTCTACGCCAAGGTGAGACTGAAAAGAGATTTCATGTTGGGGGTTTTTGGAATAAAGTCACATTGCTATCACATTGTTCCCTGATATCATGTCCTACTTGATTTGGCCACTAATATCTCCCTTTGTTCACTTCTAGGTCTGCCTCTTCAGCGACTGGCTCGCCAACACCATGGCCAGCTACTAAGTCTGATGCCAGCATCGTACCTTCATCACAGTCAGACAACTCGTCAACATCCTGAGCAGTCCAACTTCCACCTTTTGTACTGGAGATGAAAACCCTATGACAAATAAAACATTTCAAACTAAAATTATCTGTCTATTGAGTCTACATCACTAGAAGAATAGGAATGCACTGTAGGGGGCATATTCTATTTCTGTTATTGGGCTTCTTTTTACATGCACATAGAATAGAAAACATGAATGTTTTAGCAACATTTGACATTATGTTGGCCCTATACCTATGTAGTAACGCTGTAATTGCTCTAGTTAAAACATTGTTACATTTGGTAATTGTTTGGTATATATTGGAGTGTTGAGTGGATGACTTCAAATAAGGAACAGTCTTTATTCTTAAGTTGATGCAATGTCATTACAAGACTCTTGGCTCTCAAGAGTTTTGATATCTACAGTAAGTTGACTACGTAATGATGACTCAAGATCTTGATGCTTTATATTTAATAGCATTGTAAAATAGCATTTACTTCTGACATCACAAATCAGAACAGTTGCACATTCTCCAATCAAGTGAAGTGTGCACGTCTCACTGTGTGCAGTGGCATGACAAGATAAAGTCAGGTGATCTTACCAACAAGGTAGAGGTAGTTCACCAGCTTAAAAACTAGCTCGCAAACGTTAACATATGCATAATCTCCCTGCTGTTTGATGTCGGCAGATTTTGACCCAAAACAAAATGCATAACAAAAGGTTGGTTCAACATTATATTTGCATTTACCAGGTAAGTCATTTAGGAACCAATTCTCATTTACACTGACAACCTGGCCAAGAGGCCCAACATTGCAATAATTAAACACAGAGAACCTTTAAAAACCATAAGTAAAAACTAATATGAAAAACTGTACAATATGATTCCCTTACTCAGATAATTTACAGCCATCTTTTGTTGAGTCAGTGTTGCCCCATTCATTCCGTAATTATATAAACAACTTACAAACTTGCCATTCCAACTTCTATCACATTATGTCATGGTTCCATCTGGACACTAAAGGGTGGCAGTGACCACACCATGAACTCAGGCACAACAGGTGCATCTTTTATTTCATTATGACCATTCTAGATAAGTTGTGTGTTTTGTAATTCCCAGTATGGTTGCTTGACTCTCCTCAGAGGAATGTTCTCTCATGGTCCTCTATAGTCGTGTCTTTGTAACAAGTTCTCATTGTTATTAGTTAAGTTTTTTGGTTTATTATTTTCTATAGTGTGGTCCTTTTACCTGGTGAATTACTCCAAGTAAAGTGGCTTTGCCTGTCTTCTGCATTCCCTCGTCTGGTCCCATCTCTGCCCCTGGGTTCTACACCACACACCCTTACACACTAGTATGCCTCTCTGTTTTCATCAAAACATATGACAATTCAAAAGTGGATTACCACACAATCTAGTAATTAGCAAGAATTAGTGACAATTACTAATAAGAATCTCAATCAATATCTCAGTTCACCACATCTGACATCTGGAGGATTCAAAAAAGTTAAACAAAGAAATATAATAATAAAAAAAAAAAAATCTTTGTTTAAGTAGACCGGAATTCCAACCTCATTTTGAATTTGTTTTCAGACAATAGGAATCAGAGGGGTATCAGACAGGGAGGGATGGTGGGATAGTCAGGGGACGATGCACATGCTCAACCTATCGAACAAAACTGTGTCTAGTAATAACATTGCATCAATCTAAGAATAAAGACTGTTCCTTATTTGAAGTCACTCAACTCGGCCAACACAATGAAAAATGTTGCCAAAACATTCATGTTTTCTATTCTATGTGCATGTAAAAAGAAGCCCAATAACAGAAATAGAATATGCCCCCTACAGTGCATTCCTATTCTTATAGTGATGTAGACTCAATAGACAGATAATTTTAGTTTGAAATGCTTTATTTGTCATAGGGTTTTCATCTCCAGTACAAAAGGTGGAAGTTGGACTGCTCAGGATGTTGACGAGTTGTCTGACTGTGATGAAGGTACGATGCTGGCATCAGACTTAGTAGCTGGCCATGGTGTTGGCGAGCCAGTCGCTGAAGAGGCAGACCTAGAAGTGAACAAAGGGAGATATTAGTGGCCAAATCAAGTAGGACATGATATCAGGGAACAATGTGATAGCAATGTGACTTTATTCCAAAAACCCCCAACATGAAATCTCTTTTCAGTCTCACCTTGGCGTAGACACCGGGGTTACCAGGCTCGGCACAGCCATAGCCCCAGGACACAACACCCTGCAGCTCACCGTTGCACACCACGGGGCCACCGGAGTCACCCTGAGAGAGAGAGACATGAAGTAGTGATATTAGATTGGGTTATTCAATTTCAATATGAACATCTAAACAACTGACAACTGAAGTGCTGATGTTGCGATGGATCATAGACTTCATATAAAGTCATCACTGTGGTCACGTGTGTACCTGGCAAGAGTCCTTGCCTCCCTCCAGGTATCCAGCGCAGAACATGGCGTCGGTGATCATGCCAGGGTAGGCGTTGTTACAGTCTCTGAAGGACAGGGTGGGGATTTGCAGGCACTGCAGCCTGTCACCACTGACTATTAACAGAGAGAAAGAGAGGGGGAAGAAGGAGGACAGAGAGTAATGGTGAGATATATTGACACTATGTTTGTAAAGGTAATCTGACCTTCTCTGTCATCTCTCTACATACTCATTAATCATGAAGATGATGTGTTGCCACATGTAACCTTTGACCCTTGTGCTGTACTCACCGGAGCTCATGGTGTTGCCCCAGCCGGAGACCATGCACATGGTACCATCGGCGGCACAGCGGCTGGGCAGAGCCACGGTCTGCACATAGCTGTTGAGGGTGGCGGGCTTGCTCAGCTTGATCAGCATGATGTCGTTGTCAATGTTCCAGGAGTCGTACTGGGGGTGGCGGATCACACGGGAAGAAGTGATGAACTGCTCGGTACCCTCTCTCACCGTGATGTCATGTTCGCCAAGACGAACCTCAATACGGCTGAAAGAGATAGAAAGAGTCAAAGCAAGAGTAGAGTCAATTGTTTCATGATTTTGTGTGTAACATTAACTTCTGTCCTCTGGTCAGGCTTGGTACCTGTTTGTTAGTTGTTGTTAAGAGAACAAATTATTCTAATTTACTGTACTTACGACTGGTAGCAGTGAGCAGCAGACACAACCCAGTCCTTGCTGACCAGGGAGCCTCCACAGAAGTGGTACCCAACGTTCAGGGACACGGTGTGGGGCTCGGTGTAGGCCCCGCACTCATAACCTCCGACGATCTTGTCGTCCTCCGTGGCAACTGAAGATATAGAGAGAAGGCACAAAGCTCTTCTTTTACGACAAGTCCATTTGGCTATGTATTTCTACACAGATAGAAATTAATTTCCCTCACCTTTCAAGATGGTTAAATAAAGAATGATGATGTCAATATCAAAATTCCAAGCATCAAATGTTACAGTAGATCCAAGGATTTAATTAATGTTTGCTACAGTCAGTAAGTTCAAAACAATTGCAGTATTTGTATTTGCCATCGCAGCATTTTTATCCGAATAAATTCAGACAGTAAAAGATTTTTGTTTTTTCTGACTGATTTGTATTTGCTCTATGTTATATTATATGTGAAATATTAGCTTTAGTAATACCCAATCAATGCATATAGCCATACTAATAACTTAATAACATACACCATTCATGGCTTATACTCACAAGCGGCTCCAATGAGCAGAACAAAGACCAGAGAAATCATGGTAGCTGGGTGATTCGATGAGTCGATGAGTCGATGAGAGATGTTCACCTGCTCTCTGGTATATATTGGGACTTGCAGCCTCCACACCACTATAGGCCACTCCCAATGGAACTGAGAGGACCAGTCAAAATCAAGTTTTGAAGGACACCTGGAAAAAGACAGATTATAATGCTTGTTGTTTATTAATGCTCATGGTCATACACATGTGGTCCTGTTTCTACTTATTTGTAAAAAATATGTGTATGCTCTGAATTATTTAATAAAAGAAATGTTTTTCAGGAGACTGAAATTAATTAGACTTTTTGTTTTGAAATAATACCACAATGTACTGACGACAGGTAACATATGTTTTCTTGGTTCGTTCCTGCACTTATTTTCCACCAAACTTCAATGTTGATCATTTTTTTTAACTGTGAGCAATGCAGGTCCACCACAAATATTATACTATTACAATGTAATTACATACATATGCATATAAATTACATACCTACATGAATAGATAACTATAGATCACGTGTAGCATGTGTAGCTTGGTCGATGGCTGCACACAGCTTGAACTTGAACCGAATGTCAAAACCTTAGGGAAATATTTGGGGACATTTCAGGACATACTGTGTATTGCGGTAAGCTGCTTCATCAAACTTTTTTGTTGTTATTGTAATGTTTGAGAACCCTTTTTACATGTGTCCTTTTTGTAAGTTGTTGCTGTGCTATGATTGCAGCTTGTTAAATGTTAGTTGAGGACAACATTTTACATTAAACATAAAAAGGACTTGAACTTGAACTTGAACTCTTCTACTGAAGTAAAGTGAAAAACCCTGCTGCTGCTGTGTATTTTTGCCAATTGTGTTCTGGTTTGGTCCTGTGTTTACCACATGGGTTGGTCTGCTGGTCTTTGTCTTGATGTGGTGCCAAGCCGTTTGAGTGGAGTGGGTTTCCTCACAGGTGGGTTCATTCACACCCTCTCTCTCTGGATCTGGCCTTTGCCCAGGAAAAACAGGGTCTTACAATGAAAACCCTGTACAAAAAGAAATACAATTTATTAAACAGCTTTATGATACAGTTTTAAAATTAAAATCTCAGAGTTTTTCTAACAATTGTTTATTTTTTGACTTGATGGAACATTCTTTGATTTTTAAAACATGTATAATCGTTGAAATCTAGAAGTGAGTGAATTATAGTGTATTTTCTTTTAGCCAATCATAAGCATAAAGAATATGAATATGAATAACCATTTTAACGGTGTCATAATCAATTCTCACCTCTAAAGCCTGGTTTCCAGGACACAGATTAAAATGCATCATCAATTGAAAATTGAAAATGCTATTTAGTCAGGACAAGGCTTAATCTGTATCCAGGGAACCTGCCCTTAAAGGGGGAATCTGGAATTCAAACAACAACAAAGCGGTCTCCCCACCACATTTTGTGGTAAACAGCTGAGGATTGGGGCTGGAGAAATGTAACCACTCTCAAAGTCATAGACAGAGCTATGGATGTTCTAAGTTATATTCTTCAAGAATCAATGGCTAAATGTAATTCATTCAAAATTTAAAAAATGGGTGTACCAATCACAGATTGGCCCTTCAATCTGTTAAATCCAGAATTATATAAATTACACATCTTGGCTGTACTTTATGGCGTGTTGTGTGCAAACTGCTCATAGTGTTATGGTGAATTGGAAAAGTGATAGTTTAAAATTGCAGTATACGTTTAAAGCACTTAAATCAGACATGGTTTATAGTTGTAAGAGCTGCATGGTGTTGTGTCCTGGGGCTACAGTTGTGCTGAGTCGGGTAACCCCGGTGTCTACGCCAAGGTGAGACTGAAAAGAGATTTCATGTTATTTTTACGACCAAAGTCAGATCACTATCACATTGTTTCCTTGAAAAATATCTGATTCAGACTGATGGTTCATCTCCTACTCGGTTTGGCCACTAATGTCTAACTTTTTCCACCAGTACCATGGCCAGTTTCTAAATCTAATCCCAGCATCGTCCCTCCAGCACAGTTCCATGACACAGATTAGGTTTAATCCTTGACTAAAGTGCATCTTCAATGGAGATTTTCTATTGAAAACAGCTTTTAAATATTGTGTACAAAATGCATACAGTGTAATGATTGTATTATAATCATAATTGTGGAAAAACAGATTAGTTTACAATTATGGAATAAGTTTAAAGCACATACATTGGAAATAGTTTGTTTTCTGTTAGAGTTTTACACAGCAGAATAATGGTACCCTGACCGAGTACATTCTATGTTTGTAGATTTTTCCAGAAAAACACCAAGTGTGACAAAGGCACCGCTGTGTTACAGTCATTGAGTTCAGAATACTGTCTGAACATGTCCAGAGAGTACCAGCCAACCTGAAATAAGAAAATAACCCCAAAAAAAAAAGAAAAGAAAAGATTAATACTGTACATAGCACTCTTATATTTAGCCAACGGCATTGTCAAATAGTGTCTAATGTCTAATACCTTTCATTTCCTCTATACCATCTACCTGTTGCATATTAAGTGATCAGTAAATGGAATCTATTGATACCCAATTTTCGCAATTTTTTGTAATGTGATTCTCTGGACCTTGGAAGTCCACCATTTGCTTCCGATTGGCTGACTCTTTACCAATGAAATAGTCCCAAAGAACGGGGCGGCTCTCATGATTGTGGATATATAGCAGGGGTGCAGGTGAACCCCTCTTATCGACAGGATCACACAGCAACCATTATTTCTCTGGTCTTTGTTCTGCTCATCAGAGCCGTTTGTGAGTATGAATATTGCCGTTGAAAAAAAGAGCAAGACTTTCACTTTGTTGTGTTATTGACAATACAGGAAGATTGATGAGAATATCCACTCACCAAGAATTTAATTAGGAACACTATACTAATACTGGGTAGGGCCTCCCTTTGCTCTCAAAACAGCCTCAATTCTTTGTGGCATTGATTCCACAAGATGTTGGAAACTGTTATGTCTCGTCTTGTTAGTTAGTTTGTTTGTCTGTGTTTCATATTATTCATTTATTGTTCCGTTTATTTTTGTGTCTATCACCTTATCTCTCGTTCCAGACACATGCCCTTTACCTGCCCTTGTGTGTTTCCCGCCTGTGTGATCGTCAACCCTGCCCCGATTGGATTCACCTGTTCTTCATCATCATTCCCTGTTTATTTAGTCTGTGTGTTTCCCCTGTCTCCTTGCCAGTTCATCTTTGTGCCTTAGTGTCAAAACATCTCAGTGATTTTCATAATGGTTTCATGTATTCGTGGTCTTTTGATCTTTCCAAATTTGTCTTTTGCCTTTTCCCCATTGGATTATCCGCCTCCTATTTGACTGACCACCAATGTACCATACCCTGCCTTGCCTACCCCTGCCTCCCTACATATTGTCTACCTGTGTACCAAACTCTTTTTCTGGAATTAAAGGATTATTATTTTGGATTAAGCTTTTGTCCCGAGTCGTGCGATTGAGTCCTCTGCCTTGGTCTACAGCCTTTACAGAAACATTTGTTTGACATTCTGGTCCATGATGACATGATTGCATCACGCAATTCCTGCAGATTTTTTTTAGCTGCACTTTCAAGCTGTGAACCTCCCGTTCTACCACATCCCAAAGTTGTTCTATTGGATTCAGATCCGGTGACTGGGAAGGCCACTGAAGAACACTGAACTCATTGTCATGTTCATGAAACCAGTTTGAGACAACATTTGCTTTGTGACATGATGCATTATCATGCTGGAAGTAGCCATAAGAACACATCCAGTCAGAGAAGCTTCACTCGTCTGAAGTACTTGACCTTCTCTCCTCCTTCAACCTTACCCTGTCCCACTCTCCTCCGACTCATAAGGCAGGCAATCAGCTCGACCTTGTCTTCACCAGATCCTCCCATTCTGATCATCATTTTGTATCCTTCTCCCTTCCCCTCAAATCCACCACCTCCCAGTCAGACTCTACCCACACTGTATCCTCTCATCGCAACCTGCGTACCCTCTCCCTCACTGCTCTCTCTTCCTCTGTCTTATCCTCCGTACCCGCTGTTGAATCCCTTCTCCCTTCTATCCACTGATGCAGCCTCCTCCACCCTCCTGTCCACTCTTTCCTCATCCTTCGACTCTCTCTGTCCACTGGTATCAAGGCCGTTACAATCCTCTCCATGCACTCCTTGGCTGTCTGAAACCCTGCAAGCTTGTAGAATAAGGTTCCGGGCAGCAGAGAGGAAATGGAGTAAAACCGGCCTCCCTGGTGACCTAAAACCTTATCTCTCTCTCGTCCTCAACTACACCTCCTCTGCATCAGCTGCTAAAGCTTCTTACTACCATTCCAAAATTCAATCCTCTGCCTCTGACCCAAGGAAACTGTTCTCCACATTTTCCTCACTCCTCAACCCACCTCCTCCCTGTCTGCAGATCACTTTGTCACCTACTTGGAAAAGAAGGTTGATGACATTAGCAGCTCTTTTTCTCTACCTCTCGCCAACACTGCTACCACTCCTCCCAAACCCACTGCGCTACACTCAGTCTCTGGTTTATCAGCTCTTTCCCCCCTCTCCCCTCATGACATTCTAAAACTGGTCACATCCAAGCGGGCCACTGCCTGCCCTCTCGATCCTATCCCCTCCCCCTTTCTCCAGTCCATCTCCAAAGACCTCCTTCCAATCCTTACCACCACAGCCAGAGTCAAGCCTCTTCTCAAGAAACCAACTCTTGACCCGTCTTCTGTCCATAACTACAGACCGGTATCCCTTCTCTCCTTCTTATCTAAAACCCTTGAATATGCTGTCTCTTCCCAACTGTCTCACTATCTCCTTCAGAACAACCTCCTTGACCCTCATCAATCCGGCTTTCAGGCTGGGCACTACTGAGACTGCTCTCCTTGCTGTCATGGAGGCCCTCCACTCTGCTGGAGCTTCCTCCCTCTCCTCTGTTCTCATTCCTCTGGACCTGTCTGCTGCATTCGACACAGTAAATCATCTGATCCTTCTCTCCACCCTCTCAGAACTGGGCATCTCTGGCTCTGCACTCTCCTGGTTTGCATCCTACCTGGCCGATTGCTCTTACCAGGTGACATGGAGAGGAGCGCTGTCATCTTCACAAGCCCTCACCAGTGGGGTCCCCCAGGGCTCCATCCTTGGGACCTTACTCTTCTCCCTCTATACCAAATCTCTTGGCTCAGTCATTTCCTCACATGGTTTCTCCTACCACTGTTACGCAGATGACACTCAATTCTTTCTCTCTTTCCCCCCCTTTGACTCACAGGTGGCAACATGTGTCTCTGCATGTCTAGTAGACATTTCTGCTTGGATGTCAGCCCACCACCTCAAGCTCAACCTTAACAAGACTAAGTTGCTCTTCCTCCCTGGGAAAGTCTGCCCTCTCCAAGACTTCTCCATCACAGTAGAGAACTCTACTATGACCTCCTCCCAGACAGCCAAGAATCTTGGCGTGATCCTTGACAACCACTTATCCTGTGAATATCACAGCGACAGCACGCTCCTGTAGATTCTTCCTCTCCAACATCATACATCATACATCCATTCCTCACGAGAGAAGCAGCACAACTCTTGGTCCAGACACTTGTGATCTCCCTCCTTGACTACTGCAATGCACTCTTGGCCGGGCTCCCCACCTCCACCATCAGACCTCTGCAGCTCATTCGGAATGCTGCCTCCCATCGGGCGTTCAATCTCCCCAAATTCTCCTATGTCACCCCCCTCCTTCACACCCTTCACTGGCTCCCGGTAGCACCTCGCATCAGATTCAAGACCCTGGTGCTCGCCTACCGGGTGGCAAAGGAAACAACCCCTCCCTCCTTGCAAGCAATGGTCAGCCCTCAAACCTTAGTATGTGGACATTATGCAAATACAGCTGCAGAGCATTCTGGGAATTAATAAATGATTCCATTGTTGAGGTTTCACCAGGAGGCAATACTCCTACAGTACATATGGTGGTTTGATTTTACAGTTAAGTTACGCAAGATGTGTTCAAAATTCATGTTAGGCTTCTTGTTTATGAGTAGAGTAACCATTATTGGAAGAGTGGGTCACCTTGATTGGTTCTCCCACCTCACCAATAACTACACTGACAAAATGCTATTCATAATGACCCTACACACAAGTTAGTTACCATATCAGATAAGTATGAAAAGTTTTTACTTCTGCCATACTGCTCTGTCTCATACCCCTCTGAATACCTGCCTGGTTTCAATGAGACAGATTAGGCCTAAACCTTGACTCAAATGCATCTTCAATAGAGATTTTTTATTGTATTTAGTCAAAACTAGGCTTAATGTGTGTCTGGGAAACTGGCCCTAAATCTGTTAAATCCATAATTATATGAATGATTATCATACAGTTTTGAGTGTTGTGTACAAACTGCATACAGTGTATGGCTTATGAAAAAATTCAAAGTTTCCAATTATGGAATACATTTAAAGCTAACACATTGAAATTAGTTTTTTTTGTTGTTGTGAGAGCTTTACACAGCAGAATAATGGTACCCTGACTGAGTCCATTCTATGTTTGTAGACCTTTTCAATAAAACACCAAGTGTGGGAAAGGCACAGCTGTGTTACAGTCATGTTGAGTTAAGGACAGTCTGAACATGTCCAGAGAGTCCAGGCTACCTGAAATGATGATATGAACAAGAGAAAACTAGGAAAGAAAGCATTCTCAAATACTAAGATTAAGCCCCTTTAATTTCCTACAGTATATACCATCTACCTGTTGCATATTAGGTGATCAGTAACAGTAAATTGATTCTGCCCACAAAATCTACAAACAGCTACTCAACATTGAACAGTGAGCTACATTTAATATAGTGGAAAAGAGCACATGTGCAGTGCAAAATGTACCACTTCCTAATCATGAATGCATTCAATCAAATCCATACTACAGTAGCCTACAATAAACCCTTATTAACCCTTATTAAAGCCTTATTAAACCCTTATAACTACATTATTATTTCTATATATTTTTTACACCATTAGAAGAGCTAGAATGATTATAAAATATGTACTGGTTGAGATCAAGCTAGAATTACGTTGATTTTAATGGGAAAGTAAAAGTTCACACTGTGATTCTCTCGACCTTGGCGGTCCACCACTTCTGAATGGCTAACTCTTGACCAATGAAATAGTCCCATCGAATGGGGCGGCTCTCATGATTGTGGATATATAACAGGGGTGCAGGTGAACACCTCTCATCACACAGCAACCATGATTTCTCTGGTCTTTGTTCTGCTCATCGGAGCCGTTTGTGAGTTTGAATATTGCCATTGAAAAAAAGAGCAAGACTTTCACTTTGTTATGTTATTGACAACACAGTAAGATTGATATCGTATGAGAGTAATTTCGAATACATATTATTTATTTTTTACAATCCCAAAAGATTATAAGGCAATATGTCATTGCCACTTTAACTGTGCAGAAAGCTAAGATGTTGATGGATGAATATGACTGAAGGGACTAACAATAAAAAAATGTCTGCCTTCTATCTGTTTTCAGTTGCCACGGAGGACGACAAGATCGTCGGAGGTTATGAGTGCAAGGCCAACTCCCAGCCCCACCAGGTGTCCCTGAACGTTGGGTACCACTTCTGTGGAGGCTCCCTGGTCAGCGAGGACTGGGTTGTGTCTGCTGCTCACTGCTACAAGTCGTAAGTAGGCAACAACGTGAACTTCTTGTAATTGCTATTTGTCTTGTTATGTCGACCCACAAAATGTATCAAGCTTAACTTTAGTTCGGGACAAGGGTTAACTCCACACACACAAGACCTTTTGAACTAATAAACCAAATATAATAACCATATCTGCCTCTCTCTCTCCCTCTCTCTCTCTCTCTCTCCCTCTCTGTCTCTCTCTCTCTCTCTCTCTCTCTCTCTCTCTGTGTCTCTCTCTCTGCCTTTCTCTCTCTCCCTTTCAGCCGTGTGGAGGTTCGTCTTGGCGAACATGACATCAGGGTGAATGAGGGTAAAGAGCAGTTCATCTCTTCCTCCCGTGTGATCCGTCACCCCCAGTACAGCTCCTGGGACCTTGACAACGACATCATGCTGATCAAGCTGAGCAAGCCCGCCACCCTCAACAGCAACGTGCAGACCGTGGCTCTGCCCACCAGCTGTGCCCCCACTGGTACCATGTGCACAGTCTCTGGCTGGGGCAACACCATGAGCTCCGGTGAGTACAGCACAAGGGTCAAAGGTTACATGTGGCAACAGATCATCTTCATGATTAATGAGTATGTAGAGAGATGACAGGGATTGTCAGTTACCTTTACAAACATAGTGTTAATATATCTAACCATTACTCTCTGTCTTCCTTCTTCCCCCTCTCTCCATCCATCCCTCCCTTTCTCTCTGTTAATAGTCAGTGGTGACAGGCTGCAGTGCCTGGAAATCCCCACCCTGTCCGTCAGAGACTGTAGCAACGCCTACCCTGGCATGATCACCGACGCCATGTTCTGCGCTGGATACCTGGAGGGAGGCAAGGACTCTTGCCAGGTACACACGTGACCACAGTGATGACTTTATATGAAGTCCATGATCGTTCGCAACATCAGCACTTCAGTTGTCAATTGTTTAGATGTTGTTATTGATATTGAATAACCCAATCTAATATCACTACTTCATCTCTCTCTCTCTCAGGGTGACTCCGGTGGCCCCGTGGTGTGCAACGGTGAGCTGCAGGGTGTTGTGTCCTGGGGCTATGGCTGTGCCAAGCCTGGTAACCCCGGTGTCTACGCCAAGGTGAGACTGAAAAGAGATTTCATGTTGGGGGTTTTTGGAATAAAGTCAGATCGCTATCACATTGTTTCCTTGAATATTAGGAGACTTAGATCAAATGGAAGGTTCTTACATCATGTCCTTCTGGGTTTGACCACTAATGTCTCCCTTTTCCCACTTCTAGGTTTGCATCTTCAACGAGTGGCTCAACAGCACCATGGCCAAAAACTAAGTCTGATGTCAGCATCGTACCTTCAGCACAGTCGGACAACTCGTCAACATCCTGTGTAGTCCAATTTCCACCTTTTATACTGGAGATGAAAACCCTATGACAAATAAAACATCGCAAACTAACATGTTCTGTCTATTGAGTCTACATCACTAGAAGAATAGGAATGTACTGTAGGGGACATATTCTATTTCTATGTTTCAAGGGCTCTTTTTACATGCACCTACTGCTGCATCGAAAACATGAATGTTTGAGGAACATTTGACATTACCTTGCCCCTATACCTGTGTAGTCACGAAGTAATTACTCTC
The DNA here is from genome assembly GCF_951799395.1 of Argentina silus. NCBI lineage: Eukaryota > Metazoa > Chordata > Actinopteri > Argentiniformes > Argentinidae > Argentina > Argentina silus. Next base: position 6,741,298 of record NC_139664.1, on the reverse strand, counting down.
GTTAAAACATTGTTACATTTGGTAATTGTTTGGTATATATTGGAGTGTTGAGTGGATGACTTCAAATAAGGAACAGTCTTTATTCTTCGGTTGATGAAATGTTATTACAAGACTTATTACAGTGTTGTTACATAGATTTAGCATGCACATCGTCCCCTGCCTCTCTATCCTGCCATCCCTCCCTGTCTGATACCCCTCTGATTCCTATTATCTGAAAACAAATTCAAAAGGAGGGCGGAATTCTAGTCTTCTTGAACAACAAATAATGCATATTTCTTTCATCTTTCTTTGCTTAAGTATCTTTAATCCTTCAGATACCAGATTTATGGTGAACTAAAATATTTATAGACTAAAAGTCTTAGGTGTAATTCTCACCATTTACGATCATTAATATGATTGTGTGGTAATCCACTTTTGAATTTGTATGTTTTGATGACACCACATCATCACAATTCAATGGCGATTTATGTGAATTTATGTGATTAAAGTGAAAAGCATACATACAAAACAGAGAGGCATAGTAGTGTGATAGAAGTTGGAATGTCTTGTTTATGAGGTGTTTATATATTTCCAGTATGAATGGGGCCTTGTGGCAATGCTGACTCAACAAAATATGGCTGTAAAGTATCTCAGTAAGGGAATCATAATGTACAGTTTTTAATATATGTTTTCACTTATGGTTTTTAAAGATTGCTCTGTGATGCAGTGTTTCAACATTTAAGTTTCAATTTTATTTCACAGCAAAGTTAGTTTTACCAGTTTTCATTAATGTAGATTTTCAGAAGCTTGATCACACTTGACAGACAATTTACACAACTCGCAAAAATCAAAGCCAACCTGATATTGACTACTAAAGAGTGTATTCATATCCAGAAAGAATCTCCTGGGCTGAAACCTGCCAACATCTAGCAGCAGGAATGTTTGCTTGCTATTAGTTTATCAAGCTGGTGAACTGCTGTACCTATACCTTGTTGATGAGCTAACATGGCTTTATCTTGTCATGCCATGTGAGGTATAAGACAGGGAGGGATGTCAGGATAGAGAGGCAGGGGACAATGCACAAGCTAAACCCACGTAACAACACTGTTATAAGTCTAGTGATAACATTGCATCAATCTACTTTAAGAATGTTCTGTTCCTTCTTTGAGGTAATTCACTCTATTCTACAATATATACCAGGCAATTACCAAATGTAACAATGTTTTAACTTGAGTAATTACAGTGTTACTACAAAGGTTTAGGGACAACGTAATGTCAAATGTTGCATAAACAGTCATGTTTTCTATGTTATGTGTATGTAAAAAGAGCCCCCATAACAAATAAATAGAATAGAGATAGAAATAGAATGACTATGGAGATAGATTAGTGCCTTTATTATTGTAAATATATCGAGTAGAACTCACCAAAGATTCAGAACAATTTCTAGAGTCATGTTTAATTAGGAAAACAGTAGTGTTACGAGTTGTAGTGATGAGTGAGAGTATGTAGTATACAGTACACACACACCTTATTGAGTAATGTTGTGGAAGTACAGAGGAATATATAATTTGTGCCCTATTGAATGAGAAGATGGACCAGCAAAACATTGTGGAAAGCCTACAGTATGTGTTTTTACATACTGTACAAGTTCACATGTGCTACAACCTTGGGTCTCTTCTATATCTGTAGACTTTTCCAGGAGAACACCCTCCATGATAAGAAACATACCGCTTTAACATGCTGTAGTCATGTAAGATCCATGGCATGGATGAGACCAGAACATCTGTTACTCCTGACTGAAACTCAAAAAGGTCTCTGTCATACATCTACCACCCTAAACCTATTCTTCTGTGCTGTTGTTTTTACTAAGGTGATATAAAATATCAGACGTTTTCTTGACATTGAATGAAATTCAACTTAATTTGACAATAATCAAAAACAGGAACAAAGTTATTTCTTCTGCACGTTGGGCTTGATAAAAACTTGAGGGCAATTTATAGTATATAGGATACTGTATGCACTAACATGGAGTCAAAATGCATGATCAAGTTGACGTCTATCAACAAACCCTGTCTCAATGGCAAGACATACTCTGTGAAATGACACAATTATCATAAAATATCCTTGGATAGTTCCTTTGTAACTTCTGATATCATGTCAGTAGGGTCTTGATTAACTTCACAAAGAAGTCCAAAACAAAAAAGTTCCAAAACATTCATTCAGTTACCTGGCTCAGTGGAATAAATCATGTAAATGAAATATTATGAATCACCTCATCTTATCCTCCTTTGGCTGATTGGCTCTCCACTGACCAATAAGGTCACCCTGGAAATGGGGCGGCTTTTCTCATGGTGGATATAAACCAGGGGTGCAGGTGAACCCCTATCATCGACAGGAACACACAGCAACCATGATTTCTCTGGTCTTCGTTCTGCTCATCGGAGCCGCTTGTGAGTATTAGAGCCTGTAGATTTGGTGGTGACATTTTCCTCTTTGAATAATTAGTTCTTTCAGGAATTGATTTGGATAAAAATGCTGCGATAGCAAATACAAATCGTGCAATTGTTTTGAACTTGCTGACTGTAGCAAACATTAATTAAATCCTTGGATCTACTGTAACTTATCACAAAAATAATAACATTTGGTGCTTGGAATTTTGATATTGACATCATCATTCTTTTTTTAACCTTGTCAAAAGGTGAAGAAAGTAATTTCTATCTGTGTAGAAAGCTAAGAGAAAGAACATAGCCAAAAGGACTTGTCGTAAAAGAAGAGCTTTGTGCCTTCTCTCTATATCGTCAGTTGCCACGGAGGACGACAAGATCGTCGGAGGTTATGAGTGCGAGGCCAACTCTCAGCCCCACCAGGTGTCCCTGAACGTTGGGTACCACTTCTGTGGAGGCTCCCTGGTCAGCGAGGACTGGGTTGTGTCTGCTGCTCACTGCTACAAGTCGTAAGTAGGCAACACCGTGAACTTCCTGTAATTGCTATTTGTCTTGTTATGTCGACCCACAAAATGTATCAAGCTTAACTTTAGTTCGGGACAAGGGTTAACTCCACACACACAAGACCTTTTGAATTAATAAACCAAATATAATAACCATATCTGCCTCTCTCTCTCTCTCTCTCTCTCTCTCTTTCTCTCTCTCTCTGTGTCTCTCTCTCTGCCTTTCTCTCTCTCCCTTTCAGCCGTGTGGAGGTTCGTCTTGGCGAACATGACATCAGGATGAATGAGGGTAAAGAGCAGTTCATCTCTTCCTCCCGTGTGATCCGTCACCCCCAGTACAGCTCCTGGGACCTTGACAACGACATCATGCTGATCAAGCTGAGCAAGCCCGCCACCCTCAACAGCAACGTGCAGACCGTGGCTCTGCCCACCAGCTGTGCCCCCACTGGTACCATGTGCACAGTCTCTGGCTGGGGCAACACCATGAGCTCCGGTGAGTACAACACAAGGGTCAAAGGTTACATGTGGCAACAGATCATCTTCATGATTAATGAGTATGTAGAGAGATGACAGGGATTGTCAGTTACCTTTACAAACATAGTGTCATTATATTTAACCATTACTCTCTGTCCTCCTTCTTCCCCCTCTGTCCATCCATTCCTCCCTTTCTCTCTGTTAATAGTCAGTGGTGACAGGCTGCAGTGCCTGGAAATCCCCACCCTGTCCTTCAGAGACTGTAACAAAGCCTACCCTGGCATGATCACCGACGCCATGTTCTGCGCTGGATACCTGGAGGGAGGCAAGGACTCTTGCCAGGTACACACGTGACCACAGTGATGACTTTATATGAAGTCCATGATCGTTCGCAACATCAGCACTTCAGTTTTCAATTGTTTAGATGTTGTTATTGATATTGAATAACCCAATCTAATATCACTACTTCATCTCTCTCTCTCTCAGGGTGACTCCGGTGGCCCCGTGGTGTGCAACGGTGAGCTGCAGGGTGTTGTGTCCTGGGGCTACGGCTGTGCCGAGCCTGGTAACCCCGGTGTCTACGCCAAGGTGAGACTGAAAAGAGATTTCATGTTGGGGGTTTTTGGAATAAAGTCAGATCGCTATCACATTGTTTCCTTGAATATTAGGAGACTTAGATCAAATGGAAGGTTCTTACATCATGTCCTTCTGGGTTTGACCACTAATGTCTCCCTTTTCCCACTTCTAGGTTTGCATCTTCAACGAGTGGCTCAACAGCACCATGGCCAAAAACTAAGTCTGATGTCAGCATCGTACCTTCAGCACAGTCGGACAATTCGTCAACATCCTGTGTAGTCCAATTTCCACCTTTTATACTGGAGATGAAAACCCTATGACAAATAAAACATCGCAAACTAACATGTTCTGTCTATTGAGTCTACATCACTAGAAGAATAGGAATGTACTGTAGGGGACATATTCTATTTCTATGTTTCAAGGGCTCTTTTTACATGCACCTACTGCTGCATCGAAAACATGAATGTTTGAGGAACATTTGACATTACCTTGCCCCTATACCTGTGTAGTCACGAAGTAATTACTCTCGTTAAAACATTGTTACATTTGGTAATTGTTTGGTATATATTGGAGTGTTGAGTGGATGACTTCAAATAAGGAACAGTCTTTATTCTTCGGTTGATGAAATGTTATTACAAGACTTATTACAGTGTTGTTACATAGATTTAGCATGCACATCGTCCCCTGCCTCTCTATCCTGCCATCCCTCCCTGTCTGATACCCCTCTGATTCCTATTATCTGAAAACAAATTCAAAAGGAGGGCGGAATTCTAGTCTTCTTGAACAACAAATAATGCATATTTCTTTCATCTTTCTTTGCTTAAGTATCTTTAATCCTTCAGATACCAGATTTATGGTGAACTAAAATATTTATAGACTAAAAGTCTTAGGTGTAATTCTCACCAATTACGATCATTAATATGATTGTGTGGTAATCCACTTTTGAATTTGTATGTTTTGATGACACCACATCATCACAATTCAATGGCGATTTATGTGAATTTATGTGATTAAAGTGAAAAGCATACATACAAAACAGAGAGGCATAGTAGTGTGATAGAAGTTGGAATGTCTTGTTTATGAGGTGTTTATATATTTCCAGTATGAATGGGGCCTTGTGGCAATGCTGACTCAACAAAATATGGCTGTAAAGTATCTCAGTAAGGGAATCATAATGTACAGTTTTTAATATATGTTTTCACTTATGGTTTTTAAAGATTGCTCTGTGATGCAGTGTTTCAACATTTAAGTTTCAATTTTATTTCACAGCAAAGTTAGTTTTACCAGTTTTCATTAATGTAGATTTTCAGAAGCTTGATCACACTTGACAGACAATTTACACAACTCGCAAAAATCAAAGCCAACCTGATATTGACTACTAAAGAGTGTATTCATATCCAGAAAGAATCTCCTGGGCTGAAACCTGCCAACATCTAGCAGCAGGAATGTTTGCTTGCTATTAGTTTATCAAGCTGGTGAACTGCTGTACCTATACCTTGTTGATGAGCTAACATGGCTTTATCTTGTCATGCCATGTGAGGTATAAGACAGGGAGGGATGTCAGGATAGAGAGGCAGGGGACAATGCACAAGCTAAACCCACGTAACAACACTGTTATAAGTCTAGTGATAACATTGCATCAATCTACTTTAAGAATGTTCTGTTCCTTCTTTGAGGTAATTCACTCTATTCTACAATATATACCAGGCAATTACCAAATGTAACAATGTTTTAACTTGAGTAATTACAGCGTTACTACAAAGGTTTAGGGACAACGTAATGTCAAATGTTGCATAAACAGTAATGTTTTCTATGTTATGTGTATGTAAAAAGAGCCCCCATAACAAATAAATAGAATAGAGATAGAAATAGAATGACTATGGAGATAGATTAGTGCCTTTATTATTGTAAATATATCGAGTAGAACTCACCAAAGATTCAGAACAATTTCTAGAGTCATGTTTAATTAGTAAAACAATAGTGTTACGAGTTGTAGTGATGAGTGAGAGTATGTAGTATACAGTACACACACACCTTATTGAGTAATGTTGTGGAAGTACAGAGGAATATATAATTAGTGCCCTATTGAATGAGAAGATGGACCAGCAAAACATTGTGGAAAGCCTACAGTATGTGTTTTTACATACTGTACAAGTTCACATGTGCTACAACCTTGGGTCTCTTCTATATCTGTAGACTTTTCCAGGAGAACACCCTCCATGATAAGAAACATACAGCTTTAATATGCTGTAGTCATGTAATATCCATGGCATGGATGAGACCAGAACATCTGTTACTCCTGACTGAATCTCAAAAAGGTCATCTACCACCCTAAACCTATTCTTCTGTGCTGTTGTTTTTACTAAGGTGATATAAAATATCAGACGTTTTCTTGACATTGAATGAAATTCAACTTAATTTGACAATAATCAAAAACAGGAACAAAGTTATTTCTTCTGCACGTTGGGCTTGATAAAAACTTGAGGGCAATTTATAGTATATAGGATACTGTATGCACTAACATGGAGTCAAAATGAATGATCAAGTTGACGTCTATCAACAAACCCTGTCTCAATGGCAAGACATACTCTGTTAAATGACACAATTATCATAAAATATCCTTGGATAGTTCCTTTGTAACTTCTGATATCATGTCAGTAGGGTCTTGATTAACTTCACAAAGAAGTCCAAAACAAAAAAGTTCCAAAACATTCATTCAGTTACCTGGCTCAGTGGAATAAATCATGTAAATGAAATATTATGAATCGCCTCATCTTATCGTCTTTTGGCTGATTGGCTCTCCACTGACCAATAAGGTCACCCTGGAAATGGGGCGGCTTTTCTGATGGTGGATATAAACCAGGGGTGCAGGTGAACCCCTATCATCGACAGGAACACACAGCAACCATGATTTCTCTGGTCTTCGTTCTGCTCATCGGAGCCGCTTGTGAGTATTAGAGCCTGTAGATTTGGTGGTGACATTTTCCTCTTTGAATAATTAGTTCTTTCAGGAATTGATTTGGATAAAAATGCTGCGATAGCAAATACAAATCGTGCAATTGTTTTGAACTTGCTGACTGTAGCAAACATTAATTAAATCCTTGGATCTACTGTAACTTATCACAAAAATAATAACATTTGGTGCTTGGAATTTTGATATTGACATCATCATTCTTTTTTGAACCATGTCTAAAGGTGAGGAAAGTAATTTCTATCTGTGTAGAAAGCTAAGAGAAAGAACATAGCCAAAAGGACTTGTCGTAAAAGAAGAGCTTTGTGACTTCTCTCTATATCGTCAGTTGCCACGGAGGACGACAAGATCGTCGGAGGTTATGAGTGCGAGGCCAACTCTCAGCCCCACACCGTGTCCCTGAACGTTGGGTACCACTTCTGTGGAGGCTCCCTGGTCAGCGAGGACTGGGTTGTGTCTGCTGCTCACTGCTACCAGTCGTAAGTAAATCCCATATGAATAACCTGACATTTTACACCGTAAGCACTGACCATTGGCGCACACCTTCTAACCCCTTTCCCTCACTTTTCACTCCCTCCGTCTCTCTCAATGTTGCACCCAAAGCCGTGTGCAGGTTCGTCTTGGCGAACATGACATCACGGTGAGAGAGGGTACCGAGCAGTTCATCTCTTCTTCCCGTGTGATCCGCCACCCCGAGTACAGCTCCTCTACAATCAACAACGACATCATGCTGATCAAGCTGAAAAAGCCAGCCACCCTCAACCGCAACGTGCAGACCGTGGCTCTGCCCACCAGCTGTGCCCCCACTGGTACCATGTGCACAGTCTCTGGCTGGGGCAACACCATGAGCTCCGGTGAGTACAGCACAAGGGTCAAAGGTTACATGTGGCAACACATCATCTTCATGATTAATGAGTATGTAGAGAGATGACAGGGATTGTCAGTTACCTTTACAAACATAGTGTTAATATATCTAACCATTACTCTCTGTCCTCGTTCTTCCCCCTCTGTCCATCCATCCCTCCCTTTCTCTCTGTTAATAGTCAGTGGTGACAGGCTGCAGTGCCTGGAAATCCCCACCCTGTCCTCCAAAGCCTGTAGAAAGGCCTACCCTGGCATGATCACCGACGCCATGTTCTGTGCTGGATACCTGGAGGGAGGCAAGGACTCTTGCCAGGTACACACGTGACCACAGTGATGACTTTATATGAAGTCCATGATCCATCGCAACATCAGCACTTCACTTGTCAATTGTTTAGATGTTCATATTGAAATTGAATAACCCAATCTAATATCACTACTTCATCTCTCTGTCTCTCTCAGGGTGACTCCGGTGGCCCCGTGGTGTGCAACGGTGAGCTGCAGGGTGTTGTGTCCTGGGGCTACGGCTGTGCCGAGCCTGGTAACCCCGGTGTCTACGCCAAGGTGAGACTGAAAAGAGATTTCATGTTGGGGGTTTTTGGAATAAAGTCAGATCGCTATCACATTGTTTCCTTGAAAATTAGGAGACTTAGATCAAATGGAAGGTTCTTACATCATGTCCTACTGGGTTTGGCCACTAATGTCTCCCTTTTCCCACTTCTAGGTTTGCATCTTCAACGAGTGGCTCAACAGCACCATGACCAACAACTAAGTCTGATGTCAGCATCGTACCTTCAGCACAGTCGGACAACTCGTCAACATCCTGTGTAGTCCAATTTCCACCTTTTGTACTGGAGATGAAAACCCTATGACAAATAAAACATCGCAAACTAACATGTTCTGTCTATTGAGTCTACATCACTAGAAGAATAGGAATGTACTGTAGGGGACATATTCTATTTCTATGTTTCAAGGGCTCTTTTTACATGCACCTACTGCTGCATCGAAAACATGAATGTTTGAGGAACATTTGACATTACCTTGCCCCTATACCTGTGTAGTCACGAAGTAATTACTCTCGTTAAAACATTGTTACATTTGGTAATTGTTTGGTATATATTGGAGTGTTGAGTGGATGACTTCAAATAAGGAACAGTCTTTATTCTTCGGTTGATGAAATGTTATTACAAGACTTATTACAGTGTTGTTACATAGATTTAGCATGCACATCGTCCCCTGCCTCTCTATCCTGCCATCCCTCCCTGTCTGATACCCCTCTGATTCCTATTATCTGAAAACAAATTCAAAAGGAGGGCGGAATTCTAGTCTTCTTGAACAACAAATAATGCATATTTCTTTCTTTCTTTGCTTAAGTATCTTTAATCCTTCAGATACCAGATTTATGGTGAACTGAAATATTTATAGACTAAAAGTCTTAGGTGTAATTCTCACCAATTACTATCATTAATATGATTGTGTGGTAATCCACTTTTGAATTTGTATGTTTTGATGACACCACATCATCACAATTCAATGGCGATTTATGTGAATTTATGTGATTAAAGTAAAAAGCATACATACAAAACAGAGAGGCATAGTAGTGTGATAGAAGTTGGAATGTCTTGTTTATGAGGTGTTTATATATTTCCAGTATGAATGGGGCCTTGTGGCAATGCTGACTCAACAAAATATGGCTGTAAAGTATCTCAGTAAGGGAATCATAATGTACAGTTTTTAATATATGTTTTCACTTATGGTTTTTAAAGATTGCTCTGTGATGCAGTGTTTCAACATTTAAGTTTCAATTTTATTTCACAGCAAGTTAGTTTTACCAGTTTTCATTAATGTAGATTTTCAGAAGCTTGATCACATTTGACAATTTACACAACTCGCAAAAATCAAAGCCAACCTGATATTGACTGTTAAAGAGTGTATTCATATCCAGAAAGAATCTCCTGGGCTGAAACCTGCCAACATCTAGCAGCAGGAATGTTTGCTTGCTATAAGTTTATCAAGCTGGTGAACTGCTGTACCTATACCTTGTTGATGAGCTAACATGGCTTTATCTTGTCATGCCATGTGAGGAAAAGACAGGGAGTGATGGCAGGATAGAGAGGCAGGGGACAATGCACAAGCTAAACCCACGTAACAACACTGTTATAAGTCTAGTGATAACATTGCATCAATCTACTTTAAGAATGTTCTGTTCCTTCTTTGAGGTAATTCACTCTATTCTACAATATATACCAGGCAATTACCAAATGTAACAATGTTTTAACTTGAGTAATTACAGTGTTACTACAAAGGTTTAGGGGCAACGTAATGTCAAATGTTGCATAAACAGTCATGTTTTCTATGTTATGTGTATGTAAAAAGAGCCCCCATAACAAATAAATAGAATAGAGATAGAAATAGAATGACTATGGAGATAGATTAGTGCCTTTATTATTGTAAATATATCGAGTAGAACTCACCAAAGATTCAGAACAATTTCTAGAGTCATGTTTAATTAGTAAAACAATAGTGTTACGAGTTGTAGTGATGAGTGAGAGTATGTAGTATACAGTACACACACACCTTATTGAGTAATGTTGTGGAAGTACAGAGGAATATATAATTAGTGCCCTATTGAATGAGAAGATGGACCAGCAAAACATTGTGGAAAGCCTACAGTATGTGTTTTTACATACTGTACAAGTTCACATGTGCTACAACCTTGGGTCTCTTCTATATCTGTAGACTTTTCCAGGAGAACACCCTCCATGATAAGAAACATACCGCTTTAATATGCTGTAGTCATGTAAGATCCATGGCATGGATGAGACCAGAACATCTGTTACTCCTGACTGAATCTCAAAAAGGTCTCTGTCATTCATCTACCACCCTAAACCTATTCTTCTGTGCTGTTGTTTTTACTAAGGTGATATAAAATATCAGACGTTTTCTTGACATTGAATGAAATTCAACTTAATTTGACAATAATCAAAAACAGGAACAAAGTTATTTCTTCTGCACGTTGGGCTTGATAAAAACTTGAGGGCAATTTATAGTATATAGGATACTGTATGCACTAACATGGAGTCAAAATGAATGATCAAGTTGACGTCTATCAACAAACCGTGTCTCAATGGCAAGACATACTCTGTGAAATGACACAATTATCATAAAATATCCTTGGATAGTTCCTTTGTAACTTCTGATATCATGTCAGTAGGGTCTTGATTAACTTCACAAAGAAGTCCAAAACAAAAAAGTTCCAAAACATTCATTCAGTTACCTTGCTCAGTGGAATAAATCATGTAAATGAAATATTATGAATCGCCTCATCTTATCGTCTTTTGGCTGATTGGCTCTCCACTGACCAATAAGGTCACCCTGGAAATGGGGCGGCTTTTCTGATGGTGGATATAAACCAGGGGTGCAGGTGAACCCCTATCATCGACAGGAACACACAGCAACCATGATTTCTCTGGTCTTCGTTCTGCTCATCGGAGCTGCTTGTGAGTATTAGAGCCTGTAGATTTGGTGGTGACATTTTCCTCTTTGAATAATTAGTTCTTTCAGGAATTGATTTGGATAAAAATGCTGCGATAGCAAATACAAATCGTGCAATTGTTTTGAACTTGCTGACTGTAGCAAACATTAATTAAATCCTTGGATCTACTGTAACTTATCACAAAAATAATAACATTTGGTGCTTGGAATTTTGATATTGACATCATCATTCTTTTTTGAACCATGTATAAAGGTGAGGAAAGTAATTTCTATCTGTGTAGAAAGCTAAGAGAAAGAACATAGCCAAAAGGACTTGTCGTAAAAGAAGCGCTTTGTGCCTTCTCTCTATATCGTCAGTTGCCACGGAGGACGACAAGATCGTCGGAGGTTATGAGTGCGAGGCCAACTCCCAGCCCCACCAGGTGTCCCTGAACGTTGGGTACCACTTCTGTGGAGGCTCCCTGGTCAGCGAGGACTGGGTTGTGTCTGCTGCTCACTGCTACCAGTCGTAAGTAAATCCCATATGATAACCTGACATTTTACACCGTAAGCACTGACCATTGGCGCACACCTTCTAACCCCTTTCCCTCACTTTTCACTCCTTCCGTGTCTCTCAATGTTGCACCCAAAGCCGTGTGCAGGTTCGTCTTGGCGAACATGACATCACGGTGAGAGAGGGTACCGAGCAGTTCATCTCTTCTTCCCGTGTGATCCGCCACCCCGAGTACAGCTCCTCTACAATCAACAACGACATCATGCTGATCAAGCTGAAAAAGCCAGCCACCCTCAACCGCAACGTGCAGACCGTGGCTCTGCCCACCAGCTGTGCCCCCACTGGTACCATGTGCACAGTCTCTGGCTGGGGCGAAACCATGAGCTCCGGTGAGTACAGCACAAGGGTCAAAGGTTACATGTGGCAACACATCATCTTCATGATTAATGAGTATGTAGAGAGATGACAGGGATTGTCAGTTACCTTTACAAACATAGTGTCAATATATCTAACCATTACTCTCTGTCTTCCTTCTTCCCCCTCTCTCCATCCATCCCTCCCTTTCTCTCTGTTAATAGTCAGTGGTGACAGGCTGCAGTGCCTGGAAATCCCCACCCTGTCCTCCAAAGCCTGTAAAAAGGCCTACCCTGGCATGATCACCGACGCCATGTTCTGCGCTGGATACCTGAAGGGAGGCAAGGACTCTTGCCAGGTACACACGTGACCACAGTGATGACTTTATATGAAGTCCATGATCGTTCGCAACATCAGCACTTCAGTTGTCAGTTGTTTAGATGTTCATATTGAAATTGAATAACCCAATCTAATATCACTACTTCATCTCTCTCTCTCTCAGGGTGACTCCGGTGGCCCCGTGGTGTGCAACGGTGAGCTGCAGGGTGTTGTGTCCTGGGGCTACGGCTGTGCCGAGCCTGGTAACCCCGGTGTCTACGCCAAGGTGAGACTGAAAAGAGATTTCATGTTGGGGGTTTTTGGAATAAAGTCAGATCGCTATCACATTGTTTCCTTGAAAATTAGGAGACTTAGATCAAATGGAAGGTTCTTACATCATGTCCTACTGGGTTTGGCCACTAATGTCTCCCTTTTCCCACTTCTAGGTTTGCATCTTCAACGAGTGGCTCAACAGCACCATGACCAACAACTAAGTCTGATGTCAGCATCGTACCTTCAGCACAGTCGGACAACTCGTCAACATCCTGTGTAGTCCAATTTCCACCTTTTGTACTGGAGATGAAAACCCTATGACAAATAAAACATCGCAAACTAACATGTTCTGTCTATTGAGTCTACATCACTAGAAGAATAGGAATGTACTGTAGGGGACATATTCTATTTCTATGTTTCAAGGGCTCTTTTTACATGCACCTACTGCTGCATCGAAAACATGAATGTTTGAGGAACATTTGACATTACCTTGCCCCTATACCTGTGTAGTCACGAAGTAATTACTCTCGTTAAAACATTGTTACATTTGGTAATTGTTTGGTATATATTGGAGTGTTGAGTGGATGACTTCAAATAAGGAACAGTCTTTATTCTTCGGTTGATGAAATGTTATTACAAGACTTATTACAGTGTTGTTACATAGATTTAGCATGCACATCGTCCCCTGCCTCTCTATCCTGCCATCCCTCCCTGTCTGATACCCCTCTGATTCCTATTATCTGAAAACAAATTCAAAAGGAGGGCGGAATTCTAGTCTTCTTGAACAACAAATAATGCATATTTCTTTCTTTCTTTGCTTAAGTATCTTTAATCCTTCAGATACCAGATTTATGGTGAACTGAAATATTTATAGACTAAAAGTCTTAGGTGTAATTCTCACCAATTACTATCATTAATATGATTGTGTGGTAATCCACTTTTGAATTTGTATGTTTTGATGACACCACATCATCACAATTCAATGGCGATTTATGTGAATTTATGTGATTAAAGTGAAAAGCATACATACAAAACAGAGAGGCATAGTAGTGTGATAGAAGTTGGAATGTCTTGTTTATGAGGTGTTTATATATTTCCAGTATGAATGGGGCCTTGTGGCAATGCTGACTCAACAAAATATGGCTGTAAAGTATCTCAGTAAGGGAATCATAATGTACAGTTTTTAATATATGTTTTCACTTATGGTTTTTAAAGATTGCTCTGTGATGCAGTGTTTCAACATTTAAGTTTCAATTTTATTTCACAGCAAGTTAGTTTTACCAGTTTTCATTAATGTAGATTTTCAGAAGCTTGATCACACTTGACAATTTACACAACTCGCAAAAATCAAAGCCAACCTGATATTGACTGCTAAAGAGTGTATTCATATCCAGAAAGAATCTCCTGGGCTGAAACCTGCCAACATCTAGCAGCAGGAATGTTTGCTTGCTATAAGTTTATCAAGCTGGTGAACTGCTGTACCTATACCTAGTTGATGAGCTAACATGGCTTTATCTTGTCATGCCATGTGAGGTATAAGACAGGGAGGGATGGCAGGATAGAGAGGCAGGGGACAATGCACAAGCTAAACCCACGTAACAACACTGTTATAAGTCTAGTAATAACATTGCATCAATCTACTTTAAGAATGTTCTGTTCCTTCTTTGAGGTAATTCACTCTATTCTACAATATATACCAGGCAATTACCAAATGTAACAATGTTTTAACTTGAGTAATTACAGCGTTACTACAAAGGTTTAGGGGCAACGTAATGTCAAATGTTGCATAAACAGTCATGTTTTCTATGTTATGTGTATGTAAAAAGAGCCCCCATAACAAATAAATAGAATAGAGATAGAAATAGAATGACTATGGAGATAGATTAGTGCCTTTATTATTGTAAATATATCGAGTAGAACTCACCAAAGATTCAGAACAATTTCTAGAGTCATGTTTAATTAGGAAAACAGTAGTGTTACGAGTTGTAGTGATGAGTGAGAGTATGTAGTATACAGTACACACACACCTTATTGAGTAATGTTGTGGAAGTACAGAGGAATATATAATTTGTGCCCTATTGAATGAGAAGATGGACCAGCAAAACATTGTGGAAAGCCTACAGTATGTGTTTTTACATACTGTACAAGTTCACATGTGCTACAACCTTGGGTCTCTTCTATATCTGTAGACTTTTCCAGGAGAACACCCTCCATGATAAGAAACATACCGCTTTAAAATGCTGTAGTCATGTAAGATCCATGGCATGGATGAGACCAGAACATCTGTTACTCCTGACTGAAACTCAAAAAGGTCTCTGTCATACATCTACCACCCTAAACCTATTCTTCTGTGCTGTTGTTTTTACTAAGGTGATATAAAATATCAGACGTTTTCTTGACATTGAATGAAATTCAACTTAATTTGACAATAATCAAAAACAGGAACAAAGTTATTTCTTCTGCACGTTGGGCTTGATAAAAACTTGAGGGCATTTTATAGTATATAGGATACTGTATGCACTAACATGGAGTCAAAATGCATGATCAAGTTGACGTCTATCAACAAACCCTGTCTCAATGGCAAGACATACTCTGTGAAATGACACAATTATCATAAAATATCCTTGGATAGTTCCTTTGTAACTTCTGATATCATGTCAGTAGGGTCTTGATTAACTTCACAAAGAAGTCCAAAACAAAAAAGTTCCAAAACATTCATTCAGTTACCTTGCTCAGTGGAATAAATCATGTAAATGAAATATTATGAATCGCCTCATCTTATCGTCTTTTGGCTGATTGGCTCTCCACTGACCAATAAGGTCACCCTGGAAATGGGGCGGCTTTTCTCATGGTGGATATAAACCAGGGGTGCAGGTGAACCCCTATCATCGACAGGAACACACAGCAACCATGATTTCTCTGGTCTTCGTTCTGCTCATCGGAGCCGCTTGTGAGTATTAGAGCCTGTAGATTTGGTGGTGACATTTTCCTCTTTGAATAATTAGTTCTTTCAGGAATTGATTTGGATAAAAATGCTGCGATAGCAAATACAAATCGTGCAATTGTTTTGAACTTGCTGACTGTAGCAAACATTAATTAAATCCTTGGATCTACTGTAACTTATCACAAAAATAATAACATTTGGTGCTTGGAATTTTGATATTGACATCATCATTCTTTTTTTAACCTTGTCAAAAGGTGAAGAAAGTAATTTCTATCTGTGTAGAAAGCTAAGAGAAAGAACATAGCCAAAAGGACTTGTCGTAAAAGAAGAGCTTTGTGCCTTCTCTCTATATCGTCAGTTGCCACGGAGGACGACAAGATCGTC
This sequence comes from Argentina silus, assembly GCF_951799395.1. Lineage (NCBI taxonomy): Eukaryota > Metazoa > Chordata > Actinopteri > Argentiniformes > Argentinidae > Argentina > Argentina silus. Next base: position 6,725,229 of record NC_139664.1, on the reverse strand, counting down.
GGAGGTTATGAGTGCGAGGCCAACTCTCAGCCCCACACCGTGTCCCTGAACGTTGGGTACCACTTCTGTGGAGGCTCCCTGGTGAGCGAGGACTGGGTTGTGTCTGCTGCTCACTGCTACCAGTCGTAAGTAAATCCCATATGAATAACCTGACATTTTACACCGTAAGCACTGACCATTGGCGCACACCTTCTAACCCCTTTCCCTCACTTTTCACTCCCTCCGTCTCTCTCAATGTTGCACCCAAAGCCGTGTGCAGGTTCGTCTTGGCGAACATGACATCACGGTGAGAGAGGGTACCGAGCAGTTCATCTCTTCTTCCCGTGTGATCCGTCACCCCCGGTACAGCTCCTGGAACATTAACAACGACATCATGCTGATCAAGCTGAGCAAGCCCGCCACCCTCAACCGCAACGTGCAGACCGTGGCTCTGCCCACCAGCTGTGCCCCCACTGGTACCATGTGCACAGTCTCTGGCTGGGGCAACACCATGAGCTCCGGTGAGTACAGCACAAGGGTCAAAGGTTACATGTGGCAACAGATCATCTTCATGATTAATGAGTATGTAGAGAGATGACAGGGATTGTCAGTTACCTTTACAAACATAGTGTCAATATATCTAACCATTACTCTCTGTCTTCCTTCTTCCCCCTCTGTCCATCCATCCCTCCCTTTCTCTCTGTTAATAGTCAGTGGTGACAGGCTGCAGTGCCTGGAAATCCCCACCCTGTCCTCCAACGTCTGTGACAACGCCTACCCTGGCATGATCACCGACGCCATGTTCTGCGCTGGATACCTGGAGGGAGGCAAGGACTCTTGCCAGGTACACATGTGACCACAGTGATGACTTTATATGAAGTCTATGATCCATCGCAACATCAGCACTTCAGTTGTCAGTTGTTTAGATGTTCATATTGAAATTGAATAACCCAATCTAATATCACTACTTCATCTCTCTCTCTCTCAGGGTGACTCCGGTGGCCCCGTGGTGTGCAACGGTGAGCTGCAGGGTGTTGTGTCCTGGGGCTACGGCTGTGCCGAGCCTGGTAACCCCGGTGTCTACGCCAAGGTGAGACTGAAAAGAGATTTCATGTTGGGGGTTTTTGGAATAAAGTCAGATCGCTATCACATTGTTTCCTTGAAAATTAGGAGACTTAGATCAAATGGAAGGTTCTTACATCATGTCCTACTGGGTTTGGCCACTAATGTCTCCCTTTTCCCACTTCTAGGTTTGCATCTTCAACGACTGGCTCACCAGCACCATGGCCAACAACTAAGTCTGATGTCAGCATCGTACCTTCAGCACAGTCGGACAACTCGTCAACATCCTGTGCAGTCCAACTTCCACCTTTTGTACTGGAGATGAAAACCCTATGACAAATAAAACATCTCAAACTAACATTTTGTGTCTTTTGAGTCTAAATCACTAGAAGAATAGGAATGTACTGTAGGGGACATATTCTATTTCTATGTTTCAAGGGCTCTTTTTACATGCACCTACTGCTGCATCGAAAACATGAATGTTTGAGGAACATTTGACATTGAGTGTATATTCACCATTAGACAAGCCACCCCAGTTCCAGGGTGACCTCACTGGTCAGTGGAGAGACAAACAGCCAAAGGACGACAAGATTAGGTGATTCATAATATTTAATTTACATGATTTAATCCACTGAGCCAGGTAACTGAATGACTGTTTTAGAACATTTTTTTTGGACTTCTTGGTGAAGTTAATAAAGACCCTACTGACATCAGAGGTTACAAAGGAACTATCCAAGAATATTTTATGATATGTAATTTAACAGAGTATGTCTTGCCATTGGGACAGGTTTTGCTGATCGACAACAACTTGATCATTCATTTTGTTTCCATGTTAGTGCATACAGTATCTTAAATACTATAAAAGGTCCTCAAGTTTTTATCAAACCCAACATGCAGAAGAAATAACTTTGTTCCTGTTTTTGATTATTGTCAAATTAAGTTGAATTTCATTCAATGTCAAGAATACGTCTGATATTTTATATCACCTTAGTAAAAACAACAGCACAGAAGAATAGGTTTAGGGTGGTAGATGTATGACAGAGACCTTTTTGAGTTTCAGTCAGGAGTAACAGATGTTCTGGTCTCGTCCATGCCATGGATCTTACATGACTACAGCATGTCAAAGCTGTATGTTTCTTATTATGGCGGGTGTTCTCCTGGAAAAGTCTACAGATATTGAACAGACCCAAGGTTGCAGCACATGTGTACTCGTACAGTATGTAAAAACACATACTGTAGGCTTACACAATGTTTTGCTGGTCCATCTTCTCATTCAATAGGGCACTATTTATATATTCCTCTGTACTTCCACAACATTACTCAATAAGGTGTGTGTGTAGTGTATACTACATACTCTCACTCATCACTACAACTCGTAACACTATTGTTTTACTAATTAAACATGACTCTAGAATTTGTTCTGAATCATTGGTGAGTTCTACTCGATATATTTACAATTATAAAAGCACTAATCTATCTCCATAGTCATTCTATTTCTATCTCTATTCTATTTATTTGTTATGGGGGCTCTTTTTACATCCACATAATATAGAAAACATGACTTTTTATGCAACATTTGTCATTACATTGCCCCTATACCTGTGTAGTAACACTGTAATTACTCATGTTAAAACTTCGTTACCTTTGGTAATTGCCTCATATATATTGTCAAGTTGAGTGAATTACCTCAAATAAGGACCTGTTTTTATTCTTACAGTAGGTTGATACAATTTCATAACTAGACTCATCACAATGTTGTTCATGAAGCTTGCATTTGTTCAAGCAGGACACTTTAAGTCGAACTGCACAGCTGTCTGTCAGGTGGCCCATATATCATAAATCCCATATGAATAACCTGACATTTACAGTACACTGTTAGCACAGACCATCAGTTAGGTGATGGAAGATGGTGCTCACTTTCTCACCCCTTTCCCTAACCAAATATCCCTCAGCACAAATCAAAAATGGAAATGCCTCTGAATTAAATGCCTCTAAATCATGACTAATGGCCAGTGGATAATAATCATCATAATACTCATAACAATAATTATTATCTAATGGCCAGGGGAGAAATTTAAACACTGAAGCTGTCAAAAGTTGCTTGTCAATATCTTGCTCGTCTTGGTAAGGTCAGAGCGCTTGAACACTGCCTTGATCTGGTCACAATCTTCTCGAGTGACTGTCTCTCTTTTGATCGATGGAGGCACAAATATCTTATATTATCAAATGACAAAAAAAGCAAAAACTCTTTATGATGTTGTGTATTTTATTGAATATACCACCAACATAGACATGTAGGTAGCTAAATATTATTTTGAGTGGTACCGAAACATGTTGTCAACACATAGTAAAAGTTTGAAGTAAATATCTTTAGGCATTCCAGTTATTTAGAGGTTAGAGGTTATTTACGAACTCTGATCCAGGCATCCAATGATACCCGCTAGGGGCCATTTCCGCCTGCTTTTGACTGTTCTTATATAAATGTGGATATATCAAAAGGTAAACATGTTACATGTATGGTTGAATGCTTGATTTGAACACAACAACTTATAATAGTGAATAACAAACAACTATAATAACAATGTCTGAGCAGTAATACAAAGATCTTATATTATCAATAAGAAAAATAGACAGAAAAAATGCGGCTTATAATGTTGTCTTTTATTGAATATATCAGCAACATAGACATGTAGGAAGCTATTATTTTGAGTGGTACCCAAACAGGTTGTCAACACATGCTATGCCTGTGTGTGAGCATTATGTCCATGTAGGTGGTCATTGCGAACAAGGAGACATAGCAATATATTGTCAAGCTGAATCACCCTCAATATATACTGACAAAATATAGTCAGTACTTCATTATTTGAGTCATAGTTAGCTTTTTCTGTTATGTATTTTCTTACGAGTTATCAGAAAACGTGTATTTTTTAAAACCGGAAGTGATCTGTGTTATTTGTCAAGTGAGCATACAAATAAATGATTATACTGCTAAATATGCAACATTTAGAATTTATATTCTTATTCCTATATGAGTCCACCACTTTTTAAGATGGAGAGCTGAGCTGAACGTCAAACTTTTTGCCTCTTTATTGTTGGAGACTGGTGGACGTGTGAACGTCAACAAGAGGAGGGCTGGTTGACAGCCTGTTGATTTATGGCCCTGGCAGCCAGACAGTGTAGCTGTTAATGATCTCATTAGCTGTGTTAGCAAGCTAAAATGCTAAACCTGGCACTGAGATTCACAGTGAACCGTCTCTACTTTCTCCAGCAGAGTTCCCACGAAGCTATATAACCCAGCTCCCCAGTCCTATTCAACAGGTCTGACTTGGATATTTAATTCTGAACTACAACCAGGATCTGGCTCACGCTTTTCTTGGCCTGCGTTAACATAGCTACTTGGGTTTTGGGCTTTTTATGCACCGAAAACCGCTCAACTTATGCTGCAGACTCTTGTATAGCCTTTGTGCCGTGGACCAAATTTCCATCTCAGACACGCTAACCCCACTCTCAGAGGCCTCTGGGTCTCTAATGTTGCTCAGCAGAAGGATAGAGTCTGTGCGCCCAACAGTGATAAAAGACTCGCCTCTCTGGAAAAGACCTTTTACACCATCAACAATGGTGCCAAAAATATCCATTGCTGCAGAGTCCGTACTGACAGTGGACGTGGTTAAATCAGACTCACATCTTCTGCATGAGGGAATAAAGGAGATGACACAGGACGCTAAAGCAGTGCTGGTGGCAGCAGGCATATAAAGCAGACTTATGATGATCCAAAAAATTGAGTCACACCTTGAACTTGACATGGTGACTGGGGCAGTTTGTTTTCCTTTTCGTTTTTTCTTTTTTATATGCAAATATAAAAACAATATGTAGAATGATGTCTGATGCATCTGGTACTGTATATACTTAACTTTCCGGCTACTGAGAATATACTATCATAATTCAGTTAATTTCTTTTCTTGCATCTAGGCATATTATGTTGGGTATACCGTACCAACTAGTGACCTAAAATATACAGTCAATATATAAATCAATTTTTCATTGATTGTTAATATAATACTACAGTAAGTAAAGACATTTTAATGTTTTAATTTATATTTTGTTTTAGTGTATTGCTATGCTTTTTTTTGTTTTTGTGAATTACTGCACACAGTCTCTATTTTGCATAGTCATACAACATTAGCAATGTACCTAAAAACTTAAAATCTAATTTCCTACAGGAATTATGTGGTCATTATGTACAATATATCTTCGCTGATTAATCTAGAATTGTGCATGGAGTGTTTGTTCATTGTTGTGATTAATGCCAATACAGAAGTTATGGTAACCAAAAAGAATTCATTGTTTCTGGAGGCAAAAATGTAATTTTATTCACCAGAAGTCCTCAGGATATCCTTGCATAAGTGGGGAAGATGCACTCAGCGATTCTCTCTCTCTCTCTCTCTCTCTCTCTCTCTCTCTCTCTCTATCACACACACACACTCACACAGGCGTTCACTGATAAGGATGGTACAGACTAGTAGTTGTTGAGGATCTCGTTGATCCAGGGCAGCAGGGCGCAGATCTTGGTGTAGACACCGGGGTAGTCGGGCTGGGCACAGCCGTATCCCCACGACACGATGCCCTGCAGCTCCCCGTTACACACCAGGGGACCGCCAGAGTCACCCTGGGAGAGAGAGAGAGACAGAAAAGCAGGGAGAGAAGAAAGGGGGGAGGAGAAGAGAAGACACACAATTTGAGGTAGGGCCTATGTTGTATGTGATGACAAGTTCTCATTCTGAGACAGTTTGTTTGTAAGGACATATACTGTAGCTTAAATGTTGCATTATCAGAATGCTGTGTGATGAAGAATAACTTTGGCCATATTACAAAACCATGTTCACACAATCACTTGCAATGCAGGTGTTTTTTTTAGGCTGTTCAAGTGCTACTCTCATATTATCTTGCTATTCTTGTACACATTGAATCAGCCATACTAAGTATTCAACATCAGTCAGACCACTGAGTTAGAGTGTCACCAGGCATGTGGCCTGTAATGACAATGACCCATGACGAGACAATCATATTGCATATCCGTTTGACGGATGCTCAGAATTATTCTTTCTAATCTAGACAAAACTGCATGGCTATACTGTATCTAGTTGCGCAAGTGCTGTACAACTTGTGCAATAATGTGGTAGAAGGGGCTGTTCTGCGTACCTGACAGGCATCCTTGCCTCCCTCCAGGAAACCGGCACACACCATGGTGCTAGAGATTTGGCCTGGATAGGAGTTCTCGCAGTCCTCTTCGGAGAGAATGGGAATGTCCACACACTGCAGGTTAAATGGGTTGAAGACTAGACAGGCAGGGAGATGGAGAGAGGGAAAGGAGAGAAAGAAAGAGAGAGAGGATGAATAGTTTTCGTGGTAAATGCCGTACGTAACACAACTCCTATTCCCATCCATTTAATCCCATCTCATCCCAGTGTATACTATATCCATCCATCCATCCATCCATCCATCCATCCATCCATCCATCCATCCATCCATCCATCCATCCATCCATCCATCCATCCATCCATCCATCCATCCATCCAACCATCCATCCAACCATCCATCCATCCATCCATCCATCCATCCATCCATCCATCCAACCATCCATACCAGAGTCGGTGTAGATGTTCCCCCATCCAGACACCACACACTTGTCCCCGGCGTTGGCACAGGCCTTGGGCAGGGCGATGGGTGTGACAAACTTATTGACGGTGACTGGGTGGGCCAGCTTCATCAGCATGATGTCGTGGTCCAGGGTCTGGTAGTTGTAGCTCTGGTGCCAGTAGATGGCGTCCACAGACATGATCTGCTCCGTGCCCTCGTGCACCCAAATGTGGTGGTCCCCAAGGATGGCGAGCTGAGAATAGGGGCTGAGAAAGGGAGGGGGGTTTTGTGATGACCAATAAAACCCATTACCAAAGAGCCCCTTCTATGTACTAAGATAATTGTATCCCAGCAGTGCTTCCCTTCCTTTTTGTTATTTGTTTTCTACAGGATTGGGAAAGTGCCAAATATACCACTCTGGCTGTGACCATGCAATACTCACTTCTGCCAGCAGTGGGCGGCAGAGACTATCCACTGGTCGTTGATGAGGGCGCCGCCACAGAAGTGGTAGCCGATATTCAGGGAAGCCTGCCAGGGCTGGGAGTGAGCCGTACACTCATAACCCCCCACAATCTTGTCATCCAGAGGAGCTGCAGCTGAGGGAGAGAGAGAGAGAGAGAGAGATGGAGAGAGGGATTGAGGGATGGAAGGGGATGAGAGTAGAGAGAGAGAGGGGGGGGGTGGAGAGAGGAGGGAAAGCGGAAAAGAGGAGAGAGAGAGAGAGAGAGAGAGAGAGAGAGAGAGAGGAAAAATATAAGAGCATACTGTATCACCTGTAGCCTGTGTGTGTGTGTGTGTGTGTGTGTGTGTGTGTGTGTGTGTGTGTGTGTGTGTGTGTGTGTGTGAGTGAGAGAGTTACCTGCAGCACCCAGGAGTGCGAGTACAATCAGGCCAATCATCCTACTGCTGACTCAAGTCATCCACTTCGACTGGACATGTGCACTGTGCAGTTCACCACATTTATACCTCCCCCTTTATCTCACCTACCTGTCTCCCCTCCCCTCATGCCCCTACTATCCCTCCTGTCCCCACCCCAAACCCCCCCAGACCAGACTACTACCCCCCCCCCCCCCCCCCCCCCCCCCGTCTCCCCTGTCCAATGCTCCAAGCACCGCCCCAAGCACAAAAGTGATGTGTCTGCATCCCATCCAACTCGCTCTTGGTTCTGTCCAACCTTTTGAGTTATTTTGTGTTCTTTCAAAGAATAAAGATTTCAATAATAAGTCATTTCACACAGTTCCAGCCTTGGGAGTCCTGGGACACAGAAAGATTCACTATTTGCCAGAACTTTTTTTTTCTTCATTTTCTTTGTTCTTTTCCTTTGCCATATGTCATTTGTAGAACCGTTTTAATTGTCTTTAAACTGGTAGCTTTTTCTATACCACAGATAGCACAAGACCAATTCGGAAAAGTAACCTATACTGCACAAAGCTACCAACCATACAAAGGAGAGTGTGATGCGAGTGTATATTGTACAACATTATTTATAGAATACACAAGTGGTATATCTCTCGTGAGAGATCTCTCGTAACCTCATGCAGAGAACAGGTGGTTGTTTTTCTCACACACCTCTTGATCTTTATCCAAGGGCAAACCAAGGACACTGGAGAATAGTATCAGAGATAGGTATTGAGAAAGAACAGGTGCAATGTTTCACACAGTGCATGAATTAGAATCATATATTCATAGGTGATATGTTGTTGTAGAATGAGAATTATTTTAATTGCAGCATTATTTTAAATGTTTTCCTCTTGCTCCTCTCGGAGTGACAGTGCATTGGTCACTGCAATGATCAATTGTATTGATTTGTGTGATTTGTATTATGTTTTGTTCAATATTTCTACATAATCCTGTGAGGGATGTGTTGTGTGTGAATGCGACTGGACATGAAAATAAAATAGTCATTGACTCATTCATTCATTAGGATGATTGGAAAACTAAATTCTTTACTGATTCTAAATTGTGTGACATACCAACCCAAGAGGAAAAGTGTTTGCTGCAAGTATGTTCTGTTTACCAGCTCTCTGAGACTAGCCACTGGTTAATGATCAGCTGTGTGAATGCAGATATGTGTCAGCCTGTGAGAGAGTTTTGCCACTGACAGGGTGTCCCTTGGCAAGGTGTTTGTGTGTCTGAGGTAGTTGGGGTAAGTGTCGGTGGGACAGGCTGGGCAGATAAGGGAAAAGGGGCAGGGCAGAATGAGGTGAGGATGGGGTCCTAGAGTTGGAGTGATGACAGTGGGGGGTAGAGCTGGTGGGGTATAAATTCAAGCCAGTGTGTGTCCAGGTGTCTTTCATCAGTCAGAGTACTCCTGGACACCATGAGTTTGTTCGCTCTGCTACTGTTGGTGGGAGCTACTGGTAAATAGAGAAATATATACAATACATTCACTACCAATGCGTTTCATTTGCCAGTTTTAAAAATGTAAAATGATGATACATTTTATGTTATTCATCTAACATGCAGTTTACGACAGCTTTCAACATTTGTTTTCTTAAGCAGCAGGCAGGTTTCCTCAGGTGGGTTGGTGCTGGGCTGGAACACAAGTTGATTAACACTCAAAAAGGTGATTAACCCTCCTGTGTGTGTGTATGTGTGTGTGTGTGTGTGTGTGTGTGTGTGTGTGTGTGTGTGTGTGTGTGTGTCTGTCTACTACAGCGGCATTGCCCCGTGAGGATGGCAGGATCATCGGGGGGGCAGAGTGTGCCGCTCATTCCCGACCTTACATGGCCTCTCTCAACTATGGCTACCACTTCTGCGGAGGTGTGCTCATCAACGACCAGTGGGTGATGTCTGTTGCCCACTGCTGGTACAAGTGAGTATTGGGTGAAGAGAGGGTTGGTTGGTTGGTTAATGGATGAGGTAGCTGATATGGACCTACAGGAGATGAACACATTCTGTGGTACAAGACAAGGAGACTTTTATTTCAGTATTAAGTTTAAAACAATGGCAATGTCTGCCCCCCCCCCACTACACACACACACACACACACACACACACACACACACACACACACACACACACACACACACACACACACACACACACACACACACACACACACACACACTCTATCTCAGCCCCTATGCCATGCAGATCATCCTGGGAGATCACGACATGCGTGAGTTTGAGGGCACTGAGCAGCTCATGAAGACCGAGAACATCATCTGGCATCCCAGGTAAGATATACCCCCCATTCCCCCTTATACTGGTTTGTGTTATACAATCCTGTCTCCTCACTCTGTCCTGATCATTTAAAGTAGCCAACATTTTATTTACAAAATACTAAGACATGCCCCAAGTCACACTGCCTGGTGCTGACTGATCTGAAGGACTGGATAGGTGACAGCAAGAATATTGCTACACCCCACATGTAGACATATACCATATGTCTCTGTTCTATAATGAGGAGCCTATAACATGTGAAGAAATACTACTTTTACTCACGCAGGATCAGCTATCATGCAGCCCATTTGTCAGGCAATATTTCTGTTTGTATGTTGTGCACTCAAATGCCTCGTTTCCTGTTCCCTCTGTAGTTATGACTACCAGACTCTGGACTACGACATAATGCTTATCAAGCTCTTCCATCCAGTGGAGATCACCCACGCGGTGCAGCCTGTCGTCATGCCCACTTCATGCCCGGTTGCAGGCCAATCCTGCCACGTGTCCGGCTGGGGAAACACCGACTTAGGAGGGGAGGGTGAGAGGAACAGGGGAAAAGCTAGACCCATACAAACTTTACTTTACCAATACAGACCTTATCCATACACATGTTACCAATCGACATACAAACGTTTACCCGAGCAAACTTTACCTAGAGAGGTTGAGAGTGACAGTAAAGCAAATTCTACATCCTGTAAACGGACATTATATTCACAAACTATACCCACACAAACTTGATTCGCACAAGGCACACCCTCAGTGTCAACCCGTTTGAAAGTCCTCTTGTCAAAAGGAGCAGGTATCTTAAAGGGCGCCTCCCTGTCTTGTGCTTCCCTACAGTATATATGCCCGTGCATCTGCAGTGTCTGGATTTGCCCATCATAGACGAGGCGACCTGTATGAAAGCCTACCCTGATATGATCTCACCCAGGATGGTGTGTGCCGGTTTCATGGAAGGAGGCAGAGACTCATGCAACGTATGTCACCCCTCATACTCTCTTATTAGAACACCATACAAGGACATCTGATGTTTCATTAGCTTCTGTCTGCCTATCTCTCGCTCCCCCCAAGTCCTACTGTGATTGGTGTCTGCTACCTACATGTATCTATAATTATCTTTTTTGAGTCCCCGCCCCCTTTGTTTTCAGATGATGATTGTTTTCTTTCTGTAGTATAGGAATTGAACCCCCCCCCCCCCCCCACACCCACACAGCCTGTCTTATCTGTGTGTCTTATCTGTGTGTGTCTCTCTCTCTCTCTCTCTCTCTGTCTCTCTCTCTCTCTCTCAGGGAGACTCTGGCAGTCCTCTGGTGTGCTCCGGGGTGCTGCACGGCCTGGTGTCCTGGGGTCAGGGCTGCGCTGAGCCCAACTACCCCGGCGTCTACGTCAAAGTGTGCCAGTTCGGCTACTGGATCGAAACAACCCTGGCGGCCAACGCATAGTACAGCTGGCTGTAGCCTACACCTCTAGGATCCCACCAATTCATCCTCCTTCTCTCTCTCTCTCCCTCACTTTCTGTGTGTCCCTGAAGTGGAATCAGCACAGACTATAACCCTGTAAAACACAGAATAAATCCTCAGGTTACAACACTATCCATGTGTCTGGGAATGAAACTTCTATCAAAGCAAATTTAGGTACAATTCCGCCCATACAAACAGCATGGACAATAACAAACAAATATTCGAAAGTTGTCAGAGGTGGTTGTCAGAGGTGGAAAAGGTTTATTTGAGTTACAGGTTTTTATTTTTCATATTAAATACAATCATCTCAATATAAAACATGTCTGTGTGAGATGGCACACATTTGGGATAGAGTTATACTGTAACGTATAGTCATGAATAAACACCTACATTGTCAGTATGTTTTACAGATGGGGTAAACTTATGAGGTAGCATGTTTTTAATTAATGTATGTCCATATCAAGACTGCTTATGTTTCCCATTGACTTTATGACAGCCATATCGGCCTACCGAACATATCGACAAATATCACCTTTAATGTATAGTCATTTGCTCTGAATATGCAAATATTGGTATACTAAATGAATAAATGTAAAGCACAGTGTTAGAACGGCACTTCAATGAGTAAATGGCGATGTATCTTCCATCAAAACTTTCCAGTTACAATAGCATGCCATAGGGGGCCTCAGTGAGCCATGTGCAGTCTTCTTCATCCCTCTCATTCACCTTGATGAGTTTTTAGTGGATCAATTTGGGGCACTCTCCATCCACAATGATGCACACATTATAACGACAGTAGCTTTCCCATTCATAGAACACTGACATCTCTTCACTTGCGCCGTCAACTTCAACTTGATTTAATTTCAGAGTCTTTTTTCCTGTCAGTTCCACAGTGAGTTGTGAATTGCCTGTCTTCCCTCCTACTGTCAGTTTGACATGGTTCTCTCCATCTCTCTCTGTCTGTACACGTCATTTCTGTCAGTTTGACATGGTTCTCTCCATCTCACTCTGTCTGTACACGTCATTTCTGTCAGGATGACATGGTTCTCTCCATCTCTCTCTGTCTGTACACGTCATTTCTGTCAGGATGACATGGTTCTCTCCATCTCCCTCTGTCTGTACACGTCATTTCTGTCAGGTTGACATGGTTCTCTCCATCTCTCTCTGTCTGTACTCGTCGTTTCTGAGCTCTGCCGTCCTTTTATTCCTCTCTTTTTGCTGCCTCTTCTGCGTTCGAGTCTTCGAGGGTCCTAACCAGGTGACTCCACCTGAGAGAGAGAGGGAGGGAGAGAGAGAGAGGGAGAGAGAGAGAGAGAGAGAGAGAGAGAGAGACACACACAGATAAGACACACAGATAAGACACACAGATAAGACAGGCTAGGTAGGGTTGTAACTCCCTCTGTGTGAAATTCAACTCTGTTACAGAGTATAACACTACGTGTGTTCTGTGTCTGTGTACATACAGTATACTGTGTGTCCCTCAAATAAGTTACAGCAGTCGGCCATGCAGAGTAGTTCATGATATTCAATAACCCTCCATTACTGCCCATTCTATAGCATCTCTCTGCTACTCACCCTCTCCACAGGACTGGGGGGAAGAG
>NC_139664.1:6689825-6707325 GCF_951799395.1 Argentina silus | reverse complement strand
AAATGCAGTCTTTCTGCAAACACTCATCTGGCCAGTGCAAAGCTCATATTGTTTTGCTATGTTAATGTAAAATTTAAAGGGATACTTCACTATTTTACACCTTATAGTCAGATGGTTCCTTACCTTGAAAGTAGTCTATAGGCCAGGATAAACTGTAATCCTGGTTGAGAGTTTACATAGCCACTAAATTGGAGTGATTGAGGAAGAACAAGTTCAACATTTGTGGCCAAATCACCTCAAAGTAACTTCCAACCAAGTCAGAGAGTTCATTTAAGGGGATGTGGTCACAAATGTTGAACTTTCTTTTATTCCCTAAAGACTCCCATAGTTTTTTTGTTTGCCGTGGCTGAAGTTAGCTGAAGTATACAGTGGCTATTTAGACAACTCTGAACGATGGATTACAATTTCTCCTGGCCCATAGACTACTTTCAAGGCAAGGAACCATCTGACTAAAAGTGGTAAAATAGTGAACTATCCCTTTAAAATGACAAAAGAGCAAATAATATACAGTAATATATGGAAATTATAGTGGCTGAATGAATTTCTTCAATTTCACTATAATGTCCATAATCTACACTGTAACCAGGAGCGTCCTGCATCGTGCCTGCATTTGATGCTGTGAGTAGCCACCACCTGTGGACATGCACACATGTGCACCATCTATCTATCAAATTATTATTTTCTCCATACTGCGGTGTCTCGGTTCTATATTATCTTCCATCACTATCTCTATCAGCAGAAGAGCCATACCTTCACTGGCTGACCTGTTAAGGCCTGATTGTCCTACAATGGTTAACTGCAACTGACCAGCAGTGTGTTGAAATTCCACTACAATCAGCTATTATGGCCCAACTGGTGTTTGTGAGTCCCAGAGTCAGTACCAATCTAGCCCCTTATGTGAGTTTCCCTCATTATCACAACCATACTCTCATCTCTCTACCTTACTTGAAGAGGGGCAGACTGAAGTTACCTTCAGTGGCTTGGTTGACCATATTCTTGTATAACTTTCCGCCACATCCAAGTAAGACGTGTGTTTATTTGTGCACATGTGTGATTGTTTCAGCGCATGTGGGTGCTTGTGGGTGCATGTTATGTCATCAATTGTTGTCATGACACAGTTGACAATATATTGTAATATATTGTATATTGTAAGCTAAAGAATTAGATTTCATGTTACACACACAACAGACTTGCAAGTCCTGCTCTAAATACATTCCTAACATAACCTAAACTAACCTAGTCCTGAAAATCATCAGTTTAGAACATTTGAAACACTTCCATTCCATACAGCTTTACCTAACTCTTGTGTAAGCCTTTCATGATTATTATTGTGTGATGATTGAAAATAGTGAAATTATTTTCTTTGAACAATAATGCATTTTGAATAATCACTTTAATAATACAAGAAAAAAAGATGATTAATCTACATATTCTAAAATCATTACTGTAAAATAATACAATATTCATTGCACAATCTTTCAACTTCCGTTTGAAACTAAACAAGTGACATCATCTTAAAATGCCCCTCATTTCTGTCTAGGTCCAGATAGGTTTAGTGTACAACTAACAACTTGTAACTGCAACAAACACTTGAAACGTTACAGTAAAATCCTGTCAACACACATACAACTTAAATCACATGGCAATATTCAAAACTGTTTGTCCACCACCCTGCTCCACATCAGACCCATAATGCCTCTCTCCATGGCCAGGCTGTGGCAGAGCGTAACTTTCGTTGCTGTCGCCTGGTTTCTTCCCATTAGCATCATAAAGCCTCAGGTTCCCTCCATTCACCCTCTAAACCATTAGTAGTCTCAACGGGACAGGGATTTGGGTCCACATAAAGTCTCTTCCCAAAATACCCCACCCACCTAACACAGGCACAATTTCACTGCTGTACCCCAAAAAAGACCACATTGATTTTAGAATTTGTTGTTTTATAAATAAATATCTAACTTCTGGGAACTGGGAACACTTTTGTCATACTGGTACTATTATAGTGATGGAGTATGATGGTTGACTGGTGTATTTGTGGACAGGTCCATTCTGGGTCTGATAAGGCCATGCTTCTCTGGCTGTGCTCCAAATGTCCTAGCTCGGGTAGTGATGTAACTTTTCCTTTTTTATTAATTTTTTTGCTTAATTTTACGGTTCTGTTTCACCTGGTATTTCTCTGGTATTTACCAGGGAAATCGGTGTTACCTGTCAAAGAGTTCAATAAAGTATGTGTTTATTAAGCAAATATTTTACGATGTAATTTAAAAAAAATATTACAATATTTTGTAAAAAGTGGGCTGTAAAATAACGCATAAACTGTTTCTTTACACTTTAATTTCAGGTTACAATGGTTTTTTTTGCAATGGATACAAATTAATGAATTTCCTAACCCTTTTTTTTTTTTTTTTTTTCTGGTATGTCTTTCTTCATTGACAAAAACCAGAAAAATCCAGTCCTTTCAAGTATCAGTGTTCATGAAAGAAAGTAGCCTATGTTAAAGAAGATAGTTGAGACATTTACGTGTGGGTACTGTATGCCAATCTGATAAAGGCATTTGAATTTTTCTAATCTGAAGATTGAATTGGATTTTTTTCTAAACATGAGGAGGTAGTTGATAGTATTGGGATTTGTCCATTGTCCGATACCGTGCTGAATGCAGGACATGTGACCTCACCCTGACCCCGCAGATGGTTTATTTGTCTAGTAAAGGTCAACCTCAGGAATGGAATTCTTTAGGGGGGAAAAGTCAACTATTCAAACTTTAGCTTTAGCTCTCCGTGTCTGATAGTTTATCATGTCGTGCATTATGATGATGTTTGAATAGTGGGTATAAAACCAGTTCCATTGTTCATAGATACATTTACAGTACATTTATTTCATAAATAAGGGCAAGGGCATCAGAACATTTTGACCCAGATTTAGAGCATTAGGCCTTGATAAATAATGGTCATTACTGTGGCTCCATTTGTAGAATATGACTGACAGCGACACCCACAATTGTAGATTGACATGAGCATGACTCAAGCATGTTCAGTTGAAACCCAAGGATGAGATGACTTCAAGTGTTGTAATTTTGTTTGGATATTCTAAGAATGTGCAGAGCCATGCCGAACATCCTAGGAATATCGGGAGGCCTTAAGAACAAGGAATTTGGGCCGAATATCGTGTTGTGTGTACGCAGCTTTATTGTGTGTATGTGAATGAATTGTACCTTAGAACAGTTGATCTATCTTCTCTGTCTTACCTGTAGTTGGACGTCTCCTCAAACATCTTGTCCCGTCCCTCTTTAAACAGCAACAACGCCCTGTCTGTCTTATCCAGCAGGTGCCTAATGTGAACTCTCAGGTACTCCCCCTCATCCCCCCGGGGTACCTGCCCCCCCGCCGCCGACCCGGAACCGCCTGCGGACCCCCGATAGGGCTCCCACACCTGGGTGAGCAGCGTGGCTGTCTCTGAGACCACCTCGGGCAGGTATGGTGGGCTGTTCTTCAGGCCCAGTCTGGGGTTGGTGCACAGTCTGTGGAGCTTGTCCAGTCTCTTCAGGGTCTTGTCCACCAGCCTGCGGTCGGCACTGCTGGGAGGCTGGGAGGAACCGGGCTTCAGGCTTCGGTCCGATCCCGCCCCACCACCTGCTGTCGCCATTGTCCAGGTTCAGTTGTGCTGCTGTGAGGCCTGGTTGTGTTGTTGTGTACTGTCCTAGTGGGATCACTATGCAGTATGTGTTGAGAGTGCAGCCTGTCTGTTAGTTTGTCTGTGTATAGCACCACAGTGACAGTTGAATGAGGGAGTGGTTAAGTTTAGAAGTCTGTCTGTCTGTCTATCTGTCAGCAGAATGGTGTGAGAGGTCAATCTGTCTGTCAGAAAAGAGCAGTCAGAAAAGAGCAGAAAAGAAAGGTCAATCTGTCTGTCTGAAAAGAGTTTGTCTGTGTGTGTCTGTGGGTGTTTGTGAATATGTGCATCTGAAAAAAATGCCCAGCTGTTTAAGTTAAGTGTGTGGACGCTTTGGCAAATATCATTGTTACTGTGTTTGAGTGACAGCTTGAGTTGAAAATGGCACACTTTAGCTACCTTCAGCGGCGTTACCCAGTAATCCAAAACATAATCCGATAACATCACATAATCCAGACAAAGAGCATGGGAAAATATCGTTGTCCAAAAAAAAAGAAGAGACGAGCACTATCAAGGGGTGGTGGTGAGATGTTTTGTCCAGAACGGGGCAAAACAAAATCTCTCAGAACTGTTTACACGTTTCCATCCCGACACGTTATTAGTCATGTCCAAAGTTCATGATTCCTCGTTTTCTCAAGTTAGTTCTTAAAAAAATAGCCACAGTTTTCAGAAACAGTCTCTCTCCTTTCCATTTTCAGAGTGTAAAGAGGACAAACTGAGAGACTGAGAGAAAGAATGAGAAAGAGAGAGAGAGAGAGAGAGAGAGAGAGAGAGCAAGGGAGGGCTCAAGACAGACAAATAGCCACTCACCCCCCCTAAACAATCTCAACCCCCCTTCTCTCCACTCCCTCTTACTCACCGCTTCACGCTCTCATTGTCAGGCACTATCTCTCTCTATATCTCATGAGGCGTAACTGTCTGTGATCACATCAGTAACATTCAAATGTGTTGCCTCAGAAATAGACCCCAGGTTCTCAGTCAGGACGTCTCTGCTCAGAGGGCTGCTCTGCTGAAGCACAGTGGAAACATGCTCTCTGTCTCTGGCTTGCTCTGGCTGCCCTTCTGTCTCTTTCTCTCTCCCTCTCCCTCTATCTCTCTCTCTCTCTCTCTCTCTCTCTCTCTCCCTCCCTCCCTCCCTCTCTCTCTTTTGTGTCACTCTTTCATGCTCACTCTCTCGCTCTCTCTTTGAGGGGTTTCCGGGTATAGCAGCCAGACAAACAGGTTTGTTTTCTTTGTGCTGCGAAGGCAGAGCAAGCCTAAGAGAGGTGTGGGCTCAGAGGTAACCGATTACTGAGAAAGGTGGAGGGAAGAAGAAGCAGGGGATTCCCAGAAGGAACGTGTGAGGTGGTTGTGTATAGAGAGTAGAGAACAGAGAGAGAGAGAGAGAGACACGGTAGACAGAGGGATAGAGCGAGAGAATAGATGTCATAGTAAAGAGAGAGAGAGAGAGAGAGAGAGAGAGAGAGAGAGAGAGAGAGACAATAGTTATCATAGTAAGAAAGAGAGTGAATAGTTATCATAGTAAGAGAGAGAGGTGAGTGGAAAATGATTGTTAATGTTTCATGTTCCCTCCCCGTTCTCTTTTAATGGGTCTATGAAGCCCAACACAAAAGAGATGGACATCACCTCTGTCTAATACAACATAGAGTGAACCACAGAACTCACATGCAGCTACGCTAGGATTACTTCCCTTTTAGGCGTACCACTATTGTTTCCTGTTGTAGTAACGTGTGTGAAATGACTAAACCAGAGTAGAAGGTGAGATCCATTGGTTGTGTTTCAAAGATTTCCTTTAAGAGTTAAGTCTGTTTCACTTGGTCTCTACTGCCAGCCAGTGGTAGAGAGTGTATCTACATTGGCATGGTAAAATAACTACTCGGTTCCTCCAATATACACATGAGGGCGACACTGACATACTGGTTCACAATCTGAACATGATCATATTAACAATACAGTATATGATATATACCCATTGATTCTCAAATAATATGACTCATAAATAGAACAACAGTCTTTTCTTATTATAACCCAAAATATAAGTTTTTTTTTAAATTTTATTTAATTGTAAGTAAACATTTTTAAAGAAACCATGTATAGCTTTAAAATAAAAATGTAAAATGATAATTGTGCCAGTCCTTGCATCCAGAGCTCTGTCTATGAATTTGAAAGTGATCACATTTTCCAACCTTGTACGAAAACTAGTGGTGGGCCACCCATTTGGCTGAAAAAAGGATTGCATCTTTAGTACAGAATTATTTGATTATCCACTGGCAGTTCTGGACATAATCTGGAATATTTCAATGGGTTAAAACATGTCTAATACGGCAAAATTGACTCGTTTACACTTAAGGGACTTCATTGTCACATTCAGCAGCTGTGTGTCGGTGGAACTACTGTAATGCTATGGCACACAGGCCTACCCGCTACACTAAAACATGAATCATCATTTTAAATTGTCCCGTTTATTTTCACTGCCTTGTCGTTGCTGCATACTTCTCCAGTTCACCGTCAGATTCAGTTTGATTGTGCAGTGATGTCGAATGGCACTAGATGTCCCCATTTCAGTGTATCTGTGTGTTCCCTCCTTCGCTGCTATCTGTGACAAGCTTTATACATTCACACCTACATTACCTTCAACCACATGACCTTCTTGACAACACAGCCCTGTTTTTACCATTATTATCTTTGCCCCGGCCTGCCCTGTTTTGCATATTGAAAAAATTACTGTAAAGACCCTGCATTTACAATGACGTGTGTATATAGGTGTGCGTGTGTGCGTGCATGTGCCAACTCTTATTTTACTTTTTATTTTTATTCTATCAGATATGTCTATTTTTTTTTTTTGTTATTCTATTATTCTATTGTCACTTTATTTTGTTGTTGTTGTTTGTGATGTGAGCTGCTGTAACGCCTTAATTTCCCCACAGGGATCAATAAAGTACCTATCTATCTATCTATCTATCTATCTATCTATCTATCTATCTATCTATCTATCTATCTATCTATCTATCTATCTATCTATCTATCTATCTATCTTGAGCCTGACACAAAGGACTTAAAACCTATTGAAGCACAAGCCTTATGTTATCTTAGGTTTTCTCAATCAATTCATGATTATATTTTATATGTGGAAATTCTTCACTTGACTGCATACAGGTTGCATAAAGGCCTATCAATGATGTTAGTAACACTTTACTTACAATTACAAAGCATACAGCCCACAACCAGGCCCAAGGGACAGCTCACTATAGGACGACCCAGCAGCTGCACAACATGTTAGCACAGGGTCTAGAGGGTGTTTGTTTACATGGTGTTTTAGGGACTTTAGACATCAAGTTTGCCGTTGGTCGTTTTTTTCCACACTTCGAGATATCTCAGGAAAGTCCCAAATTGACCCTGGTAACTCAAAACTCAGCTGAGGGCGGGGGAAGACAGGGTTGGATGAAAGTGGGGTGAAGAGTATGGACATGATAAAGTCTAACTGTTTGTGAGTGTGTGTGTGTGTGTGTGTGTGTGTGTGTGTGTGTGTCTGTCTGTCTGTCTGTCTGTGTGTGTGTGTGTGTGTGTGTGTGTGTGTGTGTGTGTGTGTGTGTGTGTGTGTGTGTGTGTGAGTGTGTGTGTGTGTGTGTGTGTGTGTGTGTGTGTGTGTGTGTGTGTGTGTGTGTGTGTGTGTGTGTGTGTGTGTTTATCTATAACTTTATGGGGTAACTTTATGAAGAGGCAGACCACTAAATCAGGCTGCCTTGCTGTTGGGAAATGTGTATGACAAGAGATCAGATGATAGTCAGAGAGGTCAACTAAAGGACAGCATTGGCATCGGGCTCTATACAGTCAGTCTATCGCGTAAATTTGGCAGTGACACAATCACCCATGCAGTCACAGCCACAGGATGGGTTCATTCCCGATTACAACTGAGGGGAGAACCCCGCGCGGAGTCTCTACCCCGGAAAGCTCCAGCCAAACACAAGCGACATGATAACGTCTGGAGGCAAAACCAAACAAGTCCACCAAAGATGCATCCAGAACACTATTCGATTGATAGATTAGATCACATGCAAAAGCCGTTTCCTCAAATCCCCACGGTGCCAAACGCCATGAATGCGTTCCATGCAGAGAATTAGGCTACAAGAAATATGTAGCCTAACATTGATTATTTCTCAGCAAAGCCCTGAATAATGTTGATGAAAAGAGCACGTTGGCATCACTGACACCTCACCTTGTATGAAACGGTTGGCACATATCCAGGAACAGACACACGAAACAGATAACGGGTATATCATGAAAAGTAATCAAATATATAAATCCCTATGGGTAGAGTCGGAGTCGTCAGAGTCGCCTTGTTTCAGTTTTGAAACCGGAACTTAAAGGGTTAATACTGCTCATAAAAAGGGAAAGCCCCATTTCCTAATGAGAGCGAAAGACAGACAGAGAGAACACTAGTTGATACAATACAATAAAAGCAGAGACGCAATACTGAGTGCTTACTTTCCTCACGTACCTGTTACTGTATATTGCAGGTGTATTAGCTTACTTCTAGTTAGCAAAAGTAGTTTCTCCAGTTATATTTATCATATACTGGACATTTGCCATTGTCAATTGCGTAATTATTTTGTATGAAGAAACTTAAAGTACAATTTGCATTATTTTAAATTAGTCATCTGGATTTTTTAAATTACTTTTCATATTCTGTGAGCTAGTTAGGCTAGTGAGCACCGAAGTCATAAGGGCCATGTATGTGCTGGCATGGCAAATAGACTAACAATATCAATGTCTCTATGCAAAACCAATTCTGGATACTGTCGTTGAGATGGGACTGACTTCTGCATCATAATTGTGAACTATGTGTTGAAACGCCAAACACCTGTGGTTGACTTCAGGTAACCGCCGAGTGTTCATGCCGAGGTTCATGACCATGAACGGTCACCAGACTGTTGCCACAGCACCGCTGGATCTGCGCACCACAACCCGGGAGCGCGGTGGAAGCGGGGGAGACAGGTCTCCCGGCGACAAAGGTCGCTCCAGGGACATCGTAGAGCTGTCAGTGGAGTCGCCAGCTGCCCCACGCACAGCGGCATCAAACCTGGGAAATGGAAAGAGTCCCACTGCGGAGGTGCAGGAGGATCCTTGTGGATCATCGTTCGTGAAACCTCCCACGAACATTGGCAACGCTGCTGTCCCGGACACGAAACACTCTCCCTTAGAACACTGTCCGCGACTGGATCCACATTCTCCAAAATGTGCAGCGAACTCTTCGAACACCGCTACAACAGACGAACACACACAATCTTCTTTGAAGCTTCCCTTTAGGAAACGACGGTTTCCTGTCGCGTGGGAGAGCCCGGGACAGTCGCAAATCCCACTCGGGAGGGAAGAGCGCTTATCAACCGAGGAAACCACGGAGTTGATCCGGAGACCACCAAAGGTTTTAAAAAGAGACGAGCCTGACGGGAGGGGTTGCCTGGTGCCGGTGGCACCAAGGCGCTTGTCCGCCGCCAGTGGCTTTGAAGAAAGACAACAGAGCCCATTGCAATCATTTAATCATTACTGTAAGTTAAAGTTGTTGACATTTTTAAAATGACATCTAAAATGGTTACTATAGCATAACACACGACAGGCAAATGGGCTATAGAATGTCACAGTTGAAGAAAATAATGACATTGCTTATTGAATGCAGACCTTGATATTGATCATTCAGTTTTATTTTCTTCTCTTAATATAGAGCAAAATACCTCTTTATGATATTTATTAAATGAATGAGACTCACACACACAAAAGATTGCGCAGTCTTGGTTTGCCTTGTCATTGAGAAAATGTTTTGCCAGCTATCCCAGTGAACACAGCAATCTGATAACAGATTTACCCAACCAAGTGTCAATGGTCAACTTTGAGAATTGCCAGTCCCTGTTCCAACATGGGCTACAGAACAATTGTGTAATTAGAATTTGCTGTTATTGCTCTCTAAACTAAAGGATACGCTGTAATTGTAGATACTCTAACAACACAGCACACAACCTTCACTTGCTCAATCTCTCCATCTCTCATTCTGTAACTGTGTGTGTGCAAATCTTCTTGCGATAACAGCCAGTCAACTTCCTGTGCTCGGGTCAAAAAAAAAAAAAACAGATTGGCATGTGTATCTCTTCATCCTCCCCCCCTCTCTCTCTCTCAGGTCGCCACCCTGGGTACTCAGTCTACCACTGGCCTCACATGTCACCTAACATGGCACCCGTGATCGTAAACATCCCAGTCCCACACACCATCCACCCGTCGGAGCAAGCCGAACACCTGCTGGCTGATGTTGCCCTGGCAACGCACCAAGACGACGACGGCGACACGTATGTTTTCATTTTTCAAGTGGTAGATGCACATGTCTTTTGCAATCAAATCCCAGGCCACTCTGAAAATGCAGTGTAGTGCATGCAGAGTCCTATAGAGATGCATTGCACACTACACACTACATAGAGCACACTACAGGCCGTATAGAGGGGTCCTAGTGGGATACACACTACTCACACACACTTCTCCTTGGCCGCTGCATTTGCTTGTTCTCAGATCTTTTTGGAACTGGAATCAGTCAATTCAAGTCTTTGGCTTCTGAGTCGACACATAATCAGGTATACTAGACTAGTTTTTGGCTCAACATCAAGGTAAAAAATCAGTAGGTAAAGTAGCCTACTAGTAATACTACTACTACTACTACTACTACTACTGCTACGTCTACTACTATGGCCCAACAGAGGGTCCCTCACTGAACCTAGCCCCTGCTGTGGATCGAAGTAGCCATGGACTGATCCGTTAGCTATGCGTTGAAGGGTGTCTGTGTGATATGAGTTGTGTTTGTTTGTTTTAAGGTCTATGACTCACCTGGACTCTGGGAGGTGGATGCTGATATCACAGTGGGGGAGGGGTGGGGTGTGGTGCATGTACCAATAACCCACCACATTCTTTACTGTTGTTTCACTTCCTATGTGAGCCCAGGCCGTGATCTCGGTCGGTAATGATTCATGGAGTTCTGTTCTGCTCCACTAGGAAAGTGTGTCACTGGGGGAACAGAACCCCTGTGACCTGTACTGTATGTGGCTTAGTCTCTCTGTGTGTGTGTGTGTGTGTGTGTGTGTGTGTGTGTGTGTGTGTGTGTGTGTGTGTGTGTGTGTGTGTGTGTGTGTGTGTGTGTGTGTGTGCGTGCGTGCGTGTTTGCTGGTCTCTAAGTGAAGAGGGCTCATAAGACAGAAAGTGAGTTTGAGTAATCTAGTCTCTAGGGGGTCAAAATGAGAGTTTAGGCTCTAGGGTATTGAGGTGGGTGTTATGCTATAAACCACATATACATACTGCACAAACCTCTGCCTTAATGCATGAATACACTTTCTCTTCCTTTAACACCTACGCCCCTAATTCTATACTAACAGAAAGGTCAGGATGACACAAACACACATTTGTTCTACAGGCCGTCCAGGAATGCATTGTCATGTTGCTGTAGTTTCATCGTTGAATGCCAATGTCATTTGCATCCCTCCAGAATAAACGCATGACTGAATAACATGTGATTCAGAGCCTAGGGACCAGCACCGAAATCAATCATGATCAAACCATATTTACATGGGTTCTGTGGTACCAAAAAGGATTCTTCGGCTGTCCCTGTAGAGGAGTCCCTTTGAAGAACCTGTTTTTGGTGCTCTCTGTAGAAAAGGTTCTGCATGGCACCAAAATGGGTTCTAGGCCTATATGGCACCTTTCTTCAAAAGGGTTATTCTACAGGGACAGCCGAAGAACCTGTTTTTCCAAAGAGATATAGTAAATCTAAATAATAGTATGACAGGACGTGCATTTATGAGAATGTATGTAAATGTGCATTTCAGTTCTAGGAAGTGTTTTTTCAAATGTTTATGAAAGATGTATAAATAGCCTAAACCGTGAATAAATTGGTATGTGAACTTAGAATTAGAACTTGAATTAGTCAAAGTCAAACCATGCTTAGGCCTGTAGTTGTCTGTGTCAACAACAGCACCTGAAGTCTCGCCACTTGCTGAAGTGTCACTACCTGGCTTGTACTTACTTGTTGCATTGTGGTTCCTGGTCTGTCTGAAAACAATATGACATTTCAACAGAAAGAGAGCTCATCAGTGTGTGGTTATTTGTGTGTGTGTCTGTGTCTGTGTGTGTGTGTGTGTGTGTGTGTGTGTGTGTGTGTGTGTGTGTGTGTGTGTGTGTGTGTACATGCTTACGTCAATGGGGTGTTGATCCCCGGTTCTCAGCGCCTTTAAGCCCCTCAGTTTCGGGAAAACCTGTGAGCGTGTGCCTCTAAAATGTGTGTCTGTGGTTTTCTCAGGTGTCTCGGCGTCTCTCTCTTTTCTTCTTTTTTCTCTCTCAGTGTTTTTAAATGAATGGGCTCAAAAACCCAAACATCCGCTCCCCACTTCCTCATTTACCGCTTTCTCTCTATCTTCCTCATCCATCTCTCTCTCTCTCTCTCTCTCTCTCTCTCTCTCTAGCTCTCTCTCTCTCTCTCTCTCTATCTCCCTCATCCACCTCTCTCTCTCTCCCTCTCTCTCTCTCTCTCTTACTCACTCTCTCTCACTGTCTCCCCTCCCCTCCATATCTCTAACACACACCTTTTTTTCACAAACTGTACTCTCTGTATACTATCCATCTAGCTGTCCATCACCCATTCTTGGCTGAGAGCCGTGTGCATGGTCGACTGAAGTGCCATGTCACAAGCACAGAGCGATGGGTCTTTAGAACAAAGGTACACGGAGAGGTGGCCTTAAAGGGATAGTTCACTTGTGTTTGTTCATGTTAAGGTTAGCTGCAGTTAGTAGTGGCTCTTTCAACAACTCTGAGCAATGGTTCCCCCTGGCCGATGGAATACTTTTAGGGTAAGGAACGATCTGACCATCTGATGTGGGCTTAGGTGGGATGTTGTACAGCACCTCCCTGAACAGTTCTTGGCAACCCATCAGCTATATAGTATGCCCAACTGGTTTGTCTGTCACCTGGGACAGTATCACCAGGTACATACTGTCAGATCTGCAAATATCAGATATGTAGGTCGCGGAAGAATTGTCAAATAGAATGTTGATGGCCATCATACTTCCATAGCCCTATAAGGCTAACAGGTTAGCGGACTAAGAGACTATGACTAACATACACATCATCTCTCCGCTGGTCCCCTGGCCACATGGGGATGTAAGGCCTCTCTTCCTCCAAACAGGATACATGTACTGCCTTCGTCTTGCTCTCTCTCTCTCTCTCTCTCTCTCTCTCTCTTTCTCTTTCTCTCTCTCTCTCTCTCACCATCTCTGTAGGGCTGTCTGGGGCTGCGGTCTGCCTCACTTCCAGGAACAGGCGAGAGCACAGTTTCATCTTGAGAGAAAGAGAGAGAGAGGGAGAGAGATAGAGAGAGATAAAGAGGGAGGGAGGGATCAAGTGTGAGGTTCTCATCATTTACACTGAAGGAGACACCTGTTACAAGGTTAGCTATAGTATGTGATGAGAAATCTATGAGGACTATTAGGTGAAGCACCTGGCAAATAGCTGAGAGCATTATTTAATCTAAACTGTCACTAGATTTCTTTTTGAAGAATGTCATTCTGAAACACAAGAATACACGTTTGGAATAATGTATGCAACAAATAAGAAATAGACCCAATTATAGTATGTGTGAATCCATACGTTTTTCTCACTGCATGGGAACAGTAATGATGTTCGACTCAAACCAGAAGTACCGGATACAGCTTTTGATTGAACATGGCCTGACACGGTGCTAATCTATTGAGATGGTGGGGCTTTTTTAGGCAAATTGGGACTGTGTTGTGAAAAGACCAGATTCTGTCCACAGATAAACATGCATCTATGGTGGGGTATATTTGTCCTGCCTGTGACGATGGGTTGTGACCTCACTTACAGGAAGGGGGACCAGCAAGGGAAGAACCGGCACACACGGTCAAACACAAGTTCTGCTTTTCAGCCTGAACAGATGACTGAGTCGCGTTGCTGTACTGTACTGTGCAGCTGTTCCAGGCAGGTCCAGGCCTGACGTACGTGTGTGCGTGTGGGTGTGTGTGTTTGTGTGTGTTTGTGTGTGTGTGTGTGTGTGTGTGTGTGTGTGTGTGTGTGTGTGTGTGTGTGTGTGTGTGTGTAAGTGTAGAACACTATCCCACATATCACTTTACTCTTCCCTTCTCTATCTATTTGCCAGTTTGCCACTATCACTCATGCGGTCGCTCTTCATCTACCTCTGTCAGTAGCGAGTTTGTTACTGTACACTACACACCTGCATGGAGTTAGACAGGTGGACCCATCCATTGCTATGGGGAAGTTATGATTTTTTTCAAAAGTATTATCATATGGAGAGATTTAGACTTGCTGAAATGTATCAGACATGAGAACAGACTGAAGACAGGTTGATTTGACTGACATGGAGGTCCTACATGGACGAGAGGGATTGCGATTTGGCTGTTTACTTTGACATCAGCCAAGTAGCCAATCATGCTTTGTGAAATATAGGCTGTGTGAGACCAGATTCGCATATCCACACACCTGCATCATTCCTTTGTTGTTTTGTGAAAGAGGTGTGTGTGTGTGTAAATAGAACAAATCTGCATAATATGATTAAGGATGACTGCTGTCTCCTTATTGGCTTACAATCTTATGATTTATATTTGGTTTATATTTGGAACACGCTGAACTGTTGAATTGTAATTGCCTTTAAGTGCTGGTTGTATGAGAGTATGAGATCTGCCCAAGTTCATATGGTTGAAACATATTCTGTTCAAACATGCCCATCAGGGAGAATTTGAATATATCGACTTGGCACTCAAAGGTTATGCGAATAAATCTCAAGATGTTATGATGACTGATCAGATTTTTCCGACATTAGTTGTTGACATTTCTTACCTGTTTTCATACTTTGACATGAATGCCAAGGCTTTTCTGGCTCACAGACTAATGTTAGCTATGAGGAGGAGGAGTGTATGACCTGCCAACTCACATTGTAAACTCACCGTTTGTATTGCGTCTATAGCATTTGTGATCAGAATAGTAAAGCAACACATTTTTTAATGAAAGATGCAGGCAATAGAAACTTTACTGATAAGATTCTGTGTAAAAGACTAACTGTCAAATAATTGTTATTTTTTGAGTGTTGATTCAAGGAATGCTTCTTCTTCTTCTACCTCTTATCACCTCCCTCCTTTATATAAATATTTAGCTCTGCTCTCTGAATTTTCACATTTTTCATAACAAGTCAGTGAACATTAATATATCTTGAATTTACTTTATCTTTAATTTTTATCTTGAAGGTACAAAACATTCTTCTTTCAGATAATATTAATCGGTTTACATGAAAGATAACAGAAAAGGAAGTTATGAAAGACTTTCATTACTGTAAATTTGTGCTGAGCACAATTTCTTAGTAAGTCTTTTAACTTGTTCTCTAGAAACGTCCCTACCCAATTTCCTGTTGTAAACGTTCTCTCTTCAACTGTATGATATTCACTGGAGGATGCTGAGAGAAATAGAGAAAAAACACACACAGAAAGCCCCTAATAGAGACCATAATGTGATGCTTTAATGGTGATTATCTCAACAGAGAGAGAGAGAGCTGTGACATTGTCATTGACGACAGGATATGACATCAAACCAAAGTAGTACTGGAAGCTGCTTCTGGCAAAAAAAAAAAAAAAAAAAAAAAAGAGATTTTATTGAGAACCCCTCTCTGTTTTCTGTTCCTTGTCCCAAGTTTTGGCCTCTGTTCTTTCATTTTACATATCAGGCATAGATAGTGGTTTCCGTTTTTGCTTTGATACGTATCTGACATGTGGTGAGTCATGTAGCCTAGTGTCATTCAGCCCAACTGCCAGTGGGGTAATTAGGTTGTAAGTCAAGGAAAGTTGGCCAGACTAGTTAGTCTAACTCTTTCAGTCATCCAATGTGTAGATTAGCCTGTATTCCAGATTATTGTATAGGCTGAATGTGTAAGAACTCATCCTCAATTCATGCGCATGCCAACAAACATGGTAGTTGTGTACATATTGGTTTCACCATTCAGAAATTACAACACTTCTTATGCAGTCCCCCAGTTTCAGGCTACCCAAAAATGAAAAAAAGTCAAAATTAAGCAGTCATGTTTAGTATTTGGTGGACAATCCTTTGCATACAATAACTGCATGAAGTCTGCGACCCATGGACCCCACCAGACACTGGGTGTCTTCTCTGGTGATCCTCTGCCAGGCTTGTACTGCAGCCATCTTCAGTTGCCTAAAATCTTATTATCAGGAAATGAAATGCATGTTAAATTGGAGATGAAGATTAACTTGGCCAGTCAAGAACTTTACACTTGTTTGGCCATGAAAAACTTCCTAGTTGCTATCTGTTCAGGCAGTATGTTTTGGGCTATTGTCTTACTGTATGATGAAGCGCCATCAGGCATTTGCTTGTATTTGAGCAGTCAAGATGTTTCTGTACATTTCAGAATACAGTCTGCTGCTGCCATCAGCAGTTACATTATCAATTAAGACAAGTTAGCAAGTTCTCGTGGCAGCTATACATGCCCTAACATTAACACCCCCTCCACCATGTTTCGCAGATCAGGTGGTATGTTGTAAATCTTCGGCAGATCCTTTTTTTTTTCCAAACTTTCCACTTGCTATCACTCTGGTACATAATAATATTAATCTGATCTGTCCACAAGACCTTATAGGTATTTTTTAACAAACTGTACGTTTTGTGATTTGCCCTTTGCAGTGAAGTGTCTGTAGTTCAGCTGATGACATGTTCTGCGGATGGTAGTCTCTGACACATTCACACCTCGACATTACTTTTGGGTACCCTGAAATAGGGGGACTATGCATAAAAAGTGTTGTAATTTCTGAATGGTGAAACCAATATGTACACAAATACATCAAATAAAAGCAGAGAATTTCTACTTTAACCTAACAGGTTTGATTTCAAATCGAGTGTAGAGCCAAAAGAAGAAAAAATGCTTCACTGTCCCATTACTTACGTAACGCACTGTATTTGTGCATCTTATCACACATAAGACAGTCGGACTCCATCACAACATTCAAGTCCCAACTCAAAACCCACCTGTTCAAACTGGCATACTATCTTTAAATTGGACACTCTGCACTTCACTTGTTTTTATCTTGATGTGTTGTTTGTTTTGTTTTTAATGATTGATGTCATGCTTTTGCTTTTGCTTCTCTTCTGTAAGGTGACCTTGGGTGACCTGAAAGGCGCCTCCAAATAAAATGCATCATTATTATTATTATTATTATCTACTGTACATGTCTAGGCAACACTTGTTTGTGTGTGTGTGTGTGTGTGTGTGTGTGTGTATGTGTACACATGTAGGTCTAAGCTGTTTTTATCTATAGGTTTTCTAATAATGATGTGTGTATGTGTGTGTGTTTGTTGCAGTGCTCTTCACATCGCTGTGGTGCAGGGGCAGGAAGCTCTGGTCAACACACTGATCCACCTGCTGAGGCTGGCTCACAAAGACCTGGACATCTACAACAACCTGAGACAGGTGAGAGAGAGAGAGAGAGAGAGAGAGAGAGAGAGAGAGAAAGAGAGAGAGAGAGAGAGAGAAAGAGAGAGAGAGAGAGAGAAAGAGAGAGAAAGAGAGAGAGAGAGCAACATGGCAGTGTATTGACTCAGCAGGCAGGGGCTGCTGAGTCAAGCTGACACCCTTCTTTTTTTGGGAACAATCGTTTTTTATTGAAGACAAAGTGGTTCATACACAGTTACAATAACAGTTTCAACAGACCCCCATCCTCCCTTGCTGACACCCTTCTTCTGACTCTGCAGTTCTGTGTAACCAGTTTGAGCCACACAC
>NC_139664.1:6589825-6684825 GCF_951799395.1 Argentina silus | reverse complement strand
TTACCCTCTCCCCCCACTACAGAAAACCCCCAGAAATATACACTGCCGCTGACTCTGTCCTCTAGGGTGTGTGTGTAGAGGTGTGGGTGCTTGTGTGTGATGGTTTGTGTACGCATGTTTGTAAAAGTAAATTGTAAATTAAAAAGTAAAGTGTGTGTGTGTGTGTGTGTGTGTGTGTGTGTGTGTGTGTGTGTGTGTGTGTGTGTGTGTGTGTGTGTGTGTGTGTGTGTGTCTGGCTGGCTGGCTGGCTGGCTGGCTGGCTGGCTGGCTATGCTTCCAAGTTCTGTTCAACTCTCTAACCTGTCCCTGTCCTCCCCATCTCCCCAGGTCTGACCCCTCTCCACCTGGCTGTGCAGGGCGGACATCAAGAGCTAGCCAGACTGCTAATAGACGCTGGGGCGGACATCAACGCTATGGTCAGTCAGTCATCACTCTCTCCTGACTAACCCTCTACCTTTCTCACTAATGCTGTTGCAATGGCGGTGTGTAAACCCACCTCTGTCTTGGTTCGCTCTCCATAACAGGACATCAAGAGTGGCCAGAGTCCTCTCATACATGCTGTAGAGAACAATAATACAGAAATGGTCCACTTCCTCATTGAGGTAAGGGCTGTGTGTGTGTGTGTGTGTGTGTGTGTGTGTGTGTGTGTGTGTGTGTGTGTGTGTGTGTGTTGTTGTGTATGTCTGTGACTCAGCTATTTACTGAATAACCTATTCAGCTGTTCTGCTGAAGTCACCTCATCTATTCTCACTGATCTTTGGCTCCACCTCTGTTCCTTTGAGTTTCTCTTTCCTTTCTGCTTTAAAGCTAGATGGTGATTAAAAATAAAAAGATAAAGCAAACAGATGTCTGTTGTTTTATACAATCTTTGTCACACAAATGTATGTTTTGTATTTGTAATGTACTTGTGTGATAGACCTCAGACTTCAGACAATTAAAATCTTAACTTAAAGCTTCAGCACCTTAATTTTTTCTTTTTCTCCACCCTCTCTATCTTCTCATCAATCTCTCTATCACTTTCTGTCTTCCCCTTCTCTATTCCACCCCCACCCTATCTCTGTCTCTCCCTCCCCCCTCTCAGAATGGCTGTGATGTGAACGGCCAGTCCTACAGTGGGAACACAGCCCTCCACAGTGCCTGTGGCAGGGGGCAGGT
Source organism: Argentina silus (assembly GCF_951799395.1). Lineage (NCBI taxonomy): Eukaryota > Metazoa > Chordata > Actinopteri > Argentiniformes > Argentinidae > Argentina > Argentina silus. Next base: position 6,683,670 of record NC_139664.1, on the reverse strand, counting down.
GGACACAGCCAGGTTCCTGTTGAAGAGTGGAGCTGACAGCAGCCTCAAGAACTATCACAACGACACCCCCGTCATGGTGGCCAAGAACAAAAGGGTGAGAAAGAGAGAGGGAGGGAGAAGGGGGCAGTGTAGGTCTTACAGTTTGAAATTGAGGGGGAGGGAGGGTGAAAGAGAGAGAAACAGAAAGAGAAATGTTTTTGTGCAAGTTCATTGAGATAACTCAACAACAACCCATAGATGAGCAAATCCTTGTGTATCCTTCCCCCTAGTGGCTCTACTTTACATTACATCATTCTCATCTTCAGATTTCTGATTTTCACAGATATTGTACACACAGTAGTAACAAAACAGTGACACACTTGAATCAGTCAATCAATGCAAATACAAATCACACCAGTCATATTACTCATGTAATAACGCATTGTAACTTGCATGAGTCGATTGCTTTGGAGATGTACTGCAGTTTCAAATAACTATTGACATCAATCAGCAGTAGCCCTAGGTAACAAGGACTTCTCACAGACAGATTTTATGGTGTAGTGGCTCTCAATGGTTGTGTGTGTCTTCTCACGTTCTCTTTGTGTCTGTCATTCTTATTTTTATTTCCCCCAGGTGACAGATGTACTGCGGGGGAAGGGCCCCCGAAACCAGAACCCCAAATCTCAGGAGCAGCAGTGTGAGCCAGCCTCACCCCACAGGGGCATACCCTACTCACAGACCAGAGTGAACGGTGAGAACACACACACACACGCAAGCAGACACACACACACACACACACACACACACACACACACACGCAAGCAGACACACATGAAACACGCACACAATGTTTATTGGAGTGAACTCATCACACCTCTGTTCCCCCTGCAGGGTCCCCATCTTCTAACCACAGCCTTGGGCGCTCACCGTCAACCACACCACTGCCCCCTCACCACCATTCCCCCAGGGCTCCTCCTACTCCCTCGCCTCACAACCAATCAACGGATAGTATGTCGGGCCACCAGTCCCCAATAGAGACCCAGGAGAGAGAGCCGCTGCCAATGATGGGCTCCAGCAACATGACAGCAGCTGACATTAGACTCATCCAGAGAGGGGCTGTCTCGCTTCCTTTCTACCCTCAAGTGATGCACCACTCCCCCATGGCTGATACTCGGATGTCAGGCTTTTACTCCCCTGGTGCTCAGAGACTTCTCTATCCAGAATCCCCTGTCATCCTACTGCCTACAAACTTATCTCAGCCAGCCAGTATCATTCCCACCTCTCAAATGACCTTTGGCGAATCACGGCCCTCTAGCCGCTGCAGCAACCAATCAGATGTCTCCACCATGAGTGTTAGCAGCGGGGGCAAAGGTGAGAGTTGACAGAGAGATGTTCCACAATGGATGTCTTATCAGTAATCCTTATGAGTCGGGCTGCTTTGCCAGTTTGAGTTGATGGCTGGTGAGCTAACTCAGAGAAGAAGAACAGAGTATGAAGTAAGAAGGCACAATTGTTTGTTTACTACTGCCAAATGTGCATAGTAGAGATATTGCCTCCAGCACCACTACTACACAGATCTAGTGCTGATATGAATGTATCAAGGATTCAGGGTAGGACCGGGAGGGCCTGACATTATGCCGGAGGTCTACAAACTGGTTTGCTGAAGGTTGCTCACATGTCTCACAAACCTGTACTTGTTTTATATAGACTTGATCTCCTTATTGTGTGTGTGTGTGTGTGTGTGTGTGTGTGTGTGTGTGTGTGTGTGTGTGTGTATTGTAAAGGTCCAGTCATGCAGTGTGAGCCAGGTGTGTGTGTGTGTGTGTGTGTGTGTGTGTGTGTGTGTGTGTGTGTGTGTGTGTGTGTGTGTGTGTGTGTGTGTGTGTGTGTGTGTGAAATAATAAATCTATGGTGTGTGTGTTCTGAATTTCATGGAGACTCTTTTGGTGTTTGATTGTTACCATGGCAAGTTATTTTCACGTTTTTGGCTTATTTGTTTTTAATAGTAAAGTACTTTACTTTGATGAATATAATGTATGTAGATGTTTATTACTGATGCAGTTTAAGAATAAATATTTTTTCTAGAAGAAATTCTATACATCTCCTTTCCCACCGTTAATCAAATTTGAATGGGAGTCTGTGATTGGATATGTATGTGCTTGCGCAGCCAACTGAAGAGCCAGTAGGAAAGAGCGAAAGAGACAACCAGCCTAAAAGCGAGCGCGCGGCCATGTTGAATTGTCAGTTTTCTGAAAGAAGACGAAGAGACAAAAGAATGACAAGTCGGTGGATTTCACGAAAAACTAAATATTGTAAGAATTTGAAGATTTGCTTTCAATAGCTAACTGATAAGTAAACTAGCGAAGACTTTCGATGACTGTAAAGGTAACAATTTTTAACTTGGCTGAAAGGGGCTCAAACAGTCATTCTAGCTAAGCAAACACCAGTAGCTTGCTAGCTGCTAGCTATCGTAGCTAAAATAAATCTGAAATTCAGGTTCAGCTCGTCATTTGAAGTTAACGTTCGCTAACTAAGTAGCAACTCGTATCTCGGTATCGTAGCCGGTCAGCTAACTGAAACTGAACCAGCTAAATACACATTTTCTCAAGTGTCCGCCAGTAAGCAACCTCCGTGCAAATAGGTCTCAACGTTACTTATTTGGCCAGCTAGCTGGTCCTGTGCTCACCAAACATCCTCATGCCAGTTGGCTTAAGTTCAGTCTAAATGCTGAATGAATAATGGAAAGTTCCAGTTCCATTGAATACTGTAAATTAAACCCATGCAAATTAACATTTCGCATTCAGTATTCGCTTGCGTAACACCGGAGACCTTAGTATTTAGAATTTCTGAAAGTCGCATTCCCACATCTGATTCTAATTTTGGCACACTATTAGCAATAGAACGTTTTAGTTTCAGGGATTATTCGGGCCCTTGTTTTAGCTACGTTGGCTAGCTAACGTAGCTTTTAAGTTGTGTTAGCCGACTACCAACATTTCAAATTACTGTCGTACGTTAATCAATTCTGTAATGTTATGGCTGTGATGGACTGAAAATAGTCATGGGAAATTAATTTCAACCATCCTGTTGAACCCGTTTAGTTGGCTAAGGCTAACATACAGGTAGCTTGCAATGTGTGTTCGTGTTGGTTTGAACGGTTTTGCGAAAAGTTGTCCTGCTTTACACTCGACAGACCATTTACTGAAATACGTTCTGGTGTTAGCTATCTATTCACTGTTTGTTTACGATTCAAATACAAATCAAATCGATCGAGTTTGATTTCGGTGGGGCAATCAGCAACCGGTGGCCAACACGGATTCCATATGGAAGCTATCGTAGACAGCCTCAATCAAACAAGTTGTCGAGCCATTGATTCATGGTCGCCTATGTTTTGTTTTTGTAGGGTTTAGAACGGGTTTCCTATGCTAATGATGCTGTGGTGCTTTCAGGTGTCCCGGATTTAAGTTGAAGGTGAATTTCATACAGGAGTTTTCAAGCTGCCAGCTCCTCATGTACCACAGAAACAGAAGACCGAGGAGCTGAGGACAATACAAAACTCACACATTGAAAGCTGGACTGTTCAAGCGGACAGCAGAAGAGCATTGGCGCTATTTTCCTGTCTTTTTTTGGGCCAAGAGACAATTTTGAGCGTCATAACACACGTTGAAGGACTCACAGCACATAAGAATCATAGGAATAGTCCATGTGAATCTGTTCAGAGGACCATTATTTGCCACAGGCCTTTTTGAATGTAAAAGACTAAGAGCACTTGGACTCCCAAAGCGAAGAACCCTACGAACACTTCAGTCCAGGAAAAAAGCTAAGAACCCTACGAACACTTAAGTCCAGGAAAAAGCTTACCAGATCTTTGAACACAGCTAAAAGAAATACAAGAAAATAGAAAAAAAGCTGCAACGTTATTTCAGCAAAAATAAGACTACTCCAGGATAATTTGGGCTACTTTAGAAGATTGAACACAAGTAGAATTCTGAAAAAAAGCCTAATTCACGCAAGTTTATATTTTGAGCGGATATATGATCTATTTATTCATATAAATGCTTATTTCTCCCTATTTTGGGAGAGTTGTCCTGTAAATAGACCGTTTCATACGCCAGCCTCTTCTTTTCAAGAGGTCTGTACGTACAATTGTGTATACATACATTCTTTAAATTAGAAAAGCTAGAGACTTAAGTTTTTAGTTATTCCATTTTTAGAACTATTTTACACGAGGGCATTGGTACCAAGAGAGGATAGACACGATTAAGGAAATATAGTGAACAAAAACAAGAGTTAAGCTTTACACTGTGAGTGACTCCAAGGAATTGGAAAACTGTCAAGCAAGAGCTCCCACAGCCATGGCTACAGCAAGAACAGAGAACCCAGCGTCCCTCATGGGACTGAACAAGCCAAACGGGCAGCTCAGAGGACAGCCCAAGCCAGCTGGCCTTCAGTCAGGACCCCTGGCAGCTGCCCTGCAACCTGGTGCCCCACAGAAAGGAGGTAGCATTCCCCAGGGCAGTGGGGGCATCAGGTGAGATCATTCTCCTGTTGAAATTGTACCATTTCCCCTCCAGCTTAAATGGTACATGCTATGTCTGTGTATGTTACTGTCTGTGAATATAGGGTTGTCTTTTAATTTTAATCTTTAACCCTATGACCAGGTTTGGGGATGACTGGAAGAAATGCCTGCAGCTCCCTCCGAAAGACTGCAGAGTCAGAACCTCAGTAAGTTACAGTGCCTAATTCGTATTTGCGTTGTTGAAGGCATGAGGCAGCTACCTGTACTTGCATTCAAATGCATTACTGTAATGCAAACTCTTGGCATAATAATGAATTGGAGTTCTTGAATGACAAAAGTTTTAGAATGTTTACTAAGACTGAAAGTTTATGGCAATTGTCTGATGTAATATAATGGGAAACCCTGTGGTTTGAGTTATTGACAGTAGAAATGTCATTTGAGACAATGATGTGAGGATTCAATCCTTGATGGCCTAAGAACACTGCCCTCAACCATTTACCCTTTTCTCCCAGGATGTGACGTCGACCAAGGGGAATGAGTTTGAGGACTACTGTCTGAAGCGTGAGCTGCTGATGGGGATCTTTGAGATGGGCTGGGAGAAGCCCTCTCCTATCCAGGTACTGCTCTCTGCTGCCCTGCAGATAGGTGTGTTGCACCCGGACTGTGACTTACCTCGACAGCCTACTGTTGAGCCCTGCTGTTGTGGCCTCTCCTGTTTATAAGCATTGAAGTGTGCGTTATGGCTGTTGCCATGTTTTTTAAAATCTTTGATCATGCGCTTGTCAGTTTTGCCTGTGTATATTGTTGTATGGTGTGTCTATTTGTGTTAACTCACGTGTTAAACTCATGGTCTGACCCTCCACCCCTCTGTCCTCAGGAGGAGAGCATCCCCATTGCTCTGTCAGGCCGGGACATTCTGGCCCGGGCCAAGAACGGCACAGGGAAGAGTGGAGCCTACCTCATCCCTCTCCTGGAGAGGATAGACCTGAAGAAGGACTACATTCAAGGTGAGTCTCAGCAGCTGACACCCAATGCCTTTAGCCACCGTGCCATGTAATGTATGTCCAAGAAAGGATAAACCTATTTTTTTGATTAACCCTTTTTCATTTTTCCTGTTTTTGGTGATGACTGTTTATATTATATTTGGTCACTTTGTTGTGAGTTTCTGTGAAAACACCCCTGTAATTGCAAACACACACTGTGTGAAGATGTGCACAGCCAATATGCATGGTAGGACAAAGAATCTCTAACATATGGCCAGACCAACTGGCGCAGATTCATACACCCACACACACTCTGTGCTGAAATGGGTCTGTGGCACAAGGGAACAGCATGCTGATGGTCCACATTCTGTTTAGCAAGTTGGATGAAATTGAATTATGTTAATTTACTTAGGCCTGTGCCTGAGCTCATCAGCTATAAGTGAAATGGAGCTCTCCAGCACTTTCAGATTCATTTCAACAGTGTAGATCATTGATTTCCATCAGAGCTTTAATGTGGTTGCCGTTTCCCCCCCCCCTTAGCCATCGTGATGGTGCCGACGAGAGAGTTGGCTTTGCAGGTGAGCCAGATCAGCATCCAGGTTGCCAAGCACCTGGGAGGGGTCAAGGTCATGGCCACCACGGGCGGTACCAACTTGAGGGACGACATCATGCGTCTGGATGAGACAGGTACAAATGGATTTGTATTGCTGTCACAAATGATCATCTGTATGGGATATCTGCATTTGTAGTGCAGACTTTCCAGGATGGTGGGCAGTGGTACTCTGACAAATTTAGTGGGATTCTCATACCCCAGTTTTAGAGTGAGTTTTTTTTTGTATGTGTAAGTGGCAATGTTCCACCTTGCAGTAACATAAATTAAGCTTGCGTTAGTTCAGACAGGACACTAAGTCGAACGGCACCGTGTACCCTCAGGTAACGGACAGCCTCCACCTGCCTGTTCCCTCTGACCTACCTACGGGGCAGTTTGATACGTCATGGGCTCCCTGCCATATGCTATTTTGTATTTCATGTTAAACTTCATGCAGAGAGCTATACAGAGCGGAGCCGTGCTATTACGCCAAGTCCAAATGCATTTCCATTTTCATTAAATATGACTAAACTGACGTAAGTGTCCTGACTGAAATATGGATACCTATTGCTTTGCCTCAGGTCTGTGGCTAGGTCCACTCAAGCAGCGTTGCTTTAGTAACTGCTATTGAACTTTGTTTCTCTCTCTTTGACTGAACAACCCATTGTGGCGGCTGATCAGTAGTGTTGTCTCTGTGTTATGCAACAGCAGTGCACAACTCCTTACGATATGGCTTTATGTACTTACTGTTTGCCCCCCCCCACCACCCTCTCTCAGTACATCTGGTGATAGCCACACCAGGCAGGATCCTGGACCTGATAAAGAAGGGCGTGGCCAAAGTGGATAGAGTCCAGATGATGGTGATGGATGAGGTGAGGGTTGTCATTGCTATACCATCCTTCTCATTACCATGGGGCCATTGAAGTTGCTTATTAGTGGTAAAGTACTACTTCTACTAATGCAGAATCTCTTTTTGCCACCTGCTCTTGGATTAAACATTTCCCACTCTCCCCAGGCGGACAAGCTGCTGTCCCAGGACTTTGTGGTCCTGATTGAGGATATCATCAGCTTCCTAGCCAAGGGCAGGCAGATCCTGCTCTACTCAGCCACCTTCCCATGCAGTGTGCAGAAGTTCATGGTGAGAGGATAAGCCATGGGGCCTCAATGACCAGGGCGATGGAGAGAATAGGGGTAATGATGAAGGTTGCATGTGTAGAACACAGAGAAGCTCAGAATTCAGAGGTGGCAGCATTGCTGGTACATCAACCAAACGCGGGGTCTCTTGTTTTCAGAAGTCTTTAAAAAGATTGGGAGTTGACCGCATGCTGTTTTTGCTACGTTTCATTTGAGCTATGCGACAGAGATGTGACATATTACAGCCATACGTTAGTTATCTGGACTGGGGTCAATTAGCAAAGCTGCAAACTGAAAGGATGTTGACTGAACAAGAGTTATTCGGAATAAGGAGTCACGCATTGATATTATTTACAAATAAGTTTTCACCAGTTAAGATGGCTAGCTATCCATTAATTTCTGTGTCACACACAGCTACAGAATGGAGCATAGCAGTTTTGTTGACATTTGTGAGGAGAGGGGAATGTACCACTATAGCTAAAGTTAGTCTTTAGGCGGGCTGGAATAATCTCTTATTGGAAATAACAGGGGTTGGCAACAAAGTGCAGGAGTTATTCTAGCAGTATATTTTCGCAGTGCATGTTCTGAATGAAATATAGTTAAGTGAACAGACAATGTGCAGTGCACTGAACATGTGAAATTCCCATTTGGCATAGCCTAGGACAAATAACTGGGCACGTAAATCAGATCTGTTTATCAATGGAGATCATTTCAGGTCATTATTGAGGTATGGATTTGTACCCACACTATTGCCTAGTCTTAATAAAGCACAGAATCAGCAATAAGAGCATCTTTTTGGCACTCTTTGTATTCTGAATCATGTGCTTTTTTTGTAAAACAAGATCATGAAAGCGACACATACAGTTGTTAGTAGCCTATATCAAAGAGATATCGAGAGAGCAACGTAATGCAAGATGGAGGGTGAACACCTCTGCATTTTCGCTATTTGTCCTGATTCACATTTCCCAACAATGACAAGAGTGCCACATTATAGCATCAAACATTTCAAAAACCATTAGGTTTTCAGTCATGTTCATCATGCCACATTCAACAATAATCCGCTCTGTTGTAGATAAATTACCTCTTAAACCATTGGAGTGCCAGCAATGGATCATTACATGGTACTGCTGAAGAAGGCCTCCATAAAAGAGGCCCTTTGAACAAATATTCTGATGCTTTGAAACGATTACCGACTAATTGGTCTTGTCACTGACTCGTCTGTTTCCAACCCCCCTCTGCTTCCCCTCTCCCTCCAGGCAAAGCACCTTCAGAAGCCCTATGAGATCAACCTGATGGACGAGCTGACTCTGAAGGGCATCACCCAGTACTACGCCTACGTCACAGAGAGGCAAAAAGTCCATTGTCTCAACACCCTCTTCTCCAGGGTGAGTGTAGCATGGCTAGTTGGGCTTAGACTGGTCTACACGTGTGATGAATAGGTTTACCTTAGACCTGCAGACTTCGGTTGGCTCTCAGGGCTGATGCCACGGCTTTAGTTTGATGGGCTAATGCAGAGATACTGAAAGTGGAGTCTGCAGACCCCTGGAAGTCCATGAGAGGTGGCCAGGGGGTCTGTGGAAAATATCAGGGGGTATGCAATGATTTGGCTCATTAAGGAGCCCTGACCACAAAGTTTGAGAACTGCTGGGTTAATGTGTTTTTGGGTTGCCCCAATGACCTGAGTTAGGTACTTGGTCAGGTAAATCCAGTCTGAAGCGAGGGTTAACCTCATTCAGAATCAGACAAATTCGCCAATTTTGACTTCATCAATTAACGATGAGTATTTTGTCTCAAAGCCCTTCTGTTTGTTCTCCAACAGCTCCAGATCAACCAGTCCATCATCTTCTGTAACTCTACCCAGAGAGTGGAGCTCCTGGCCAAGAAGATCACCCAGTTGGGCTACTCCTGCTTCTACATCCACGCCAAGATGATGCAGGAGTACAGGAACCGCGTGTTCCACGATTTCAGAAACGGACTGTGCAGGAACCTGGTCTGCACAGGTGAGGGAGCTTTTTTAAGTCATGAGTGTATCGGTTGATCGATGAATTTATAGTTGATTGACAAATTGATTGATTGTTCTTTCTTTCCTACTCAGATCTGTTCACCAGGGGAATTGACATCCAAGCGGTGAACGTGGTCATCAACTTTGACTTCCCCAAAAACGCAGAGACGTACCTTCACCGCATCGGAAGATCAGGTGCGTGAGGTGCCTTCTGTGTCCCTCTAGTGGCACAATGACTTATTTCATGTGTTTATGCAGTCATCGTCACTGTCACTTCCAGTCATCACTAAGTCACTTCCGATCTTCCGCCGTTGATTGAAAACCCATCTCTTCAAGCTACATCTTAACAGTCCCTCACTACCCCCCCTATACTAACCCTAACCCTGAGACCTCTTCTCCCCTGCCACCCCCCTGTACAAGTTCTCTCCTGCTAATAAAATATACTTAAAAAAATTAATTTGAAAAAAATTGCCTACTGGCATTACGACTGCCAATGGCCCCTGGTGAGCATTGATTACTTTGTCTTATGATGACTGTTGGATAGATGATTCACTTACGTAAACAAATGTGTTGTTGTATGTCGCTTTGGATAAAGGCGTCTGCTAAATGCCATGTAAAATGCAAATCAGACGTTCTACTCAAGCTCTTTGGCTCCATTATATCAATGGGATCTCCCATGTTGAGTGAAGGTTGATTGAATAGATGGAAGATGGTGTTTGTCAACCTCATTTTCTGTAATGACACAATCTCTCTTCCTTCTTTCCAGGGCGGTTTGGTCATCTGGGTCTGGCCATCAACCTGATCACCTCGGAGGACCGCTTCAACCTGAAGTCCATCGAGGACCAGCTGGTGACCGATATCAAGCCCATCCCCGGCAGCATTGACAAGAGCCTGTACGTGGCGGAGTTCCACTCTGCTGACCCAGACGAGGATGAAGAGATAGGAGGCAGGCACGGGGAACACAGTGCAGCGTAAACGGTGTGGTCCTTTTCTTTCATTATTTTTGTTTCTTTGAGTCCAGTTCTCTCAGACCAGTGTTCATGAAGCAATGTATTTTTAGACTATGGGGACACTGTATAGAGACTCTAGCAGACTCTCCTACAGACTAACCCAGTGAAACTCTAATTACACACACAGTCCAGACAGCGGAGTTCAAAAGGCAAGGAGAAGATGGTCCTCTGGCTCAGTATGGTAGAGCATGGTGCTAACAACGCCTAGGTTGTGGGTTTGATTCCCACTGGGACCATATATACTGAAACATATATGCACTCACTGCAATGTAAGTCGCTTTGGATAAAAGCGTCAGCTAAATTGCATTTATTATTATTATTATTATTAATAAATACATTCCAGACCGGCCTGCTGTTGTGCTGATAGGAGGCATCCACCTTCATTCGGTAGATTAGGTTTTGCAGGACTTCAAGGTACCGGTAAGTGTCTCTCATGCAACAGAATAGCAATCGACACCAGCTAAGACACTGACTGCCAAACAGACACTGAGCCAATGATCATTACTGTGAGAACACTGTTGCCGGCAAGTTATTGACTGTAACTGGTGGATATGAATGATGGCTATCATTCTGTAGCTATAGTATGTTGTGTTTTTGCTACACATTCAGTTTCATATATACTCTGTTTGCTAATATTTAATACACATATTTGATTACATTTGTTCCTAACTTGAGCCCGTTTCTTTTCCAGGAGAACAAGAGGCATCTGGCATTCAACACACCCATCCTCTGCTGCACAAAGACATGGACTACTTTCAGATTTAATATTCTTTTGTCCTCCAAATAAGTGTCATCGGAATGCAACTTGCAGTTTTTATTTTAGTTTTTATTTCTGTTTTTAGTTTACAGCAGTGGTCGGTTTGCTTGGATTTGGCATAGTTTACAGCGGTGTGTTGCTTAGGCAACATGTCTCGCACCCAAACCGCCAACTGTCAATCAACCTCTATCTGGCATTGTGCCATACTGCCAGTGTGTCACTGCAATGGATCATTACATGGTACCATTTGTGCTCTGTTGAAAAAGGCCCACCCCACCTGTCAGGTTCACCTTCTGTAGATTTATCTCTGAGCAGGTGGCATGCGAGGAAACTTATTGAAACCAAAGCTGAACATGTTTAAAAGAGAATATGGATTAACTCCAGAAACCAAAATGACCCTCTGCTTTGACGGCTGTCAGAAAGCTATCATGGTGCTATATGGAGGGCCTAGACCAATGTTGAAGATATAGAACTACTTTTTAATAGTCATGTTTCAAGTGTCCATGTAAATGTGATTACCTAAAGGTGACTGTACGGGTCATACGTTAGCGACACTTCCACGTGTAGTTCATTTTGTCATTGAAGCACACAGATCCAATGATGGGTGTTGATCAGTTTACGGAATGTTTATTTGTTTGTATTTTATGGCCTCTGTAGTCCGCTATAGCACCAGATAGTTCCATAACTCTCTAGGTAACAGATTCTCATGACAAGGAGTTTTAGCCTGACATGTAGAAAATGGCCTTTATCAACAGAGCATGCATTTCACTTTGATGTGCAGACCCCAAACCCCATTGGGCACCATGCTGAAACCAGCCATCTTTCTGTCATTCTGACTTTGCTGTTGCTCTGACACACTTCCTCTCGTTCACTCACTCAAGTGCCTTAATCAAACCTCCACTCCTGGCTCATACTGTAGATCTGAGAAGGTCCGTCTGTCTCTAGTACGGGGCACAAGGAACTAGGTCAGAAGCTCTGTTTCTAAAAGAGCTTCTGTGAATTAGTTATTTCGCCCTCGCCTCAATCCAGTCTTAGTTTTGTTGTGTCTTCCAAGAATCTGACTCAGTTTGTATAGAAGCCCCCCCCCCCATCCCAGTATTTACAGTATGCGCTTCCAGACAGCCACCAGGAAGCAGGAGACGTCACACAGGGAGAACCTGTATCTCTGTAACACAAGAAATAGTTTGTTTCGTTAATGGAGATCTGTAGGTGGGGAATCTCGGCATCGCATAATCCTCTTTTCTGAAAACAATTGTGCTATGAAAGAGTTGCTGTTTTTCCTCTTTCCTATAGCTGTGTTATATCATGTGACGATGTCATGGGAGATTTTTTTTAACGAGGGTAGGTTGTAGCAGTTATCTCCTTGGCCAAAGCACAGTATTCTACGCTAAATCATAAGGCGTTGCCAAGTACGCAGGGGTCACTGGCAAGTCATTTTTCGCAGTCTTCGTCCATAGCGCCAAACATAAATAGATTTGTCTCAACATGTCAGGGATTCAGAAGATGGCTGGCCTTAGCATGGTGTCCACCACCAGCAGAAAAGGGACTATTGTAATGCAGCTAAACCCTAGTATGACCTCCTAAAATTTAAGAGAACTGTTTGTTTCTCCAACTCTACTTCTGGAGTACCACTGTTGATGCTTGTGTTTGGTTAAAACTGATTCCATGATCAATTATCCTCTATTGAGGCATTACTTGGAACAGCGAAATGGGACTTTGATTTGATCGCTGTGAGATGTTTGTGTTAAATTATATGGAACAGTGAACAGCATCACCAGGGGGACTCCAGGGCTTGGGCATGGAGACATCAGTAAACCTCTACATGTTGTTATTGAGTGAGGTTGACAACTTGTGAATGGTAACTGCTGTTGCTGTGTGAACCATTGCTGACCATTTTATTATGTCCCAACTGAAGTCTTGGTAAAGTAATATTCCCATTACATTAGTCTTGTGTAAGCAGAGGTGATATGTCAGGTTTGATTGGAGGATGGATATGCCAAGTTTTTTTTCTTCTGCAAATTGTGTCAATGCCAGCGCCTCCAAGGAATAAAATAATGTCCAGCTGATTCTCCATTCCAGTGTTTTTTTATGTGAATTAATGCATGTGAAATGTTACAATTGGGACAAAGTCATTCTGTTAGCTAGCTACAATTACTTAGTGACTTCAACTGTTTTTTTTATTATGGCTGTACTAAGGAGAGAGAGAGTGGTTGAGAAGTTTAGGACGCATACCTCCAAACATTTGGTTTAAAAGTGTCAAAAGACAAGGTTACCCTTGGAATGTCATTCAACAGGGGATTGAATGAACCGATTCAAAAAGCCATTTGGGGGATGTCCTAGTTGGATGTCTTGACTAATCGTAAAGAAGTTAGTATGTACAGTAGCCAATCCACGGCTTAGTATTTAAGAAGGGGCGGGTCAGAACGTCAGCACTGGAGGTTGTCTTTGAACTTTGCCAGTGTAGAATTACCTCCGGACACGGACAGTCAACGTGAGTAATGCATGCAATTTCAAGGATAGATACATGAAATCCATTATTTTAAAATAGCAACTTGTCGTTTATCTATAGCTAATGATGACGATGTGTCATTCGTATATTGCTTGCATAGACAGCACAGTGCACAAGTTCTGCAAGCTAATGTAGCTAGTAGCTAAAGCTAGTTAGTAGCTATCCCCAATGTGACTTAGCTAGCCGCTACCCAATTACTTTCTATACCAAGCAGGGTGAATGAGATGATCTCTGGCCACGATACTCTTGACCTAGTTTAGTCTGTAGATAACTATATGTATAACTACTAGCGTACATACTGTACTTTTTGCATAAGCTAGCTAACTGAACTGTATCTTTAGGCTTAATGAAATGTTTAGATCCTTACACATTCACTCAAGTATTTCGTCTCTCACGTCCTGGTGCAGTATGGGCAATGTGTTGGCTGCCAGTGCCCCAAATCCGCCTCCTACCACGGACGGTGCTGGCCAGGGGGGCCCTGGTTTGATGTCGGTCCCTCCAGGGTTCATCATGCCCCCAGTCTCTCCCGTCCCTCCGTCCTCCACCCCCAACCAGCCTGCAGGAGAGGACGAGAGTCCTCTCTCCAACCCTGGCACCTATGAGGAGTGCCACCGTAAATGTAAAGGTACGGGTCTGACGAGTCATGCTGTGTACTGACTGAATAGTCAAGGGAGCCATTCAGAAGCACTGCTGACATTCATTCTAGTCTCTCATTTCTTCTGCTCAGCACTTTTGATTGTGGTGTTTAAACTGCTTTACATACTTAAAAGCACAATTTGCTACATTTGTTTACTTTGTTTCAGAGGTGTTCCCCATGCAGATGGAAGGAGTGCGACTATTGGTCAACAAGGGCCTGAGTAACCACTTCCAGGTCAGTTCTGGCTGCAGGCCAATCAAAGGTGGCAATTGTCCTACAACACTTTACATGGCTCCCAACATGAGTGTCATTAATGTCATTGTACCTGTATAATATGTTTGTTGTCTCTGTACTGCAGGTTAGCCATACGGTCACTCTGAGCACCCTGGGGGATTCTGGGTACCGGTTTGGATCCACCTACGTGGGCAGCAAGCAGACTGGCCCTGCTGAGGTGATTATCACTGCCGTGACCCAAACACAACCTATAGCTTCCTGTCCCTAGCTCATAATAACCCTTTGATGCTGATCTGAAAGAAACGGATAAGGCTAATTGGAAGACAATCTCTGTATTACATACACCCATCTGCTTCCCTCAGACCCACAAACACCAGTGTGCTGTTGGTGACTAATGTCATGTTATACGTGTTGTACCCTCCCAGTCTTTCCCAGTCATGGTCGGAGACCTGGACAACACTGGCAGTCTGAACGCACAGGTTATCCACCAGCTCACCAGTGCAGTGCGCTCCAAGATAGCCATCCAGGTAGGTGACTGTAGATAAGAGACTGGGGACAATATCAAGGATTTCACATATCACATGTTGCCTCGTGGTTTATTATCGACAATATAATGGCTTTGAAAACTCAGGCTCCCATGTTATTTTTAATGCAACGCAATTCTGATTACAGTATATACGTTGTTTGTGTGTCATAGACCCAGCAGCACAAGTTTGTGAACTGGCAGTGTGACATGGAATACCGCGGTGATGACTTCACCTCAGCCGTAACCCTTGGCAACCCAGATGTCGTTGTCGGATCTGGTAAGATCACCTTCTCTGTGACATACACTCTCACTAGAGCCAACAAGGCACTCTGTGACCCGTGCTCCGCTGGCCCGTTGTAAGTTACATTACTTAGAGCATCAACACGCAATTCATTGAACATATTCACAACATTCCTACTAACAATATAGGAGTATATAAGTCATCAGCAAAACAGAGGCACGGTGGTGATGATGATGATGATGATGGTGGTGGTGGTGTTGTCCCTCAGGTATCGTGGTGGTTCACTACCTCCAGGCCATTACTCCTGCCCTGGCCCTGGGCGGTGAGCTAGTCTACCACAAGAGGCCTGGGGAGCAGGGGGCCGTCACCTCCCTTATGGGCAGGTACACAGGTGAGACCCACTGATGAGTAATCACAGCCTCAACCTAACCCTTTATTAAGACTGTCTGTCCTAGCACTGCTTTACGTCCAGTGTGCCCTATCAATGTAGGTGAGAATGTTGCTGTTATAGCACAAGGTGAAAGAGAAGGTTTTTTAACTCAATTTATTTGATTGCCAAAATGTTTTACCCATGAGATTCCATGCACACTGTGCTATTGTGTTTGTAATCGGAGTGTAGCTAATTCTCTCCCTCTTGTTGCCCTACAGGCAGTAACTATGTTGCCACGTTGACTCTGGGAGGAGCTGGTGCCCATGCAACATACTACCATAGAGCTAATGATCAGGTACCTTGCCTGCTAGCACACCTTGAGCCTCAGTAGTTGCTAGCTCACTAATATCTTTCCCAACAAAAGCACCCACAGGGGGAATATGGCCAAATGCCTGTCGATGGTGTCAGAGACTAGATCGCCGGCTCCGATTAAGCATTCACAGCAAACGGACAAACAAGTCAGCGGTAGAATTAGCCCGATCATATCTATCCCGTAGGCTACGCTACCTTCTCTACTCTGCCCATGGACCAAGGATCCATCCTGACTGTCTTGGTGCTGTCCCAGCCCGCTACTCTGGGACTGGTATTTGGTGGAATATCCTGCCTCAACAGTCCTACGTCTGAAGGACCACCCTAGTTCTGACAGAGGTGTTAGCCTACTGAAGTGCTTAAAGGGGAACGACTGCAAATTTAGGAAATTTGTCTGTGCCTTAACCTCTCTGTGACTCGCGGAGGACTGTCTGGCAACGTGCGCACCTCTCACTTAGGGTGAGCGAGTATTGTGAAAATAATATTGCGATTTCTTTTTTTTTTGGCACTGACCTAGTTAGTACCATGCTCATGTCAAGTTCCACTGCTTATCTAACAGTCATGTACATACAACCTGTGTAACCTGTGCCTCTCCTTTCCCCTCTCAGTTGCAGGTAGGGGTGGAGTTTGAGGCCAACACACGGATGCAGGAGACCAGTGCATCGTTTGGCTACCAGGTGGACCTGCCTAAAGCCAACCTGCTCTTTAAAGGTAAAGTGTATTACTTTACAGACTGGCAGTACACGCACGCACACACACACACACACACACACACACACAGAACCATTCATCATGAACAAATCATACTGGGCATCACTGTTCAACTAGAGGACATATAGATCACCATTATGAATCGACTCTCTTCCTCATTCCCTCCCGCCCTCTAACTCTCCCACCCTGTCCTCCAGGCTCGTTAGACAGTAACTGGGTGGTGGGGGCAACCCTGGAGAAGAAGCTGGTCCCTCTGCCCCTCTCCCTGGCCCTGGGGGCCTTCCTCAACCAACGCAAGAACAAGTTCCAGTGTGGATTCAGCGTCACCATTGGCTAGAGGGCCTCAGACCACATTGAGCCTCCTCACTGGGGTCCTGCTTGGACCGGCCGGCACAAAGACACACTGGGACATAGACTGACCTTTACAACCAGATTCAGAGACTCTCCTATACTGTGATTTCTGGGGCAGAGAGAAAGGGCCACCAAGAAGCCAGGATTGGCCAAGCCAAGCCTACATACTGTAGCACAAAGTCCATTTCCTGTATGGTATCGGATACCCAAAGACTAGAGAGATGTAAAAACAGACAGAGAGCATCACGTGATGCATGTGAACGTACTTGATGTCTATCAGACAAGTGGTTAGACTATTAATATATGATGGTGGTGAAAATATATGATGAATCATAAATAAACATGGTTACTTTTGTATCTTTTTCTGTTTGTTATTTTTTACAAAGAACAGACTGAATAATAAATAAGTTACTATTTGGGTCAACCTTCTGGTCAGAAGAAGTACACAAGAGGGAGCTCTAAGACAAGGAACATGGTAATTTGACTGTTACCATGGCAGCAATACTCAAATAAATTGCTATGTAACGGCATACATTTTCTTAACAAAAATGTGCTGTGTCACATAAATAAAATGACAAGACATACATTATTTTTTCGAAACAGATCAGTCAAGAATCACAAATGGACATTTACTAATGTATTTAGGACAGTTTTTACATCATTACAGAGATAATATCATTGTAATGACATTTATGGATACAAAAACTTAAAGGCATGATGTCAAAGGATCACTAACCTCCAGTGTATCACCTTACCGTAAACGTCGCTCTACAGCAATAAATGACATAAATATGACACAATACAATCATTTGTAGTCATTTAACTGTTTGAAATGGACAATATCTACAACAAAAACTAAATGTTGATAGTGGATACTGTGATCTACTCTCCCAGAACATAATCTTTGGATCATTTAGACTTTTTTGCAATACAAATGTATATAATCTACATCACATTACATTTGAAGTAGTTGAGCAAAAGCAAATGCTCTAATCCAGATTTATAATGAGTAAATTTGTCTAAAGTAAACGAAACAACTGTACATCGGAATCTTTGCAAGTAAGACTTACTATGAGAATAAGTGCCACAAGCACACAGTGCTAGAGAAAGGAAAGAAAACAATTGTTACATTTTAGGTTAATTACAAATGGGTGTGTTGGGAAGTGCTAGGAGGTGGAGAGGTCTGGAGGAGGAGCTCAGGTGTGATCTAAAGAGTCTTAATGTTGCATTTATGACCATCTCAGAAACCCGGAATTCCCACCTGTGATCTCGGACCTCCGAGTTCGGAGCATTCAAGTGATTTGAGGTCGGAAACTCTAAACAGCATTAATGCCCGCCGGTGTTAACCATTTTAACTTTAAATTCTGTAAGTTTTCAACTCTCCAAAACCCATCTCATGCACGACAACAAACTGCAGTGTTTATTCAACAGCTTAGAATAATTATTGTTGTTATATTTCCACCTCACTACTCCACCCACCTGAGCACAGGCGAAACAGTGAGACAGCGCTCCAGCACTGGTCATTTCACTTCTTACCGCTGACAGAAATTGCAAAATACGTTAAAACAGAGTTTGGGAACTGACCATTGCTTGCAGATATTACTGACCGGTAGGCAAGCACTTAAATCAGATTTTAGGTTGAGGCTGAAATCTTATCATGTGAAACTTTTTTTATTTAATTTACAGTAAGCTATGAGACACATGTTCAACGTAATCTTAAAGGGAAATGATAAATGTCACAATTAGGAATAATTGAATTGTATTTATTTATATTGTAGGCCTTATTTAGGATTGCCGTTACCTTGTGAAGGTTTGGCAAGGAAATGTGGCTATGTATTATTAATAGCAAAACATATCTTAATATTAATCATCTGAGTACAAGTAATGTAATTAACCCTATGTGCAAAGGATTGATGAGTTTGTGCTGATTAGTGCAAGAATGGTCAAATAGGATGAATCAAATGAGGCTTTAATAATACTGTAAACTTATACAATCATTACAAGGCAAATGTTACATTCTACCCTCAATGGTAAATGGTAGATAGAGAGAGATAGAGAGAGGGAGGGAGAGAGATGACCACACGGCCATGAGCCAGGACAAAGAAAAAGACAGCAATTCCTTTCATTCTGCTTTTATATCCCTCTACAACCACAGTATTTAAATTAGGAGCTGTCTGCAAGGAGACCCAACCAACCAACACAACCGTATCATCATGTTCTTGAGACGTTTCAGCCCACAGCCCTTTCCCCCTTCAATATTAATAATATGTAGAATGAAAGTACGGTATATGAATAAAATTATTACCAGAGACAGTGTTGACGAGACAGCCAAGCTCATCACAAGAAAGGCATGTATACATTCCCAACTAATCCATCATCATTACCTGAAACTCTACCCATGGGTGGAGACGACTCTTCATCAGCTGCACTTGAGCAGCTCTGAATTCCCCAACCAGATTATAAGGAAGAGAGGTTTGAGCCCGCACATTTCTTTGCTCAACCCTATGAATCTATAACCCTATGAGTTACCAATCCAGTTCCAGTGCTTTCATTGATGTGTCGGCTTTGAGCTTCCGGCGTGTCAAGTCTCAGTCTCTTCTATGCAAATCTCTTTAATTGCTGTTTAAAAGTAACCTTCCTCAGAGTCCTCTGTCCTTTGTGGTACACAAGAACATAATGACTCTGCTAAGACACCTGTACATATTTCTGTGAGCTGTCCAGGTATGAGGTGAAGGCATGAAACAACTCCTATGATGACAGAAAGGATGAAACCTGCTCACTCACAAAAGGTAGTTGAAGGGTTTAAGGTGAGAGTCGTTTCCTGAGGGCACCTTTTGTTGCAGAGGTAGCACTAATGAAACCGTTGAGTGATATCTGCGAGACAAAAGCATTTATGTTTCAGTCCTACAGCATGCATTCATTCTGAGGGTCATACAGTATGTCATTGTTCTCTGGTTATTATTTGCAGAGTAAAGGTTGCATATGAGCACATCTTTGTTAAAGGCTTTAGTCAAGCATACCGAAACATCTGTTGAAAGGTTAGAGAACAAAATCATACAGTATTAAATAACCTGTGAACCTGTTGGTCTTGCACAGAAATACTGCACCTTGCATACATTCATTGTACATAATGTTGTACTGTATTTGTCTCATTGTATGCCAGTTGTTTCTTGTAATGATATTTTAGTAACATATGTATGAGAATACTACTACAGTAGATCAATCAGTTAATTGATGGCTTTGTACCAAGCAAGCTTAGTGATGTGATCTCAGTAATATTGATACCTAATTTATCTGTTGATGTGTTAGCGGGTTGGCAGGTTTTCTAATTTAATTCTGTGATGGGAGTGAGTATAAAATGTTTATTTTGGATTTATATAGTGTTATGTCTCTTATGTCACGAGACAAATGAACAAAGGCCCTGTTTCAGATTTGACAATTGTTTATTTATTTAATCTTTATTTATCTAAGAAGTCCCATTTTACAAAGGAGACCTGGCTAAAAATGCAGCAGAAGGCTAAATATATTGTATGGAAACTACAGTAGGCTATATAGCATAGCCTCTGAACTAAGAGCTGCATCTTACATTTTATGTTCAGTGATTGAATAAAGGAAAATAAAGATAATGAATACTAGTAATGAGGTTTTATTTAAAGCATGAGACATTCCATGATAAGATATAGAATGCAACAATGCAACATTCATACAAAAATACATTCATAAACAGTCAATCATGACTATAATATATGTGTAATGTTAGAAATTATTTTTATAAAAACAGTTGCATTATAATGCTCAATAGCAGACGAGTAAATAAAGCTATTCAGTTCTTTATTTAGGGTGATTAAATTTACTAATTGTATTTGATATTCCATATGCAAATCAATTGAATTAATATGTTTTTTAATAATCTGAAATCTACTAATGTGATGGCCTGTTGATAAATGAGAGATGAATCAAGCATTAGTCCCGTGGTACGTTGGATTAATACATGGAGAGGTTAAGCCAGGTCATCAAGAAAGATGTTGCAACACACGCTTACACAAAGAGCTATAGTGGAATAGTACCAGGCTAGGGAGGACATACCAGAGTAGGTATCTTATCTCTTACAGGGTGCTGACTCCGCAGCTGGGATGAATGGTGTGACCAGCCCGTGAACAACAAGGGATGCCAAGTCTAAACCATGGTTCCTCCCCAACCAAATAGCCAATCATAATCATTTTGTATTCTGTAAATACTTTGTTTGACTGTTTGAATGCATCCATTTTTGGAGGGTTGGTTACAGATTAACAGCTTGCTGACTGTGATTTTCTTCGCCAAAAGTGGTCCTTGTACAAGTCTAGAATTTTGACATATAAATAAATAGCTAAAAGTAAGAAGTAGTTTGTCTTCTCTTCAAATAAAGAACACGTTTTCTCACAGTAATGTAATGTGTACACTCAACGAGCACTTTATTAGGGTTAGGGTTAGGGTTAACACTAATACATTTACATTACATTTATGGCATTTAGCAGACGCCTTTATCCAAAGCGACTTACAACAAATGCATTTGACTAAGTAAGTGAATCATCTATCCATCAGTCATCATAAGAAAAATTAATCTATGCAAGGACCAAGGGCTATTGGCAGTCACAATGCTAGAAGAAGGAAGATTTTTTATTTATTTATTTTTTAAATGTATTTACAGCAGAGAAGCAGGGTGGTAATGGGGGTGAAGAGGTATTTAGGAGGGACAGTTAAGATGTAGCCTGAAGAGATGGGTCTTCAATCTACGGCGGAAGATAGGTAGTAACTCTGCAATCATGACAGCAGTGGGAAGCTCGTTCCACCAGCGGGGCGCCAGGACAGTAAAACGCCGTGACCGAGTAGTGCAGCTGCTGTATCCACGTAGAGGCGGCGGTGGCAGGCGGCCAGCCGAGGTGGAAGAGCGGAGTGATCGGGCAGGGGTGAGTATAAATACAAAAATTACGTAAAATAAGTACAAAATGATGATATATTGTTGTCTACCAACAAATGTGGTCCCGTAGTACTGCTGTATATCTGGTATGTACCGTTTAGCTCTACCAATAGTTCATCATCATTTTAGTTCCGTAATTGAGGTTATACTTTACTATATATCTGCAATTTGCCTGGTGTTTACCATAGAACTTACATGATAAAAAGGTAATTACACACTAATAACATACTCATTACATTCTAGCACCGCTACAGTATATAGACCCACCTCTAACAATCAACAATTATATTTAGTCCTTTGAGAAAATACAACTTTACCACACAATTCCCCCCCTCCAAAAAACAACAACAACAGGTAAACTGACATACAGTACATATTGTAGGATTGCAAAATAGATGGGATGGTCTTTGAGGCTGAAATCCTAACTTGAGATCTATGCTGTAACTCGGTGTTCAGCGAAATCTCTCATTGACAGTCAGAGTTACGTTTGCAGATCTCTAGTTAGGATTTCGGCCAAAGTGGAAAGACAGTCTTTGATGGAGATAATTCCTGCAGAACATGTTCAGAGGCCAGGTGAAGATGGGGCTGAGTGGACACATCAGTAAGTCCACAGCAGCATCAGAGCCAGGAGGAGAACTACCACAGGGGAGGAAGCCATCCCAGGAGAGAAGCCAAAGATACTAGAGGAGAGGGAATAGATACTGTGAGATAATACTTTAATGTTAAGTGCATTTGCTAGATTTTTACTAATTTATTTAATCGTCGATCTAATTGAGACAGATCATCAAATCAAAATATAGACATGTTGAGTTCACAGTAGTCAGATTTATTGCAGTCAGTCAGACCAGTTTTAGCATTGGACCCTGAATCATATCATCATAGCAGCATTGTGTCAAAACATTGAAAGAGAATGATTGTAAACAGGAGGTGTGGGTTTAAGTACCTCATGTCTTCAGTTGTTGTTGGAGGGGGCAGAGTGGATGTTGGAGGGGGCAGAGTGGATGTTGGAGGGGGAACAGTGGTGGTAATGTTCCTACAATATAGAACAGAAATACTCAAAGATAAATTAGACTTATAACTTCACATCTTTTAATACTGTAGGTAATATTGAGTACTCTTTTACAATCTTGAAAATGTTAACACACTTGCAAAACGACACTATTTGAAACAATAGTATTCCATTAAATATATTATATACATATCACATAATATGTGTACATAAAAAGTTAAGTATATAAAAACAATATCATACCGTGTGACACATGGACCCCCGTCACGTTTGTCTGGAAACAAGGTGAACTTCACTGGTGGCAGTATTGGGCATGGGAGAGAGCTATTCTGAAGTAGAGGGGAGATATCTGTGGATAGAATAAAATAATAAAAAATGAATTGCCAAAAGAGCATAGTATGTGAATGCCTGCAATACACTTCAAAGCAGTGCTAGCTGAGAGAACAACAGAAACTCAATCTGTGTTGCCAAAATAATACATCCTTAAGTAGTTTGTGTGAGTAACATTACATTTTGGTAAGAGGATATGATACACTTTAAAGTCCCAGAGTGGAAACATTTCTTAGACATCTAGTACTGCTGTATACAAAATAACACTGTACATTTCATACTCAACATACAGTATAACATTACATGCATTGCACATTATCCATGTCATACATCTCATCCTCTACAGCCACATACATAATACATGTATTGCACAAGATAAACAGTTTAATCTCAAAAAGACCTAAAACAGTTTACCAAACAGATGGAATATGCTTTTACAGGCTCACCTTGCATGGTGGTGAGGAAGATGACGTCACCTCCCTTGAGGAAGTCTCTTTTCTGCAGGTCCTTTAAGCCTTTGAAATATATTTTGCCGATCAGGGAGTTTGCATAGTATGTCTCGTTGTTCTCATCTGTGTGGACTGATCCAACTACACTAGGCTTTCCCCAAATACCATCACTGTCTGTGGCATTGGGGTCAGAAGTGATGCTCCACTGCTTGGACATCTGCAGCTGAACGTTGGGGTTCTGGTCCAGCAGTAGGAAGGTCACCTGCCTCCATGGGCAAGGCCACTGGAGCTGGTCATCATAATCACCAGACACCAAACGCACATAGATTCCAAAGAAGGTCTTGGACAATCTTGTCATGATCTGGTAGGCATAACCCCCTCTGGAGTAGTATCTGGGGCTGAAGAGAAAAGTGTTGTAGTCGCTGGTGTTCAAAACATTCTCAAAGTCCCTGATCTGCCAGGTGTTGTGGGGACATTCAGTCTCAGACAGGTTGATGTCATCGATGGAAAACCCTCCTGTAGAGTTTCCTGCTCCTTTACGCACCTCAAACTCCACCTGGAAGGTGTTGGTGGCGTTCAGGGGCACGTGGTGGAGCTGCCAGTAAGACGCTGGTGAACCTAAAGAAAAGTGTGTTTAAGTGGTATACCTGACTAGGAAGATACCTAGTAACAATATACACTGGGTGTATTGCTAATTGACCCGTACAAAAAATGCAAACATAATATATGCAAAAAATGCATACATACAAAATGCATACAGAATAATACAAACTTGTTGAATTCCACTCAAGGAATAAAACAACTGAAAAGACACATCTACTAGTTTAAAACAAAGCGTTGTGTTCTACATGTTTTCTAGGTTTCACTTGCGGTGTTTGTTGATATGTCTCCTCCTTATCATTATCACCTGTGATCTGGTCCATGAGGCGAAGAGTTCCTTTAGTGTCCTTCTCATCCTGGTACTCTCTGATCCAGATGTTGAGCTGGTCTGATTCGCTCCCACTGTGGTAGTAGTAGAACTGCAGACACTGGACACTGCACTTCCTGCTGGGAGTCATAATCCTGCTCTCCAGCCGGGCTCTGTCCCCCTCCTGCCCATCAGCTGTGCTGGCGTGCATGAAGAAACCAGTTTCTGAAAACAAACAACAGTTTGTTTTCAAATCTTGTACTGTTTCATTAATGTCTAAACTGTAAGGGTCGATTGCAACCAACTTTGACAATGGGATGACCGCATGCTATAAAATGTTCATTCCTGCATTATTTAACCTTTAAAAATTATTTCATACAGTACTGTAAGTTAATTCATTTTTAGGCAGTTGTACTATTTGTGGTTTCTGATTTCTGATGATGTTTGATTATTCAGATGGGCAGGGGTAGAGAACCTCAGACATGACATTCCCACTGTCTGGCATCTATACTGTACCTATTTACAGGCAATTCTCTAAATATAAGACTCCGAGCCAGGACATTAATATTGTGTACTTGTCACTGGATTGGACTGCAGTCCTAGATCCTGTGAATCAAACAAGCTATTAACAGACGATGTTACTCACTTAAATAGCGCATTTCTAACATATCTGATTCTTTTGTCGTTTCATTGTTTTATGAGTACATACCCTGTTTTGGAGAGGCTGTGGTGGATGTACCATAAAGATGAAAAACACAATGTTCTTAAATGTTCTTAAATCTTATGCATATGCATATTGTATACATATTATATACAATAACCCTAACCCTAAATGAAGCAACGGAATCAAACAGTAGAATTCTTGTCAGTAGAAGCATTCTGAAATGTCACCTGTACTAGTGAGGTTGGTGTGGTCGGTGTCGGGACCCCCAGGACTACTCGTCACTCTCTCCCAGCCGGTCTCCACACTCCGAGTGCAACGACTCATCCCACACATATCCTCGTCGGAAAAGTCGCAGAATTCTCTAAATGCGATGGTCGAACCTACAGGAAACACACACACACACACACACACACACACACACACACACACACACACACACACACACACACACACACACACACACACAATAAATACTAAGATTCTACTGACACGTTGGTCAAATCAAATCATCTGGGGTTCTTAACACTTCCTCCCCAACAAATGCAAATATGGGAAAAATGTTGTGGAAAACAAGGGGAAATTGGTATGTAATTAAAAGAGAATACTTTTTTATTGCCAGTTAATGTTTCAATTTTAACGCAAGTTTACAAAAGGCTGTCAGAGATGCAGTGCCAGTTGATAGGACTTACTGCAGCTGTAGAGTCTGTTCAGCTTCACAATATCATTGGAGCTCATTTCCAGCCTTTGGCCAATCTCATCCTGAAACTCTGGTATCTTAGTGATGATGGTAGATCCGTTGCCATTGCTGAAGGCGTTCTGGGAATAGTGCATCACTGAGTTGTAGTCATACGGGGTACCCTGGGTGCTGATTTCTTCTGCACTGAATTTTTCAAAATTGTGCTCTTTACCTACAGAGATAGCAAGAAGTACATACAATGACACAATAACCACCCATCTGATTATCTGTTTAAACACCATGAACCATGTCATAAAATACATATCTCAGTCATAACTCAACAATTTAGCTGATCATCTTAGCCTGAGATGAATCATCATTAATTAATTAAAATTCAAGTTATTGTTTTTGGCCATGTATAGGTACATTTTTAAATAAAACTAATATATCAAACCTTCTATGATATTTTCATTGACAATAGTCACATGGTCATCTCTGTCAGTTCTGGACTGCTCGTGATAGAAGCCCAGAGCGTGGAGAAACTCATGCTCCACTATGGAAATATCATCACAAAACCTCCCAATGGAGAGCTCTTGCCCGTTGGAAGAACTTCGTCCTATGTAAGAGAAACACCTATACAGGAAAAGACACAGGGTAACACACCTGTAAATGGATGCCAACAGCAGCACTGATATACCACCATAGACAATTATTTTCCAAGACACATTGAATGTCAATCAGCTGATCACCCATAGGACTGCTGTTGTTGATCTTAATCACTTCATGTGTCATGGCAAGGTTATAACATATTAACATGATGCTGGTTATTGTGACTACATGAGATAAGGTCTCGAGAACAGGCTGTTAAAAAAAGAAAAAGTGTTCAATCAAGGCAGTTCCTATAACAAACACAAGAGCAAAATTGTGCTAGCAAAAAGAAATCTCCTTACTAATTCACACGTTACTGCATCAACTGTAACTAAAGGACCTTACCCTCCCAGCTTTTGGACAGAGATGTAGTAATCCTCATCGTCCCTGGGCTTGAAGTCGATGCATGATTTCAGCCTGAACTGGTCAAAAGCTCGCAGAATGATTCCTTTGGCATTCATTTCTTCATTAGGATACAGGGGAATTAGGGGGTTGGATATAGAGAGGACCAATTTAAGGCATGGGAAATGTTTTATATACATATATATATATATATATATATATATATATATATATATATATATATATATATATATATATATATATATATATATATATATATATATATATATATATATATAGGCATGGTAGGATTATTGCTTATCAGTTTAAGATTATAATTGTAGTAAAATGTAATTGCTACTTCATTTACCAAGGTCATTGTTCAAAACATAGGGGACAGGAGAGGTCCATAGTTGTTCTTGATCCAAAATGGTGTTCCTCTGTTTTTTCTGAAACCAAACAATATGGATAAGCCTTGGGTAATGTAAATCAGCAATCCCTCTGGAAATCTAGTGCCATTAGACTTACCTCCAGTATATCTCCATCACGTAAATTCAGATCTAAAACAACAATGAAAAACAATGAATAATCTTGGGTTTGTAGAATATTGTGTCAAATTCAAACATTATTTGAATTCAGATAATTGTAAAAGTAAAGGTGGAATTGAGAGAGAAGTTGTACTGAGGCTGATGGATACAGTGCTTTCCTCATACAGATATCCTTTATCTCAGCTTTACCTTTGTTTATTTCAACAATGGCCAGGTTGTCACCCAGTTCTTGAAAAACAAAAGAGAAGAAAAACACAGAGACAGGAAATTAACATGTATAGAAAATCAAACTTGACAAATACCTCAAGAAACATGAATGTATAATGGCAGTGCATTATCATGCTATTATTAAGGCAATGTAATGACAAAACATAATTGTAATAATAATCAATCATGTTTTCTTCCAGGTACACTGAGGTATGTGTGCATCTAAAATCTGTGACACTACTGTCACCAGATGTTTCTAATATATCCCAAACAACTTTTGTGTGTAAAAACGTACCCTTGGTCTTTGGTGGTGCCTGAAGTGCCTGAAATATTTGTATGTTTCAAGGTCATTACTTAGAAAAATAAATATGATTTTCATTTTATACAATATTCAAATTGATATTTAAATAGAACAAATTCATACTCTTACCAGCAACACAGTTTGTGAGACAGCCAGGCTCACCACCAGAAAAGTGTAGATGAACATTCTCTTCGGTGTCCTTGGAAGGATCAGGCTCCCTAGCAACAAAGAACAATGAGCAAAGAAATATACAATATAAGACACAAGAAGAAATAGTAATGCATTTCATCCCTCAAAAAGACATCCTCTTGACAGATACTGTACACAATACAAAAAGATACAAGATCCAAAATACTTTTGTGCAAGAATCAATCGTTCAAATTATATTGCATAAGTATCAAATGGGGGAAGTGGGATACAACAATTCCATACAGGAAAAATACACTAAATACACTATTCATTATATTGTTGTGTATTGTTGTGTTATAGTGTTGGCGGCTAAATTTGGCCGGTCTGTTTTAACTGCTCTCATATTAACACAAAAAACATAAATCATCACCAAATTTAGTTTAACACCTTTTTAAGTTGTGAAACAATGTCTTCAATAGTGGTTAACATGATTAACTGCAGTGAATATACAAAGAACAGACACTGAAAATGTATCTACATTTCTATGTATTTTTTCCTATCGTATGTGTGTATTTCATTACCCATTCATTTCCTATGGCGGTCATTTTAGACCCGGAACCCCACAGGTGTGACAAAGTTGACTAAACCACTCAAAATTCAATGAAAGTGGAGATCAGCAATTTTATATGTTCAAATGCCTAGTGTGGAGGAAAACATAAGGTCTTGAGGCAATCAGATGAAAAACACAATATTTAATATTTATATTTAGGAAAAGTTGTAAATCGGTCAGATTTTACCCGAACACAAGAGGAAGGCTATGCACTGTCCATACCTGTATCCATATCCAAATATGCACACTATACATAATAGTGTAATTGACATGTTAAATGCTACAGCACTATAAATCCATTACATTAGAGGAACAATCTGACAACTTTTACCTGAAATGTCCAGATGTTGGGTGGGAACAACTCTTCATCAACTGAGCTTGAGAAGCTCTGTAGTACGGAGCGTTTATAAACAATGACAAGCGCAGGCATGGATTCACCTCCGGTCTATTTTGAGGGTTATTATGCAAGACACCCATGTCTAAACAAACCGGTTCTAAGCAGCGTTCCAAAGATGACATTCAAAGGCTCACATTTTTGCTACCCTTGACTGGTAATTCCTCTTACCTGAAAGATGATCGCATCTGTCTACAATAGTTTGTCTCTTATGAGTCTCTTGGTACCAGATGGCCATCAGGTTTTGAGAGGTAAAAATGCAAAAAATGAGGAAATAGATGTCTTAATTTACATCGCTAAACTATAAAATAAGTAGCAACATAGTAGAATCATCCATGTTATGCATATTGACCTATAAGGCAAATTACACTTATAGAACACATATAGGTCACATATAGGTCACATATAGGTCACATATAGGTTACATATAGGTCACATATAGAGGGTCCCAGTAAAGGTAAATGTGCTCAAACATTTTAGTGAACAGTTTTGGGCACACCATGGATTATTTTTTGTTTTCGAAACAGATGTCTCTTACTGTTAAACAATGTTACAGTACATTTCTGAAAAGACAAAACACCTTAGATATGTCATTGTGTAAGAGCAAAGACAATGGCTTATGCTGAGACAACTGTACATACGCCAACAGGCTGTCTCAAGTTCACTCTTGGTATTCATTCTTTTGTGGCAGAGATAAAGAGGTGGCGTTGAGTGATATCTGTTAGATGATTGATTTGTCATGTGTATGCATCCTCTCAGAACAATCTAGATATCGTCATGCACAGCAGCTTATCACACGTGTTCTTTTCTTTTCAGAAAGATCAACGCAATGATTTTATTATAACTTGCTTAACTTGAATTTAACTCAAGTGAAAAATCACATGAAGCATGTACCTAGCTGGTTGAGTAGAGAACAGTGTGTGTATAGAAATTGTGCAATGGGCTTCATCAACACAATGTTTGCATGTGGAGGACACCAGGGTACAGGAAATGGTTAGGCTACAGGAGAGTCAGCGTATCTGGCTCTGGGGCTAGAGGAGCAGATGTCATTCCACATATCTATTTTTGGTACTGGAAGTGGCTCCCACACTGAAAAGGTTTCATTGCATTGTCGTCTATGTTACGTTCCACGTAGGTTTGTCTGTTCTGTTTTCCCTCTTTCTTTATAGGGCGACATCACCACTCCCATTTGCTGCACCTGCTGCCAATCCTCCTAATCATCTGCCATCCCAGTCCAACCCCAATCAACTCCCTTCATTTAGTATTTAAGCTGTGTGTTGCATGCCAGTCGCTCTCTTCCTGAGCTCATGCTTTGTTGTACACTTTGATGTATGTATCCCCACTGACACTTGTTTCCCCCGTGTGTGTGTGTGTGTGTGTGTGTGTGTGTGTGTGTGTGTGTGTGTGTGTGTGTGTGTGTGTGTGTGTGTGTGTGTGTGTGTGTGTGTGTGTGTGTGTGTGTGTGTGTGTGTGTGTGTGTGTGTGTGTGTGTGTGTGTGTGTGTGTGTGTGTGTGTGTGTGTGTGTGTGTGTGTGTGTGTGTGTGTGTGTGGTCCAGGCAAGACAGAGGCCTCTATACTCTCACACGTAGGTGGAACTATTGTATAGATAATAATAATAATGCATTTTATTTGGAGGCGCCTTTCAGGTCACCCAAGGTCACCTTACAGAAGAGAAGTAAAAGCAAAAGCATGACATCAATCATTAAAAACAAAACAAACAACACATTTAGATAAAAACAAGTGCAGAGTGTCCAATTTATAGAAAGTATGCCAGTTTGAACAGGTGGGTTTTGAGTTGGGACTTGAATGTTGTGATGGAGTCGGACTGTCTTATGTGTGGGGGGAGAGAATTCCAGAGCTTGGGTGCTGAGCAGCTGAAGGCTCGGGCACCCATGGTGCTGAAGCATGACGTGGGGATGGTTAGCAGTCCAGCAGAGGTTGAGCGAAGGGAGCGGGAGGGAGTGTATTCATGGAGGAGGTCACGGAGGTAAGTGGGGGCTAGATTGTGGAGGGATTTGTAGGTGAGGAGAAGGTTTTTGTACTGGATGCGGTAATGTACCGGGAGCCAGTGAAGTTGGATGAGGACAGGGGTGATGTGGTCAGATGATTTAGTGCGGGTGATGATCCGGGCGGCCGAGTTCTGAATGATCTGCAGTCTGTTGATGAGTTTGGTGGGGAGTCCGGTAAGGAGGGCATTACAGTAGTCAATGCGTGGTGTGACAAGTGAGTTGACCAGGATTTCAGTGCTGGATTGGGTCAGTGATGGGCGGAGTCTGGAGATGTTGCGGAGGTGGAAGAATGCAGTCCGGGTGATGTTCTGAATATGGGAAGTAAATGACAAGGTGTCGTCCAAGATGACACCGAGGCTCTTGACTTGGGGGGAGAAGGGTACGGGGGATCCATCGATGATGATGGGTGGAGCTGGGGTGTGTTGTGATTTGGTGAGGGTGGATTTGGAGCCAATGAGCAGTGCCTCAGTTTTGTCACCGTTAAGTTTCAGGAAGTTCCTGCTCATCCAGCTCTGAATGTCTTCCAGGCAGGTGATGAGGGAAGTGGGAGGGATGGCGGCAGTGGGTTTGGAGGAGATGTAGACCTGTGTGTCATCAGCGTAGCAGTGAAAATGGACCCCATGGTGACGGAGGAGTGTGCCCAGGGGGAGGAGGTAAATGGTGAACAGGAGTGGACCCAAGACTGACCCCTGGGGGACACCCAATGAAACACCGTTGATGACTAGGGCTGTTTCAGTGCTATGTTTTGGACGGAAGCCAGATTGGAAGGGGTCGTGGAGATTGTTTGTGTCAAGGTGGGACTGTAGTTGTGCGGCGACCACCCTTTCAAGTGTTTTGGAGATGAAGGGGAGGTTGGAGATGGGCCGATAATGGTTGAGGTCGGCTGGGTCAGCACCGGGTTTTTTTAGGATGGGTGTAATGGCAGCCAGTTTGAGAGTGGGGGGTACAGTACCAGTAGAGAGGGATGAGTTAATTATGTTGGTGATCATGGGGGAGATGGACGGCAGACATGCTTTGACAAGGGAGGTGGGAAGAGGGTCGAGCTGACAGGTGGTGGATTTGGCTTTGTGGATGAGTTCTGTGACGGTGTGTTCTGATACTGGGATACACTAGGAAAGGGGTGGTGTACATTTTGATGTCCTTGGTCAGAGTAGTTAGTTAGTCAGAGAGGTATTTTGAGTTTGGATGTTTAGTTAGGATCAGTTAGTAGCCTCTCCTAACCCTCCTAGATTTTTGTTACTTTCTTTTCTTTGGCAACATCCGTGTCCCCTTGGCCTGTGAGCTGCTAGTGTTGTGTGTGTCTGTTGTGTTGTGTGTACACTGCCCGTACACCCTTTACCCTAGACACAACTGAGTCGTAACAGTCTATTACACAACACACAGCTAACTACAGTGAGGTTTAATCCCAGTTGACATTTTGTCATTGTCTTTTTTTTCTTCTTCCAAGAAACAATGTCATGGTCAGTGCAATCTTTGGATATATTGAAGATTATCACAATTATCACAATAGCACAATGACAATAAAGTTGAATCTAATCTAATCACATAAACAAACAATGGATGTAAATACAGTGTTGGATTGAAGTACAGTGAAGCTCAATGCTTAGTATAGTATTTATAGTATTTACCCCTTGAAAACACATGTAATTATTAACAATGATGGGGACAACCTAACCTAGCCTTCTTAAACCCCTTTCTTAAGATTTGTACAGCAGGCTTTGAAAGGTTCTCAAATTACTTTTATTTGAATCATGAGATGTGAACACACTATGTGTCATTGTCATACACTGAGTGAAGAGCAAATCTTTTCTTATTCATAACAATCTAGTAGCAATGCAGGCTGTTACAATGTCAATAACAACACATAGCAATAGATATCATCAGGAAAATTCCATGAACAACATAGAAGCGTCTGCATAACGGGCGTTATGGCTGAGGTTGAGCGGTCTGGTCAAGAGTCTGATCTGGCAGGAAGGACACAAGCCCAGGAGCGAGGGAAAAAAGCCTATGAAACAGGAAATTACAATATCAGCTTTCATGTTTGTCAGCCATGTTACCCAAGAAGTCTCCAAAATTGTAATAGAGGTAGAATAGCTCCCGTCTTATAATTGTGACATATGGAGCCATGTCACAATGCCTTCAGACCTGTGAGTGATCACTCATCAGCACACCTGCAGGTCATCCCCTAATCATCCAGGCCCCTAGAGAAGACTCCTTGGTAAATTAAACCTTAAAATGTGACATGGACATAAGACAGCTACTTACATTTTTTAAGTGTTTTTCCCTTCAGGTTTTCCCAAGAAGGACATTTTTGTTAATTGTTTTAAGTCCCGCACCTCAACAAACACCCACAACCCATGGTGATTTGTAACATAATCAGAAGCTGTATAAGACACACAGAGAAAGACTTTCAAAGCAGCAGAAATTATAGAGCTTACATGGAGTGGTTTGACATTGTGAAACACAACGTCCTTAGAATATGACACAGATGTGTGTTGCTGGTGTGGTGTCTTCGATGTTCAGCCTATACATCACAACAATAAAACAATAACAACCACAAAGTCAAATGTGCATGTTAGATCAATATTCAGAAATGATAAATTGACATGGCTCTATGGGCAAAACATAAATGTGAGATAATGAGTTGTGCTGGCAATTTGGATATATATATAATTAATATGCATAGATGTGTGCATGGATCATTAAGTATACAATTGGCCAAAGCTCCACAACATATGTGCCACATGGGTCTTACTCTGTGCCACATGGGCCTTTGTCTCGGTTGCTTGGGAAAGAGGTGAAGTTGTGGGATGGCAGTGTGGGACAGGGGAGAGAGCTTCCAAAACCATTAAGACTGGAGATATCTAGAGGGAACAATATATGCAAACGTCATTTTGCATGTATGAGACTCTGGAAAAAGAGAAGCTTTATCTTCTAACATTACTCAAGCCAATAAGCTGAACTGGCCGAAAAGAAACATGGTCAATATAATGCAACTGTATCTCTATGAGGTAAGTATGAGGTAAAATAAGTAATTTTAACAATTTTAAACATTTTAAGCTTTAGCCAAAGATCTCACTTTAACACTCCAAAAGTACCCTAAAAAATCTCAATATAACTTTTAAAAATCCCATCCCATGGCGACATTGATGGCTCACCTTGCATGGAGATAAGGAAGAAAACGTCACCTCCTTTCAGGAAGTCTCTTTTCTTCAGATCGTCCATGGACATGAGAGAGCTGTAGCCTACTGCTTGGTTAACATTGTATGACTCACCATGCTTTGTTATGAGAGTTCCAACTTTGCTGGGATTGTCCCAAATATCTGCAAAAATGTGCAGTCATATCATGAGAGGGTACCTAACCTTTAACTTCTGCAAGGTGATGATGACAAACATGTAGCGTGTGTGTGTGTGTGTGTGTGTGTGTGTGTGTGTGTGTGTGTGTGTCATTAGACAGAAGTATTGGCATTCAGACATACAAATCATATACTGTAGTTCAATACTTGAAAGAATCCCAATGAATGTCTTCACAAGTTAATTAACTTGATCAAACTAACGGTTTACAATAGACACACTCAAATTGAGCGTTTGAATTGGACTCACTTTCTTTTGGATTAGTAGTAATGCTGACTTGCTTGGACATTTGTTTCTGGATGTGGGGGTTCTGGTCCAGCACAAGAAACGTCACCTGCCTCCATGGACATGGCCAATTCAGCTGATCATCACGTTGGCCTGACACTAAACGCACATAGGCTCCAAATAACTGTTTCTTAAGAACAACTATCACCTGGTAGCCATAGCCCTCTCTGGAGTAGTATCTGGGGCTGAAGAGATAAGTGTTGTAGTTGCTGGTGCTCAAAACATTCTCAAAGTCCCTGATCTGCCAGGTGTTGTGGGGACATTCAGTCTCAGACAGGTTGATGTCATCGATGGAAAACCCTCCTGTAGAGTTTCCTGCTCCTTTACGCACCTCAAACTCCACCTGGAAGGTGTTGGTGGCGTTCAGGGGCACGTGGTGGAGCTGCCAGTAAGACGCTGGTGAACCTAAAGAAAAGTGTGTTTAAGTGGTATACCTGACTAGGAAGATACCTAGTAACAATATACACTGGGTGTATTGCTAATTGACCCGTACAAAAAATGCAAACATAATATATGCAAAAAATGCATACATACAAAATGCATACAGAATAATACAAACTTGTTGAATTCCACTCAAGGAATAAAACAACTGAAAAGACACATCTACTAGTTTAAAACAAAGCGTTGTGTTCTACATGTTTTCTAGGTTTCACTTGCGGTGTTTGTTGATATGTCTCCTCCTTATCATTATCACCTGTGATCTGGTCCATGAGGCGAAGAGTTCCTTTAGTGTCCTTCTCATCCTGGTACTCTCTGATCCAGATGTTGAGCTGGTCTGATTCGCTCCCACTGTGGTAGTAGTAGAACTGCAGACACTGGACACTGCACTTCCTGCTGGGAGTCATCATCCTGCTCTCCAGCCAGGCTGTGTCCCCCTCCTGCCCCTCAATTGTGCTGAAGTGCATGAAGAAACCAGTCCCTGGACACAGAGAGTGGGCATTGTTAACCATAATCTGATAATACAGACACTCAACGGTTTATGAGTATGTGGCAAACATTTCAGATGGCTGCATGCATTCAACAAAATGCACTTTCTAAAGCTTGAAGTAGCTGCAATATACAGCATTTACTATTGTGAGATTGTGAGACAACATGCATGGCAATGCATGTTGTCCCACAATCTCTTTTTTCTTGAGAAAATCGACTTGCGGTGAATGTGTCTGTCAGCAGGATTGTCATGTAAGGTCTCACCATTAGCTTTACCCAGGCTGGTGTGGTCGGAATAGGGACCCCCTATGGCAGTTGACATTCGCTTCCAGCCCCCTACCAAACTCTTGAAACAGCGACTCATACCACACACATTTCCATTGGTGAAGTTGCAATGTTCCATAAATGAAATGGATGTGCCTACAACGTTAATCCGATTAGTATTTCATTTTTTTTTTGTGAAATTCAATGTAGCTTGTCATTTGGTCAGACAGTAGATGATATTATGTTAAATGTGTCTCACTCTAAATGGATTACAACTTTTAAGGGTTAATGAAACCTTCATAAACCCTTTGTACAGTAAGGCCTACATAAGCATGTGTCATTTATAAACATGTGTCATGCAATATAACGGGTGGCAAAAGAGATGTCAAGATAAGTGTAGGGACCTGTAGTAACACCGTTTACATAGTACAGTATGAAATTGCTAAATATTTTAAGTGTCTATGAAGGCCTTATAAAGAGTTATTGTGAATGTTTAAAAAAACTTGAGAAATTTACTAATTTTCACTCCACTATCCTGTGTACGGCTCAACACTTACTGCAGTTATAGAGCAGGTTCACCTTCAAAACATCATTGGAGCTCATTTCTAGGCGTTGACCAATCACATTCTGGTACTCAGGTAGCTTAGTGATAATGGTACGTCCGCCGGTGCTGAAATCATACTGTTTGTAGTGCATCACAGAGTTGTAGTCGTACGGAGTACCCAGGGTGGTTGAATGTGCACTTGAGGTTTTTTCAAAATTATTTGCATATCCTATAGAAAAGAAAAGACTATGTATTTGTGAAACTCAAGAACCACTTTAGTTGAAAACCATGTATTACTACTGCCATGAAAAAACAAACAAACAATAAACCAGCCGGATGGAGGACCAGATACATGAAGTGTCAAAATTTAGCAAATTTGATAAACACGATTAAAGTACATGTAAATGATTAGTGAATGTACTGTACACAACTAAGACAAATGTGTACCTGAAGATACCTTTGCACATATTTACAGACTTTTGCAGAATTTTCCTATTCAGATGATTTTGAACAACAATTATAAACAAACCCTCTTTGATGTTGTCCCAGACAATGACCACATGGTCATCTCTGTCATATCTGGACTGCTCGTGCCAGAAGCCCAAAGCATGGAGAAACTCATGCTCCACAATGCCTACATAGTCACAGCCTTGTCCGATGGAAATATCCTGTCCATTTGTATAATACCTTGTGATGTAGGACCAACACCTGTAGTAAAGAAAAGAAAGCTTAAAGTGAACTTTTTAAGTATTTGCCTGATAACATCAGTAAAAAAGTGCCCTTCAATATGCTGTAAGAGCATAACAAATCAAGTCACCCTTTATCCTTCTTGACTGAAATATAGTACTCCTCAGAGTTCCTGGGCTTGAAGTCGATGCACGTTTTCAGCCTGTACTGTTCTAAGGCCCGCAGAATCACCCCCTTAGCGTTCATGTCTGAGTACAGGGAACATATGGGGAAAATGATGAGCAATGTAATGCATGTGACTCAATTCAAACGGCAGATACGAATATGAGCCTCGACAGTAGGATGCTTTTATCCACAAAGATTCTATCTATTTGACAAGGCCTTCCGAAGACCTTCACTCACCCAGGCTGTCCTCTA
Source organism: Argentina silus (assembly GCF_951799395.1). Lineage (NCBI taxonomy): Eukaryota > Metazoa > Chordata > Actinopteri > Argentiniformes > Argentinidae > Argentina > Argentina silus. The sequence goes on along the minus strand of NC_139664.1, from coordinate 6,646,093 downwards.
ATACATAGGGGACTGGAACGTCCCACAGATTACTCTTATTTAGAACAGCATTCCTGGCAATCCTCTGCTTACTCTTTTCCTACATTATTAGAATAAAACAGATACAGAATTGTCAAATTGGAATATTAAGTGAGGGAGAACAAAATCTAAAATCATTGATCTAAAGTGTACTTACCTCCTTTATATCACCCTCAAGTAAATGTAAGTCTAGAAAATAAATGCAGCAACTGATTATCAACAATGGAATTAGGGTCAACACTAATGGTAATGTTTTTAAATACTGCTGTGCATATATGTATGTTTTACTTTATACCTAGTTGTTATGCAGCAAAATCTTACCTTTGTTTATTTTGTTAATGTCCAATTCGTTATCCTCAATATCTTGAAAATGAATTGAATATACAATATCAATGCAAATATAAGTTCCTTGTCGGTAGACACAAAATAAGGACAATAAAAACATAACAGAAGTTTAAATTTAGGCTACATATTAATAGTTTCATTGTGAACAAAAGCTTACAGTATATCCGTAAGAAATACTGGAAATGCTAAATGTAATGTAACCTTTACATTGTAAACTCACCAATGAGTATTGGAAGAGCCTGAGGATGAAGAAAAAATAGTTTTGGTTATGGATTATTGGAACATAATAAATCCTATAACCTATAATTATATTGTTAACATTTTACAACCATGTTTCCACAAATATATTTACTCAATATTTGCTAAGAAATAGTGTGGTAACTATCTGTACTTCAAATAACTCTAAACAAATGTACATCCTTCTTTTATGCATTGGCGATCATGTCATTCTAAATTGAAAATATGAAGTTACCAAAATGCTTGAAAGACGTGATAACAACCGTGGATGACAGGTTCAGTCATACAGATATTTTGGAATCTGCCAACCTTAAATGTTTTACCATTTTTTCTTTACCAAATGGTTAAACCATTTATTAGATAAATAACGCACAAGTGTTTGTTTTGTTTGAGGAAACTGTCCTATTTCCACATGCTTTTATTGAATCGATTTTTGTTTTTGGTTCGGAAACCTATCCTTAACGAACAGAAACTCTCAGACTCAAATTGGCCAATGATCTAGTAGGCTGATAGATGAGTCAAAGCCAGACAGTTACAGCCGATAATTGGCTCCATTGGATCCAAATGACGCCTCCCACTCTTCGCACGGTGAATTTCAGCTTCTTCCTTCTGGACGAAGGTTTACAGTCCCAAAGTGCATAACAAAGCGGTATAAAAATAGCTTTGTTCCAGCAGCCATCACTCAGATAAACAAGTCTTAGCAACCATTGCACAGATTATTTAATTATTTTATCTTTAGTTTTTAGTGAGGATTGCAATATCGAGTACTTTTATTTTTGTTTGTCTACTGTCTTGTGTTATGTGTGTCAACATGGATGACTCGTTTACTGCAAAACAAATACCTACTTACGGGTACAAATAAAGTAACCTGAACCTGAACCTGAACCGATGTGAGTGTCCTGACTGAAATAAGGTTTATCACTTTCAAAACATGTTTCACACCTCTCTACAGTGCTTTTGACTGGTCACCATTGGCTTTGAGTAGACTTAAACAAATATTGTCTCGGTGCTGCTGTCTTATTCCTGGTCTCTTGTTAAAAAATATTGTCTTCATGAGACTAACATTGATAAATAAAGGTTAAATAAATGCTCTTACCTGAGAAAAAGGTATGATGCTCACCACAAGAAAAATATACATTAACATTCTCTCTGAATGTCCTGGCTATGACCAAATGATAAAAAGAACCAAATTCTTGTGTGGTAACCTGACTGTAGTTTTCCTCTGTCTGCATAAGTATTTGTGTTAATGTTAGTTCTTGAATTTCCTCAAGAAGAAAGGATGCATAATCTATTCATCTATACATATACTCTTCAGAAAAAATGTACCCAACCATTGGAGTAAGAGCAATGCAATGCAAGTGAAGTTCAACCTGAATTTCAACCTGACTCAAGGCACAATTCTTCAGGTATAAAGAATGTATGGAATCCTTAACCTTACATGAAACAAAAGCAAATCAGTGCATCAAAACAGCATTTACATCTTTGTCATTTAGCAGACACTTTTATTCAAAGCGACTTACAACAAGTACATTTGCCTAAAGTAAGTGAATCATCTATACATCAGTCATCATAAGAACAAAATCTATGCTGGGACCAGGTGCCATTGGCAGTCACAATGCTAGAAGAAAGAAGTCAATACGCATTGCAGTATCCTTTGTCATCTAATTAAAAGATCAATCCACTATTCATTTCATAATGACACACTAAATAGGAACTATAACATTCAGTACGCATTGCAGGCTGAAAACTTTCATTTTACATTTACATTGAAAACAAAAGTGAAAAACTGACAATTTCACTCAGCAGAACAACTTTGTAGAGTTTATGATAGTACTGCGCTTGTTACAGTGAATATGATTGCTTCTTATAAATATAAATCAAATTCATCTAAAATATTCAGAATCAAGCAGGTAGTTACAACTAAATTGCATTACTGTAGAACACAAAAAGTGCCAACAAAAACATTTTAGATATCTATTCTCTCCTGTCTGCCAGGCACTTATGAGCTATTTCATTTGTGATTAAAGACTGATTGTAAGTTGAACTGTTGAGCAATCAGAGTTACAATGTATGGAGTAGAGAGTCGCTATAATGGGGGAAATACTGTAGTTATATACTGTTAGGAAATAATTCAGTTTCATTTGTCAACACTTATGTATGTTACTGCTGTGGACAACTCCAGTTTCATACAAATGGTTTAAGCGATCGAGAAAAACTGTAAATTCATTCATCATCATCATTCATTTATTTACACTTCGTAAACAACAACAATACATTTCTATTGAAGTTGAAAATGCTGTACTTCTATTCTTTGTTAAGAATTTAGCCTTGGGAGTAAACCTGAGATCATCATAATTATCTTCTCAAACAGGGTGCACCTTGCTGTGCATTCTAACTGGTAAGTCCAGTTTTACTGTTGTGTAGGCAAAGCAGTTTTACTGTTGTGTAGGCAAAGCCAGCTTGAATGTCAGGATGTATAACATACTTCACATTCTGTTGTCTAATGTGGTTCAGGTCTAATTGGGAGACAAATTAAACTAAAAAGACTGTCAGATCAATTAACTATGGGGCCACATTTATCTCCAGTGACAGCATCAGTCACATCAAGTCTTTTGAACGTCCCGACGTGTCTGTGTGAGAAGACGAAATTAGAGGTCCACATTAGTAATTTTTAAGTTTTTTTAGCTGACATATAACATCCTGGTGCATGTAACGTAACATGTTATTGCACAATGATTCAAGACCAAAAATGGCAATGTAGGTCAAAGAATGTATATTTTAGACAATACATTCTACTTGCTTAGCTCCTTGTAAAACGATTTCGCAGAATGACGTTTCACACAGCTATTAGAGCGCCGAAGTGTGACGTGGCTAGCCTGTTAGCACCCAGAATCAAATATGACTTCACCGGCTTTTTTTGCGGTGATATGGACTGTGTGGAGTATTGAGACACAGCACTCAGAGGACCAGGAGCAAGGCTGCAGCCATGAGGGACGCCAGCATAGGATCTAGGAAGAAACTGGAAAAACATGCAATGATTGATTGATTATTTGTGTAATGGAATGCAGTTCTTCTTGATAATTATCATTCCTCAAAGCTTGTGACACCACCATCAGCACACACAGTATTTCTCAGAATCTCTCAGAGAGAGGAACTGTACTCTGACCTGGTAATGACAGCAGTGAGAGAGAATGAAAACATACCTGACAGTGGAAGACATAATGGCTTCTGTTGTAGGCCTACCCCTGTTAGTAGAGAGAAATTACTGGTTAGCAATGCCAGAACTGTATGTTCTTATTTGCCTGCACGTGTAATCTACCTCTTTCATTCTGTCCGTTTCTACTGTATGTTTCTGGACATTCCTTCCTCTTTCCCACTGACAAGCCTATCTGAGTGTGTTTGGCTATTTACTGTATATGACAGTTTATCTGTCTCTGTCTGTCTGTCTGTCTGTCTGTCTGTCTGTCTGTCTGTCTGTCTGTCTGCCTGCCTGCCTGCCTGCCTGCCTGCCTCTGTGCTCTCTATCAACAGTAAGGACAATTACATATTTCTCACAGCTGGTTTAAACATGTTCCTTCGATCTCTGTGTCTCTCAGTGTGAAGCGGCTGAAGTCAGTCCACAGACGAGGCGTCGGAAGGTCGGAACGGTTTTGATGCAGACTCGATATATCTGCCCACCAAAACAAAACAACAACATGTTTACTGTATATGTAAGACATCTAGGAGATTCCCTAGATGTCTTCTATTTTGACCGAATAATCTTTTCCCTGAGAGACAGTTTTCACAAGCGCATGACGACTCTAGCAATATGAAAATCATGCCTGTGCAACATCCACAGCTTGAGATACAACAAATTGTCATATTCAGATGCATTTTCGGCTGAATTGTTGCCATTCTGTTGCATTGAAAGATTGATTGATGAAAAAATGATTTGCCAAATGATGTAAGTTTCAAAAGAACATCTTATGGCATCATCTCATTGTTTTCTTATTTCTATTGATCACACTTGAAATTCCGAAATCTGATTGCCATTGAACATGTACTGTAAAATGATTTATGGCTTTTATGATTGGTTCTTTCATAAAACATTTTTTTTAAATGTATAATAATATCCCTTAACTGTCCTGAAAAAGTAAATGTATTACACTTGATAGCAAATGTTAATTGGTTATTTATGAAAAGTATATTTATGAGAGTACGGACAATGGGGGAAAATGTGATTAGTCTTGACAGAGGTAACTGATGATAGACAGGCAAGGCAAGCTGCATGTGCAAACAAACATTTTGAAGGAGAGCGTAATAAAATAAAATAAATATCGCTGTCATATGCACTAGGTGGTGCCATGGGCATGAGTGAGAGAGTTATGAAAGGCCATCAGTCTTGGTGCAAGCTGTTATTTTCCACAGCCAATGACATTAGCTCAATAATTGACAGCATGTGCTCCAATCAGTAACGCTGACACTGACACCTCATATTCTTTATGAGATCCGGATGTGTTCTGACCCAATGTACCTGCAGGTTAACATGGACAAGCTGCCATTATAAAGTTGATGATTAATAAGAGTAGCAGAGATTGACCCAAACCCATCTTGTGTCCCCTCAGAAATATGTGACAATTTAACTGAATCTTCCAGACACCATGATCAGAACAGAATGACAGTCGATGTGTTAACATTAAGTCTGAGGACAGAGATAGAGGTACAGTACAGTGTCTTCTCTCCAGTATGTGTGATTGTAGATAGAGGTTTTAAGTAAAGCTTCAATCTTCCTAGAAAGACTCATTTTGATGATCACAAATCAAGAAACAGAAACAATGGACAGGGCATATTATGATGCCTACCATCAAAGTTCACTAAGAAGTAGACATCGCCTCCTTTTAGAAAGTTTCCAGACCAGAGTGCATCATGGGACAGGAACCGGCGATAGCCAAGGTTTGGGCCAGCGTAGTATGAGTCTTCATTGGACTCATTCACAAGAATTCCCACCTTCCGGGGGTTGTCCCAGTAGAACAATGTCCTGTTGTCTTAAGGTTGTGAGGATGAATAAAGGATTGGGAGGAGAGGTACAGACATAAACAACATTTGAATTTATTTTTTGTGTTTGTTGATGCATTCCTGTATGCAGACAATATATTCTTCTTTTTAGGAAGAATGATTTCAACAAAACATGGAGTATTTTCATCACTGTTAGTGTGACTTACCCTCAGTGAAAATGCGAGTGGGATCTGTAGTAATACTGAACTGTCTAGACATGCGCTGCTGGATGTGGGGGTTCTGGTCCAGCAGTAGGAAGGTCACCTGCCTCCATGGGCAAGGCCACTGGAGCTGGTCATCATAATCACCAGACACCAAATGGAAGAAGACCCCAAAGTGATCAGAGTTGAGCCACATCAGTAACTGGAGCCCATAGCCCTCTCTGTTGTAGAACCTGGGGCTTTTCAGGGTCGTCCCAACGCTGCTTGTCTTCAGGATGTAATCAAAGTTCCGGATGTGCCACACGTGATAGGCACACACAGTCTCTGACAGGTTGATGTCATCAATAGAAAACCCTCCTGTAGAGTTTCCTGCTCCTTTACGCACCTCAAACTCCACCTGGAAGGTTTTGGTGGTGTTCAGGGGCACGTGGTGGAGCTGCCAGTAAGACGCTGGTGGACCTGGGATGGAGAGAGACAAGAAGCAAGATGTCATGATTACGCATCAGACACAGTTAGAATTTGCCCAAATAACAAAATCACATGTTTGTTTTCTTACCTTGAAAGCAGTCTATGAACAAGAACATACTGCAATCCATGTATTGGTTTTGTTTATCTAGCCACAGTCACCAACTGCTAAATGCTAGCATTTTGTAACCAAAAACCAATAGAAGTCAATCTCCCCTGATTTAGCATTGAATTTAACGGCCAAATAATTTCAAATTAATTTACAAAAAAGGAGCTCTATTACTTATTTGAGCTTACTTTGAGGCAGATTTGGGCATGAAAAACATGGGATATTACGTCCAGAAATTACAACATCATGTACAACATCATGTACAACATCATCACCTGTGAGCTGGCCCATGAGGCGGAGGATTCCTTTGGGGTCCTTTTCACCATCATACTCTCTGATCCAGATGTTCAGCTGGTCCTGGTTGCCTCCACTGTGGTAGTAAAAGAACTGCAGGCACTGAAACTGCGTCCGCGGTGTCATCCTCCTACTTACCATTTTGGCTCCATCTCCCTCTTTACCAGAAGCTGTGCTGTAGTACATAAAGAAACCAGCACCTGCAAAAAGCATAAATCAGGATAACTGTAATGGTAGATGTTGTCCTCCTGCTTGAAGTACCACATACACATGGTTTATAAAGACATATAAAAGCCTATATGTTGTTATTAAACCACATGTTCAGATGTTCTGTTTACATATCTCTATAATGTTAAAGCCAATCAGATCTTGATTGAACAATGAACTCACCACTATGATTGGTGGAAGTATTAGTAGCATAAGTGGAGGCGGTCTCTGTAAAAAAAAAAAAATGGAATAAAAAAATCCCCCAACAAAGTTTGAATGCATTTATTGAGACAGCGGTAGATAATTGGTAGCCTACATTGTTGGTTTACGCACCATTCTGAAAAGTGGACACTGGAGCAGTACCTGTATAGAAGAAATTTAACAGGAGGACCCAATTAAATCACAAACTTTACAACATTATATTTGTTATAATCATACTGCAGCAGCCCTGATATAATGAACAATGAAATCTGGTAAATATCAACTTGAAGAACTTGAAGAACTTGTGTTTTGGGTGAAACATTCATAGCATAAACTGTACTTGCCATTGGAGAGAGAGGAGTTGTTATCAGGGAATATAGTTGTCCTTACTGCAAGAAAATTCAATTGAAATGTACATTAAACTGTGTCAGGAAAAGTAAAGGTATGATTTGTTTTTTAATATGCTATTGTATACAAGCCCTACTATGTGAGTATGATTGAATTTAGCTCCAGGGTTTTAATGTGCTCTACCTACCCCCTAGGCTGGTGTGGTCTGAGGAGGGGCCCCCCTGGGCACTGCCCACTCTCTCCCAGCTGGCATTGCCCCTGGCACAAAAGACCATACCGCACTGTGCCTCATCCTCAAAGCTGCATGCCTCCAGGAAGGTGACTGCAGATGCTGTGTAAGAAGAACACAGGCATAAATATGAACTACAAACATGATGGCAAGCACAAGTTGTGATGCTAGGCTAACACGGTTGCTCCTAAAGCACATCCTGTATGACTTGTGTCTGCAATTATTATATAAATCCCTGTATGTGACAATATTGTGATAAAATATTGTACAGTGTAACCATTTGTAAATGTCCAATTTAATGTATTGATGTAGAACTAAATATACTTACTGCAGTTATACAGCAAGTTCAGCTTCACAACATCATTGGGGCTCATTTCCAGTCGTTGGCCAATCACATCCTGGAATTCTGGTTGCTTAGTGATGATGGTGGATCCGTTGCCATTGCCAAAAGCATATTTACCGTAGTGCATCACAGAGGTGTAGTCATACGGAGTACCCAGGGTACTTGTTTGGCTTGCACTGTGTTTTATGAAATTGTGCTCCTTTCCTGAAATATAATGTTTGAAGTTTTTATAACACTTTATAAAGAATGTATTAATGCAGTAGAAACTATTTAAAATGCTGGAACTCATAATATGAGTAAAAAAACAACGTATGAATGGTTTATGAATGGTATACACCAGTATTATTATTAACTGGAGTTGAACTGTTTGAAATTAGCAAATGTTTGCACACTCTACAAACAGAATGAAGTGGTCATAAAAAACCTTTTTCTATGTTTTCCCACACAATGGTCACATGATCATCTCTGTCATATCTGGACTGCTCGTGCCAGAAGCCCAGAGCGTGGAGAAACTCATGCTCCACAACGGCAATGTGATCACACCACTGTCCGATGGATAGGCTTTGGTTGCCCGAACGTTGGTTCCCAACATATGAATAACATCTAAGGAGGAGAATAATCAAGCAAGCATGAAGTAAAGCAAGAGGGAAAAAAAGAATTAATGAAATGAGGAGCCGTATAGGTCATTTTTCATACTTTTCCTCTCACACACACATACAACTCTCACATTCATATATAGTTGAATACATGCACCTATAGTTCTGAAATCCTCATACACACATACATAAAACACTCTCACTTTTTCATAGAAAACAGCCATGAGAGACATACCGTATTTGATTCTTCAAGCAATAAGATGACACATTACCCATCATCCTTTATGACTAAGATATAGTTTGGCTCATCCTCCCAAGGTTTGAAATCCACACAAGTTTTCAGGCGTATTTGCTCCAATGCCCGAAGAATAACCCCTTTGGCATTTGTGTCTGTTGTGAAGGGAAAGAAAAGGAAAGGACCAAAAGCATGATTTCTTACTGTGTTTTCTTTATTTCATAAGACCGATGACCAAACACATTTGCCTGTTGTCAAATGTCTTACCAAGACTATCATCCAAAACATAAGGGACAGGGATATCCCATCTGTACTGGTCACCTAGGATGGTGTTTCTCTCTAGTCCCTATGGAGAAACATAATTTGATAAACACAACAAACTGATAAAGACTAAAGAAGGTGGACTCCACAAGGTCAGCACTTCACTCTTTAACACACTACTACTACTACTGCTACTATTACTACTGCTACTACTACTACTACTACTACTACTACTACTACTACTACTGCTACTACTGATATACATACAGGCAATCATAGCATCAAGTCTTTTTATGTGGAAACATAATTGGCACTGAATGTAAATTTAAAAAAAATAAATACATATATATTTGATAGATTCATGGCAAAAGTTCTTACTTACAGACATCAACAGTATGTCCCCCTCAAGCAGACCCAGATCTAAAAGTGTGATAAAAGTATTAATCAAATATTATGATAATAAACAAAATCATTTTTCAATAATTTATCAAGAAAATACATTGAGCTATGGTATGCTATAGGGAGTGTTTTGAATAATCTTTGAGGCCTCCATCTCTTGCATAGACCTATCATATGTGTGGATATTTACCTTTGTTTATCTCAATGATGTCCATATTTCTTTCTTCATTCTCATGTTCATCAGCTCCTGTAAAGAGTATACAGTATACAGTGTCGGGTGGTGTAATTACACTGCATCGTTTCATTCTGTGGGTGTGAGTTTTATTTTATTTTGATTTATTTATTCTTTGTTTAATCAAGTGAGTCTGAGTAGTAGGCCTTCCGTAGACATTGTTAAAGGTTATAGTAGTTCTGATGGCAGAAGTGATTCGTAATTGAAGTATATTATTCCTCACCAAACATCACACGATCTAACCTTAAAATGTGGAATCATAATTTATCATTGGCTCATCTACATTTACCCAAACTAATTATAAAACCGAGCAATTCGGTAGGTTGATTCGCTCAGGATTGGGTTTGAAATTCAAAATCATATAAAAGTCACTTAGGTTAACCTGTAACCGTGTGCCTCTCTCAATTACAAAGTGATTACAGCAGTTGCAGAGTTTCTATCTGGAGTACCTACTGTACCTCCTATGGATGCTGTTGGCTGTGGATGTATGCAGACCACAATAGTTACATTTTGAATACATGACATTACATTTAAACATGTAGTACATTACATGTAGTAAATTACATCAGCTTATGCCATTGTTGCAGTGAAACAATTAACTGTACAAGCTCTAGTCTATAGATAAGGTCTTACCATAGTCAATGTCCGCTGTACAACCAAGTTCAGCAGGAGAAGCGCACACCACGACATTCTCCCTGTTCTTGCTTCTTGCCAAGTGACACTTCACAAGCTTTCTTTTACAAAGAATCGTCAGGAGAGATGGAGAGGTTAAACCACTACATTAACAAAATACAACAATTCTACATTTACATTTACATTTACATTTATGGCATTTAGCAGACACCTTTATCCAAAGCGACTTACAATAAATATATTTGTTTAAGTAAGTGAATCATCTATCCAACAGTCATCATAAGACAAAGTAATCAATGCTCACACCAGGCAGTCGTAATGCCACTTGTCCAGCGGGGAAGTGGGGGTGAAGAAGTCTCAAGGGTTGGGGTTAGGGTTAGTACAGGGGGGGTAGTGGGGGTGAAGAGGTCTTTAGGAAGGACTGTTAAGATGTAGCCTGAAGAGGACATCGGACCTGCTCCGAGTACATTGCTGTCCAACTACAGATTGACAGGAGAAAGTTACTATTTAAAATACCTAATAGCTTTTCATGATGATCAACCCAAGACGAGAAATTATTGACAAATAATTAGGTGTCCAAAAAACACATGTTCTTTCCAAGCCAGTGGCTAAAATCCTATTGTCATGAAAGTTGATAAAGGCCTGCTAGAACAGAGAAGAACATGCTTTTGAAGAGAGTTTCTGTTAGTCATTCATTCTAACCAATATGATCATTCTATAAGTAGTTATATTAAATGGCCGACAGACTTTTACAGTAAAACACTAAAGCAATTGCAATCACAGTGCATGCAAATACATGTACCTGTGTATATGGATGTGTTGGTCTTGCATACACCCCTTTGCATTGGGACCTGCCTGTAACATTACCTACTGTACACTGGGATCTAAAGGGACAGAGCAACTCAAATGTTTAGACATGGCCTTATATTCACAGGAGAGGAGAGGGCCAAGGCAGGTGCCACACAAAACAACCTCTCCTTCTAACAGATCTCCTTCTAACAGATCTCCTTCGTAACAGATGAAGAACTGGCTTCTAAAGTGTCTCGTTCAATGTATAGGTCTGAAGAGTTGTATTACATTCACTGAGGTCCTTGTGTCGGACACGACTCAAACAAAACACCACCACCATCATCATCATCATCATCATCATCATCATCATCATCATCATCATCCTCATCATCATCATCATCATCATGGTCTTCTTTGTAGTCTTCTAACAGAGATGGCACCTTTCAGTTCCACCCTGAAGGTGGATGAGCCAGAGGCCTCTAACCAGACATTTGTGCGCACGGTGTAGCACAGCAGTCCAGCCTAGCCTGTGAAGGTCAGATGGAGTAAGTGAGGTCAGTTTAGCTCATTGGGTTTTTTCTTCCTCATGGTTGAAATTATAGGATTAGGATCAAATAAATTGGTCCTAGATCTGAACCTCAGTAAATGTTTGGCCATTATTTAGAAGAAAGCTTCATTGTATTTGCTCACTTTATCTTTACACATATTGCCTTATTTACACGTATTGCCTTGTTGTGTTATTATTGTATTTTTATTCTTACTTCTTTGATATGTGCACTTGCAAGTACTGTAATACACGCACTGTTACACACACTGTATCCTGTGTATATGATAAATAAACTTTGATGTGATTTGATTTGTAACACTAGAGGGTGCTGCATGCAAACTAAACTAGAAAATACTCTGCTACTTCATTGGAGAAGTGATAGAAGCAAATGCAATTTCTTTTTTGTCTTTAAGTACATATATAGTGTATGTTTATATACTGTAATTTCAATTAATGGAGGTGTTTTTCCATCCTTAAGAACAGTCAACATGGCTTTATGTTTTTATTTTTCCACAAACCAAATTGATGTTTACAGAATATAACATGATGCAAATAGTTTTCTTTACACAAATGATTTGCATTACATATTTACTAGAAATTCCTCTCACACAACACAATCTCTAAAAACACGTTGGAATGTACAGTAATTCACTGCCCTGTGTGAACAGAGCATGACAAGCAACAAGAGCGAATCACTCCCAAACACCTGCAGTACCACCAGGTGGCAGCGGCGTCAACTCCGCGGCTGCTGTTGGATTTACTTCTTCTTATTCATGTAAATAAACCTGAACGTTTAAGCAAGAAAGCTGAGTTTACTCAGACAAAACAATGTGTTCTCTGGAGTGTGATCAAACATGATCAGCCATGGGGGATTAATACATAATCTGCCTACTTGTGTGTAATGACAGTATACAGAGGCCCTGTAATTACATACCTATATATACACCACAATCACATGAGTCTGATCCTAGTCATATCAACACAGGAAATACTGAAGGAACAAAACAAGGGGGAAAAAACACAGCCTGCACAATGTTGAATCTCGACGTGTCATTGTCACGTTGGTGGTGGGCGAAGCAAAGCAAGTCGCAGCTTGTTCAAAGAGACTCAAGTGTCTTCGCCCCCCACATCCCCCCACCCCCCAAAGGTGCCCCCTTCTATCTACACCAGCTCCTTCAACAGCCTTTGATGTCTCCCCCATAGAGTCAATGGGGGGATGGTTAATCTACGACCCTCCTGTGTTGGGATGGGGGTCTTCTGATCAAAGCCTAACAATGCGTTCTGGCCCCTAGTGAGTGATAGTGCTATATGAACAGACGCCCTCCAGGGCACCCATGCTGGTACTGTTATGAAGGGGAGACGGGTGGGGGAAAGGAGAAGGTGTTGCGCTGAATCAGCATGTATCTGCTTGGTAGATCCTTATCCTGAATCAGAGCTTTGACAGAGGCAAAAGCACATAAAGGTTGCTGTCTCTATGTGTGGGGGAAGACATATAATAGATATATTGTACAAGGTTTACAAGGTTTACCAGGTTTAACTACATGCACTAAAGAGCAAGGTTACATGTTCTGTGGCTGTTAGCTATGATTGCTATTCAAGTACACCAAAGCATCTTGATTACCAATGAGTATGTCATTATTGTCATCTCCTGAAAGGAACTCCAGAGGGATCACATAAGAAATTGTACTCTCTATCTGCACAATCAATACTTCAATTTGCTATGTGGCATTTTTTCACAGAGGATACATGCTTCCAATGAAATGACACCGGTCAAACTTGCACATGTCCCCCTCACACGTTTGATTGTCTCCACTGTGTTTGTTGTGCTTTCAAGTTATTTGTGTGAATTTCCCAGTACTGGGGACAGTTGAGAGGCCTGTGTGTATGTGTGTGTGTGTGTGTGTGTGTGTGTGTGTGTGTGTGTGTGTGTGTGTGTGTCGTGTTGTCAGTGGACTATGCCCCTCCACGCTGGATGCTGGCAAGAGGGGGGGTTGAAGACATAAGTGTGACGTGTCTGGATTGTGTGTGTGTGTGTGTGTGTGTGTGTGTTTATGAGACAGACACTCATAAACAGTAGGACTCAAGTCAAGGGGAGAAGTAGCACACACCTCCATGGAGCCTGTTGTACATTCACACCTCACTATAGGATATAGGAAAGGGGAGGGGGAGATAGTGCACAAACAACTATTAACACTAAACTATACCTTATGGAAGAGGTTGGTAGCAGTCGTAGTGCATGAGTATTACAGGGTTGGTATTGGTTGCCCTGATAGAAGAAGTATGGGATCAGTATTGGGTTCAAAATTAGATGTTGCATAAACAACCAAACAACCTCCTCACAAAAACATTCCACACACGAAAGTCCATGTACTATAAAGACACTGCAGCACCTTTCACCTACTCAGGTCAGTGATACACCTCTCACCTCCAATGAGTGCCAATCATCAGTGCTACTTACCATTGAAACGGTGTGAATGACAGTAGCTCTGACAAGTAATGACATGTAAAAGGTCAGGCCTTTATCAGACAATCAACCTATTGTTGACACATGAGACAGGGCATGAGCAGTGACAGGGCATGTCAGGACTCGGGGAAAGTCATGTTTCTAAAGCAGAAACTAAACTAAAAGTTCACCACTGATAGCGACAGCAAAAGTACATTCATTACAATAATAGATAGATAGATAGATAGATAGATAGATAGATACTTTATTGATCCCTGAGGGGAAATTAAGGTGTTACAGCAGCTCATATCACAAACAACCAAACAACAACAACAAAATAAAGTGACAATAGAATGATAGAATAAAATAGACATCTGAAACATTATGTACAGTAGGAACAGTCCAGTATGATTTAACATCCCCCAGCCTGACTCTGATCACCCCGATCGACCCAGCCGGAGGAGGAGTACAGTCTTATTGCGGCAGGCAGAAAAGATCTCCTACAGCGCTCCTTAGTGCAACGTGGTTGTAGTAGTCTGTTAAAGGAGCTTCACTGCTCTGTGTCATGTAGGGGATTGGAGGGATTGTCCATGATGGCCATGAGTAATATTTACTCATGCTGTCATTACTATCCCTTCTAGATAAATAGGTAGGATAGGATAGGCCTGTAGTAGGATAAGTCATGCCTGAAGTCACTCAGGGTTGTCATGCAAGTTGCCACTGCTTATTGGTTAATAATGGATGGAAAATAGTGGAAAAACCTGTTTATGTGGTTACATTTGTCCTTAAGTGACACATTGCATGTGGTATTGGAGTTGAATCTCAAGAAGGGCCCTTAGTTGACTATGAGGGGCATATTTTTAACAATGCATTTCAATGAATGAATGAATACACAAACAATGTTGTATATGTTTAGAATTATAAATGCTTTATTGATGTAATAAATTACTGAAATTACAAGGGTTATATCTTCAAACTTAACAGCACAAGACAGAAACACATATATACATGTTTTATCAGCACAAAGGTTTGGTTTGCATATCTCACCTTGCACTAAATAATAAATACTCTGGGAATATGCCCAGTTTCATTTTGCATGTTTTACAGCACAGATCAGGCAATGACAGAATCACTTCAGATGTTTCAGAGAGTCCAATAGAGGTTCTCAGAGACACAGTGATGGAATGACTGTGAGACATCATGGGTGGAGAGAAGTTGGAGTATGCCATTTAGTTGGTCTTGGTGAAGGACTGGTAGAGAGAGGTGAGCTGGGCCTGTAGGTCCTGGGCGTAGGGGTCCAGCTTGCCCTTTAGGTCCTCAGCGTAGGGGGCCAGGCTCTGCTGCACCATCTCAGCTCTCTGGGCCAGCTGGGTCTGAACATTCTCGGCCAGAGGAGCCACACGACTCTGGAAGTCCTGCAGGTGCTGGTCCACTTTCTGCTTCAGCTCGTCTGTGTAGGGGCCCAGCTGAGACTGCAGCTCCCTCACACTCTGCTCCAGGCTGCTCTTCAGCTCCTCACTCTTCTGCAGTAGGGTGGCTTTCAGGGCCTCTGAGTCCAGGGACTCTGCGTAGGGGGCCAGCTCCTGTTTCAGCTGCTCCACCCTCTGCTGGACCTTGGCCTTCATCTCCTCTGCGTAGGGCTCCATTTTCTCCCGGACACTGATCAGGTCCTGGCCCAGACGTTCCTTCAGCACCTCGGCCTCTTGGGTAATCTTGGCCATCAGGTTCTGGGCCAGAGGAGGGAGCTGCTCCTGTAGAGAAACAGCGTATTGGCTGGCCACGTCAGCACTCTCTGTGATGCGGGCACTGCAGGAGAGAGAGGAGAGAGAGGTCAAGTCAGGTCACTATTCTATACCTCTGAGAGATTCCATAGTCAACATCCCAAACTGTCATAACATCACTGGTCACACACGTCACATGACTTACTTGAGATCCTGTCCCAGCTGAGACTTCCTGATCATCTGGACGGTGTCCTCAGCGGTTGTCGTTGCCTTGGCGACGTAGTCCCAGAAGGCATCTGTCAGCTGCTCTAGCTGTGGCTTGGGCTCATCAGCGTAGAAGAGGTTGGCATGGCAACCTGTTGAGGCAGGGCAATAGAGTCAGTTGTTATGGTGAGGTATGTTGATTTACTGATTATCAGCCTCTAGGTGCTCTATTTAATTGACCTTTTACTGTTCATGGGCATAGCCTTCTAACCTTTACATACACTTTCAATGTGCTAAACTCTGCATGGGATTTATAATAATATGTTCAGATTATAATAATGTAATCAGAATTACTACTCTTTTCTGGACAGTTACTCTGGTCTGAAAAGATAAGATACAATAGCAAAGAAGCCATTGTAGTGTTAGCATTAGATGTTACTTACCAGAGAGGGCAGCAATTGCTAGCACCACGAACACCTTCATGTTTGAGTTTCTCACTGAAAAGCAGATATAGCATTGGTCAGTTACACTTCAAATTTCAAAAGATCAAACATCATTCAATTGATATCCCCTCAATTGTGTGTTTTAAAGTTCAGAGTTGCTCTCACCTGTTATTCCCAGTGTATCTCTTGAGTGTTTTCAGTCTGAGTGTGTGTGTGTCTATCAGGCTGGGGCCATGCAGTATATATACTGTAATGAGGTGAGGTGAGAGTTGTAGCAGAGAGACAAAGTCCAGGTGCCACTGCCATGTTGTCACTAATGCTCTCTTCCTGGCTCACACTGCATGAATGGACCTTTACAATACACACACACACACACACACACACACACACACACACACACTCACACACACACACACACACACACACACACACACTCACACACACACACACACACACACACACACACACACACACACACACACACACACACACACACACACACACACACAAACCCTGGAAATTAACCCCTGACCACAAACCTAACAAGCAACACCATTCACAAACACACTCTTTAAAAATTCAGAAAATGTATATAGGGTTGTAGACTGGATTGTTTCTCTGACAGTATTCCAGAATAAGTACTTTCTAAGGTTGATAGACCTACAGTGACATACACAGACTGAGATGCTGCATACACCTATGCATATACCTATCCTTGCTTGAACTTGCCTGGACTGAACTTGTCATTGTGTAACCACCGGGTCAGATGCATAGGCTGTATTGGACAACTGTGTTTAGACCTGATATGTTTTACTTAGTTTCATGGTGCTTTTTACATTCCTTGGAAAGGATTTACTGTGGTGATGTAAATGTAAATGTAAATGATTTAAAACAGGGTCATACTGTTTGAATACAGGTAGTTCATTGCTGATGGCCTGAAGGTTATACGATTGCCTTAGATAAACTCAGACATTTTCAAACCAAAGGGACTTTGTAATCAGGTCAATCGACTTGAGTAAAGCAGTATATACTACTAAAATGAAACACACACACACACACACACACACACACACACACACACACACACACACACACACGCACACGCACGCACGCACACACACACACACACACACACACACACACACACACACACACACACACATAGTGGTCTCCTTTGGCTCAGTTGGTAGAGCATGGTGCTAACAATACTTAGGTTGTGGGTTTAATTCCTGCTGGAACCATATACTGTATACTGAAATGTATGCACTCACTGCAATGTAAGTTGCTTTGGATAAAAGCGTCAGCTAAATGGCATATATATATATATATATAAAATGATAATGACAATGACAGTCTCTGCATTGTAAGCATGCTGACCGGGGTCCATTTCACTTGTAAATTCTACTACTCAATTTAATGGTTTTAGGCAGGCACAGGATTGCATTATTGAAACTTTCAGCCTTCAAAGGTAATTTCCAAAATGCCAACACAACTCCACACGGCCCTCTGATTCACGTGAACCTTCACACACCACAGTCATCACTGGGATCAAGAGTTCATTTGAGGTGGTGAACGTCACGCCACAGGGCATTTACATAGGAAATAGTGAACCACATCACAGGTAACACCCCCCCCCACACACACACACACACACCCTCCCCCCCCCTCCTCTCTCTCTCCCCTAATGTAAGGAATCTGTGACAGTGGCACAGAGGGAAATGGGTTCTGATAAGGCACAATGGGCAGATAGGAGGGTTTTGAGCTAATCTTCATACCACTACTCATACACTCTTCATGCAGAAAGAGAATGGGCTAGTAGAAATTACATCAACTCTTGAATTAATTATTTGAAGATTCTCTCTCTCTCTCTACCTCTGGCATTACAAGCCCTTTAAGGATACCATCACGCACTGACAATTCTACCACTGCTATTCAAAAAGGCAAAACAGACTACTTGGAAAATCAACTGTACACATTTGAGTGATTCCCAATAAGATGTACATCTACTACACTGCATCGTCGTGTATGATGTATTTTTCTAATGTACATAGGCCCCATAGGCCCCTGGCCCCTGGCCCATAGGGCATTACAGTGCATGGGTTCCTGGCCCCTGGCCCCTAGGGCATTACAGTGCATGGGTTCCTGGCCCCTGGCCCCTGGCCCCTGGCCCCTGGCCCCTAGGACACTACAGTGCATGGGTTCCTGGCCCCTGGCCCCTGGCCCCTAGGACACTACAGTGCATGGGACAACTGATCTTTGATCAGACACCTGACACATGAACGGGGTTAACCATTGACATCACAGTGATACTGTCAAATCGAAAACTGCAATATTTACTGTACATGAGTCACTGCCAATTGGCAGGACATTAATCTAATAACAGACTATAAAGCCAGGACATATCTAGAAGTCTGATATCCGGTTCTAGAAATGTTAGGTAGAAGGTGATGTCTGTCTGTCTGGCCGAAGAGCTATTCATTTAAATTAAATGGTTTTGATTGGCGTTTTGATTTGAGAAGGTCTGAGCCACTCAGGTCAAATTCCATTAACTTGACCTCAAGAGAATTGTGTCCTCACTGGCAGCATGGCAGACAGCCTGTCACTTTATTCCTACTGTAGCGAAAACATGTGGTTGTAGGTAAAGCACCACTTTAAATCTGGCTAGCTTATTCATTCAAAACACATACTTCTGCTTCAAGACAATAAACTACATCCACTAGATAACATTTTCAGAGATACTGTATAACCATAAAGATGCAAGACCAACAACTCTATAGTGTATGTGTTGTATATCATTGCAAAACCATAAGGGGAATTGACTGAACATTTTTCGGTACAGCCCTAGTGCATGAGATAAAACGTGTCACACTTCCCCCAGATGTGATAAGCCCCTGTGCTCGGTTCATGAGGCAAGTGTGTGTGTGTGTGTGTGTGTGTGTGTGTGTGTCTGGTTGTGTGTGAGGGCAGGTCAAACACTCTGGTCCGAGGGGTTATGATGTGTAGCAGGGCTGACTGGGAGACAGTGGCCCCTGGACTTTACGTTCATTACCGCTCTGCTCATTATATTTACAGACACCACACGGCTGGACTGACTCACTGCAGAGACTGGACTCACAGATACTAACTAGCAATCACTGGTAGGCTACTCAGGTCAGACAATTGAATATGTTGTAAGTGATTGTGTTGCATTGTTTTATAGAATTTGACTGAAAGGTGGAAGTGGCGATGACAAAATGTTTAGTATATAAGTGTGCTTGGTCAGGTAAGAGTGGGTGTGAACACCGCCACTGAACACATGTTTTGGCCTGAGCTGTTGGGGAAATCCAGATTTATTTTCTTATCTTAAATTGGACATATTCTTTGCCATTCTTTTATGTGTTATGGATTAGGTAGACATCTTGGTGCCAGGACAACAACCTCCAGCTCAACCTCAGCAAAACTAAGGAGCTGATTGTGGACTACAGGAAGCGGCAGGGAGCCGGGCACGCCCCTATCACCATCAACAGGACGGCAGTAGAGAGAGTCAGCAGCTTCAAGTTCCTCGGGGTCCACATCTGCGAGGACTTGACCTGGACTCACCACACCGACGCCATCACAAAGACGGCAAGACAGCGGCTCTTCTTCCTCCGCAGGCTGCGGAGGTTCAACATGGACTCCAGGATACTCTGCAACTTCTACAGGTGCACCATAGAGAGTATCCTGACTGGCTGCATCACCGCCTGGTACGGCAGTTGCTCCGCCCTCAACCGTAAGACATTACAGAGGGTGGTGAAAACTGCCCAGCACATTACCAGGACGGAGCTGCCATCCATGGAGGACCTCTACACTCAGCGCTGCAGGAAGAAGACTAACCGGATTATTAAAGACCCTCATCACCCCAGCAACAAACTGTTTCAGCTGCTCCCGTCTGGCAGACGCTACCGCAGCATCCGGTCTCGCACCACCAGACTCAGGGACAGTTTCATTCCACAGGCAATAAGACTGTTGAACTCCTGAGCTACTTAGCTCACCACAATGACACTTTAACTATGCCACTTTATAACATGCCACTTTATAAAAGGCCACTTTACACCAGTCGACATCTGGATAAAAACGTCTGTTTACATTTCACTTTTTACATTTTACATTTACATTTATTTAGTTTTGTATTTAGGTAAATATTGTTATTGTTGTTGTTTCTTTATTTTTATTATTTACACTTCTTATTGCACTGTTGGAGGAGCCCAAGACTTAAGAATTTCATTGCCAGCGATTGCTCTGTAACTGTTGTGCATATGACAATAAAACCATCTTGAATCTTGAATCTTGAATCTTGAATTATCATTTGTCACCCTGTGAACAACCATCATCCGCTTGGGCTGGCCGACGAGTCTCAGCGGAGCTTGCCCTGGCTCCAGGTAAGTAGCCAATTGCCTCTCCAGGTCACATCACATCTGACATGATAAACAGTTCTGATGCATATATTTGTTAGTATATCAATCTCAACTCAAGTTGAGCAATTATGGCCTGCAGGAAGAAGCTGTTCCGGAACCTGTTGGTCATCAGGGTCTGGATACTCCGGTACTTTTCGCCAGAACAGCTGGGAGCTCACAGCCCGTGATGAAGTGGGCCACTTTCACCACCCTCTGCGGTCAAGGGTGGTGCAGCTGCCATACCAGATGGTTGTACAACCGGACAGGATACTCTCAATGGTGCACCTGTAGAAGTCTGTGAGGATCTGGGGGTCTTGACATTAAGCGAATTTCCTCAGCCGCCTGATGAAAAAGAGGCGCTGACGTGCCATCTTGATCACTGGGTGTGGTGTGACAATCTTAAGTCCTCAGTGGTGTGGACACCGAGGAACTTGAAGCTGCTGACTCTCTCCACTGCAGCCCCACCGATGTGGATGGGGGCGTGGCCACTCCCCTGCTTCCTCCTGAAGTCCACGATCAGCTCCTTATTTTTGCTGATAAGGGAGAGATTATTATTCTGTCACCAGTCCGCCAAGACTCTTACCTCATCCCTGTAGGCTGTCTCAACGTTGTTAGTGATCAGGCTGACCACAGTGGTGTCATCAGCAAATTTTATGATGGAGTTAGAGCTGTGCATGGCCACACAGTCGTGGGTGAACTGAACACACAACCCTGGGGGGTCCCCGTGTTGAGAGTCAGAGTGGTGCTCTGCTGCCTACTCTCACCACCTGGGGTCTGCCTATCAGGAAGTCCAGAATCCAGTTACACAGGGAGGTGTTAAGACCCAGGTCTCTGAGCTTGGTGACGAGCTTGGAGGAGACTATCGTGTTGAATGCTGAACTGTAGTCAATGAACAGCATTCTTACATAGGTATCTTTCTTATCCAGGTGGGATAGAGCAGTGTGCCGGGTGAGAGCAATGGCGTTACCAGTGGATCCTTTGGGCCAGTATGCAAATTAGAATGTGTCCAGTCTGGCAGGTAGTGGGGAGTTGATGTGGGTCTTAACCAGCCTCTCAAAGCACTTCATGATGACAGACATGAGTGCAATTATATTTGATACTAGAAATGTTAGGTGGCAGGTGATGTCTGCCTGCCTGGCCTAAGCATCTGAATTGTTCTGAATGGCAATTTGATTTGAGACAATCTGAGTTGCTCAGGTCAAAATTCATTATACTGTGCTGTAATGTAGGTGAGTGGTATGAGGGGTTATGGTGCGGAACAGGGTTGACATGACCTGGACTTTGTGTTATTTACCGGCTTGCTCACTATATATACAGACAACATACTGCTAGACTAACACTCACTAACACTCGCAGAGGTAAGATGGACTCTTGGAAGTAATTCGAGTAGCAATCTTTGTTTATTTGGTAGTATATTCCTAGTAGTATATGTTGTCAGTGATTGTTGCCTTATTTTACAGAATTTGACTGGGAGCCATGAAGGTCCTTGTGGTGCTCACACTGGCTGTGTTCATTGGTGAGTGAGACTCTCGTATGATCAATTTCAATTGATTTACCAAGTCTTGATTTTACATCAATCATTATTTATTGAGTACTACAACCATGGTAAATGTGGCCATGAGAATATTCCTAAACTAACGTAATGCTTCCAACAGATTGCTATGCCTTTGGTCAGTATCTGCCTGAGTCCGGGAAGCCAAAGTTGGATCTGACAGACGCATTCTTGAACTACTTACAAACATCAAAACAAATCACTGAGGACACATTCAAGTTGCTCTGGGGGTCTCAGCTGTCACAGGAAGTCCAGTAAGTCATGTGACATCTGTGATCAGTGATGTCATGACAGTGTGGGGTGTTGTATATGGAATCATTCAGAGCTGAAGAATGGTGACCTGACCTCTCTCTGTCTCTCTCTCTCTCTCTCTCTCTCTCTCTGTCAGTCACTTTTTCACACATAATGTTGACTTGGCCACCCATTACACCGGCTACCTGCAGAACTTCAAGAATCGTATGGTCCCCCTGGTCATGGACTTGCAGAACCAGATGAAGGAGATAGCCAAGAACGTGCAGCTGAGCCTGGCCCCTCAAGCTGAGGCGCTGAAGCTTACGCTGGACACCTACATCTTTGACATGTACTAAAGAAAGTATACTAAATACACTTTTTTCAATGTACTTTATATATTTTAAGTATATATGTACTAAGTACACTAAGAGTGTGCTATTTTGGTGTACTTAACTAATAGTGTACTAAATATATTAAAGTTGTTTCGAAGATCAACTAAAGCACTATGGCTAGGCTTCAGACTTTTACTTTCGGACTTGGGAATGAATGGCATACCATATCCTGGCCTTCATTACTTAAAGGTATGGTTAGCAACTAAATACACATAATTGAGGGATATCATGCAACTACAGTAAGTATAAAAACTGAAGAGCAACACAATTAATATGTAATCCAATTTCAAGCATTGAATCCAATAAATAACCGAACTGTAAATGTCAATAATGTCAACCAAAATGTACATTTCAGACATGAATGCTGGGTAATATGAAAATTACATGAAATATACTAAGTATATTAAAGGAGCAGGGCATATGTTTGCTGCCACCGCAGCAATAACAATAACAATAACAATAACAATAACAATAACAATAACAATAACATCCTCCCGAATAATAATATAAGTTGCATGCACGCACAATTCAAAGACGCAGCCACCAGAGACAGGTTGGAGGACATCCTCCGGAAGTCATCATAATTACTGTGTACTGCCTACTCTCACCACCTGGGGTCTGCCTATCAGGAAGTCCAGAATCCAGTTACACAGGGAGGTGTTAAGACCCAGGTCTCTGAGCTTGGTGACGAGCTTGGAGGAGACTATCGTGTTGAATGCTGAACTGTAGTCAATGAACAGCATTCTTACATAGGTATCTTTCTTATCCAGGTGGGATAGAGCAGTGTGCCGGGTGAGAGCAATGGCGTTACCAGTGGATCCTTTGGGCCAGTATGCAAATTAGAATGTGTCCAGTCTGGCAGGTAGTGGGGAGTTGATGTGGGTCTTAACCAGCCTCTCAAAGCACTTCATGATGACAGACATGAGTGCAATTATATTTGATACTAGAAATGTTAGGTGGCAGGTGATGTCTGCCTGCCTGGCCTAAGCATCTGAATTGTTCTGAATGGCAATTTGATTTGAGACAATCTGAGTTGCTCAGGTCAAAATTCATTATACTGTGCTGTAATGTAGGTGAGTGGTATGAGGGGTTATGGTGCGGAACAGGGTTGACATGACCTGGACTTTGTGTTATTTACCGGCTTGCTCACTATATATACAGACAACATACTGCTAGACTAACACTCACTAACACTCGCAGAGGTAAGATGGACTCTTGGAAGTAATTCGAGTAGCAATCTTTGTTTATTTGGTAGTATATTCCTAGTAGTATATGTTGTCAGTGATTGTTGCCTTATTTTCCAGAATCTGACTGGGAGCCATGAAGGTCCTTGTGGTGCTCACACTGGCTGTGTTCATTGGTGAGTGAGACTCTCGTATGATCAATTTCAATTGATTTACCAAGTCTTGATTTTACATCAATCATTATTTATTGAGTACTACAACCATGGTAAATGTGGCCATGAGAATATTCCTAAACTAACGTAATGCTTCCAACAGATTGCTATGCCTTTGGTCAGTATCAACAGCCTGCCACCCAGCAGTATCAGTATCTGCCTGAGTCCGAGAAGCCAAAGTTGGATCTGACAGACGCATTCCTGAACTACTTACAAACATCAAAACAAATCACTGAGGACACATTCAAGTTGATCTGGGGGTCTCAGCTGTCACAGGAAGTCCAGTAAGTCATGTGACATCTGTGATCAGTGATGTCATGACAGTGTGGGGTGTTGTATATGGAATCATTCAGAGCTGAAGAATGGTGACCTGACCTCTCTCTGTCTCTCTCTGTCTCTCTCTCTCTGTCAGTCACTTTTTCACACATAATGTTGACTTGGCCACCCATTACACCGGCTACCTGCAGAACTTCAAGAATCGTATGATCCCCCTGGTCATGGACTTGCAGAACCAGATGATGGCGAGAGCCAAGAAGGTGCAGCTGAGCCTGGCCCCTCACGCTGAGGAGCTGAAGCTTAAGCTGGACACCTACATCTTGGACATGAACTATCTCACCTCCCTCTTCCAGTCCGTCACAGGAGTAAAGAAAGTATACTAAATACACTTTTTTCAATGTACTTTATATATTTTAAGTATATATGTACTAAGTACACTAAGAGTGTGCTATTTTGGTGTACTTAACTAATAGTGTACTAAATATATTAAAGTTGTTTCGAAGATCAACTAAAGCACTATGGCTAGGCTTCAGACTTTTACTTTCGGACTTGGGAATGAATGGCATACCATATCCTGGCCTTCATTACTTAAAGGTATGGTTAGCAACTAAATACACATAATTGAGGGATATCATGCAACTACAGTAAGTATAAAAACTGAAGAGCAACACAATTAATATGTAATCCAATTTCAAGCATTGAATCCAATAAATAACCGAACTGTAAATGTCAATAATGTCAACCAAAATGTACATTTCAGACATGAATGCTGGGTAATATGAAAATTACATGAAATATACTAAGTATATTAAAGGAGCAGGGCATATGTTTGCTGCCACCGCAGCAATAACAATAACAATAACAATAACAATAACAATAACATCCTCCCGAATAATAATATAAGTTGCATGCACGCACAATTCAAAGACGCAGCCACCAGAGACAGGTTGGAGGACATCCTCTGGAAGTCATCATAATTACTGTGTAAGTCTATGGAAGTGGTTGAAAACTACAAGCCTCCTAGGTTTTGTGAAGTCAATGTAGCCAGAGGAGGATGGAAAATAACTGTCCTCCGGCTACATCATAGTGCTAACCTAGAGGGTGCTGTTGAGACTACTCTAGACCTTCATTGCAAAACAGTGTGTTTTTAATCAGGTATTTGGTAACTTCAGGATATATTAAGTAGTATTTTTTATCTAAAAAGGATAATGTTTTAAATGTTTAAAAATAATAATAATTATGAAATCACTGAGTAGGATGGTCCTCCCCTTCTGCCTCTGAGGAGCCTGCACTGCTGCAATTGCACCTTCACACTGTACCAAGAGATCAGAAACAACATTCTTATTTTGAGGACTGGAGCTAGCTAGTTTGTTCGCTTGCATTGAAAACCTATGTTGCTGGCTAACTAGCTAGTAGTGACAGAACTGTTATCAAAGGTAAGCTAGCTAAGCTACGGAAGCTAAATAGCTACAGTAGTATTCTAGTTTTATGTGGTTGATAATAGTTTTTGACTGTAAGGTAGCTAATGAAATGTTAGTTTCTCCAACGTAAAATGTAACAGAAATTGTTCAAAGAATAAAAATCTATTGTCATTTCCTTTATGTCTGTGGGTTTATTTGGACATTTGATTGCTTCACTGTCTATGCTTTTTGTTATCTTATTGAGATGATCAAACCTATCTACCAGTTTGCACCAATGGTCTACAAATGACTTATAAACATGTATACATGTCTATAAAGGTTGATTAATTGCATCTTTAGATTAGGGACAGCAAAAAAACTCTACAAATGATTAACAAATGATTGAGGAATGTATTTACAAATCTGTCATAAAATATGAGGGACACTTAGGAAAGGCTGGCAGTAATGACAACACAATTTATGTATCAAGGTCTACAAATGGCTTACATAGCTTTATAAACGTTGTGCTTCGATTTGTTTAACAAATCATTTATAAATGTTTATGAATATAGTTACTAATAATTTACAAAGCATTGAATAATGTTTAAAAATGTTGGAATAATATTTTGTTAATAGTGAGTTCATTATGTATGACTGACCTATAAATGGTTAGTGTGTTACCAGCATATTGAGCTTAAGTATATGTATTATATATTATAATTAGTACTAAAACAAAACTAAATGCCATATACATTTGAAGTATGCTTTTAAATAATACATTTAATTCGGAGAACGAGGAAGCAATGCTGTTTGCGGCAGCGTGACGCCTGTTACACACTGACTGATGAAGCTCTTTCTGGCTCTTTGTGTTGTTTGTTTGTGTGTTTGCTGAATGTCTGAGTGTGATGTTTTCTGTGCTGTAACCTGCATTTATGGAAATATAAAGAAAACCAAAAAGCAAACTTCGACGTCTAGCGTATGATATCATCGTCTACTGGCAGTCAAACTAATACCAGGCTATAAAGTCATGCCATATCTAATCAAAGCCCTATACTGTATCTGATACTAGACATATTGGGTGGAAGGTGATGTCTGCATGTCTGGCATAAGTGCTATTCATTTCAATTCAATGACTATTTGATTTGAGACGGTCTGAGTTGCTTAGGTCAAAATCCATGAACTTCACATTAAGTGAACCGTGTCCTCACTAGCAACATCGTAAACATGGTTGTGATTGAAACCAATCACCAAGTATGCTTCAAAACCACAAATCAAATTCCACCTATTTGGCCTATTTCTTCTCCCTGTTCATTCTTGTTTCTGCACTGTTTTATCTGTAAAAATGTATTTAACATTATAGAGGCAAGACCAGCATATATCTATATTGGATATCATCGAAGAACAAAGCGAAGTGGAATTGATTGTACATGTTTTTATCAGTATAGCCCTCGTGCATGAGTCTTCACCATGTAGAGCTTATAACTATTTTATATCAATGTGTGTGTGTGTGTGTGTGTGTGTGTGTGTGTGTGTGTGTGTGTATATATCAGGGTCAGGTCAAGTGGTATGAGGGGTTATGGTGTGGGGCAGGGTTGACATGACCTGGACTTTGTGTTTTTTACCGGCCTGCTCACTATATATACAGACACCATACTGCTGGACTAACACTCACTGCAGAGACTGGACTCAAAAATACTCTATTACACTCAGGACTCTTGGAAGTAATTCAAATAGCATTCTTTGATTCTTTGGCATTCCCTTTTGAAAGTTCAGAGTAGAATATGTTGTAAGTGATTGTGTTGTCTTGTTTTACAGAATCTGACTAAGAGCCATGAAGGTCCTTGTGGTGCTTGTGCTGGCTATGTTCACTGGTGAGTGAAACTCTCATGTCATGAATTTCAATTGATTTACCAAGGATAGATGTTTATATCAATACTTATTTATGGTGTGGGTATGAGAATATTCTTAAACTAACCTAACGCTCCTAACAGGATGCCATGCCATGGTTAAGCAGCCCGTGAAGACACGGCTGGAGCAGCTGTCAGATTCGGTCTGGAACTACTGTTTCACTGCAAAAGAAACCATTCAGCACTCCATCGATATTGTCGTGATGTCTCAGCTGGGAGACGAATTCAAGTAAGTCATGTGACATGCGTCATCAGGAATGTCATGACAGTGTGGGATGGTGAATATGGAATCCCTCAGAACTGAAGAATGGTGACCTGACCTGACCTGACCACTCCTCACCTCCCTCTCTCTCTCTCTCTCTCTCTCTCTCTCTCTCTCTCTCTCTCTCTCTCTCTCCTCATTCTCTCCTTTCCACCTCTCTCTCTCTCCTGCAGGAGCTTTATCACACAGAACACTGAGTTGGCCAGCCAATACCTTGTCTACCTGAAGAACGTCCAGACTCGTGTATATCCCGTTTTGAAGAGCTATCAGAACCAGCTGCCCGCGACAATCAAGCTGTTGCAGCAGAGCCTGGCCCCCTACAAGGAGGATATATTTAAGAAACTGGAACCCTACACCAATGATGTGGCCTATTTCTTCTCCTTGTTCATGCCCATTAAATGAGCTAAATCAAACATTGCTCTAGTCTAACCATATGTCACATGCAAACTGTATTTGCCCTTTGAAAACCTGACCCTAGAATATGTTAACATTGCCAACAGAATGAGTGAAAGTTAGCGTAAACTTGATAAAGCTGATGATATCTTTGGATATGTATTTTCGAATGCTCTTGGATATGTATTTTGGTATACCCGAGTTGAGATGGTAAACTCACTCCTCAAGTTGAAATACCCCTACGCAAGCTAGGTTTTCGGTAGGTGGTCATGTGTGTTGCCAACACGGAGGACGCAGGTTCGAGACTCATGTGAGTTCGGAGTGCGTGGAAGCAATACTGTTTGCGGCAGCGTGATGCCTGATACACACTGACTAATGAAGCTTCTTTGTGTTGTAGCCCATTATTGATACAGGTCTGAAGTGGAACGTAATGACAAGGACAAAGCGTTGTGCAACAATATGATGATTAATGTAAGCCACCAGTCCATAAAGGTCTCTCATCAAGATAGGCTTATTCCCTATGGTGATCCAAGTGAGCTGCAAACATTCTCTCATTGGGCAGAAATGTCTATTTTTTACATCATAAAACACCAAAACATTGAGCACTGTCTCTCATTTTTCCGTTTTATCTTGATTCATTCTAAGTTCAACTTTTCCTAGAGTGCATCCCTTTTTAAAATTTAAATATAAAATGTAAAACAACCTGTTTGTCCTCAAAATGCCATTTAGATGTCTAACACATATAACACCTGTCCCGATAGCTATGTTGAGATATAGGACTGCTACCACATCTGTAAGTTATGGTTATCTCACAGCAGCAATATGCTCCTGTTGTATGCCATCTAGTGGTACTTCATAATCACTTCAGATAAGAACGTAGCCAAAGCAAGTGGTGTTATTTCATCCAACAAGGAATAATAAGCACATGGAATTGTCTTTGAGAAACACAACCATTTTTTTTCCTGCAGCTCACCACACACCAAATCACTAATTTTAAGCACACAAGCAGTCCTGTGTGTTGTTGACAATCTGGAAACACAGTCACACTCCCTGTCACACCCCACAATCACAACGCCCCTCCAGCAGTGGGTATGGATGCAGGTCTGTTCATGCCTGGGGATGTATCTGAACACCCCCTCTCTGACTCCCTCCCCCCTGACTCCCTCCTTCCTCTTCTGCTGCCAGGTCTCTCCCACGCTGCCTCACCCAGAGACAAACAACATTCCTCTGTTCTGCCCCCAACTGTCACTGGCACAGAGCACCGTTAACCCTGTATTTGTATTTTTGTATTTATTTATTTGCACACATAAAAAATTACAAAAAAGTGAATAAAATGAATTAAAAAAAGGGCATGTGCAAGTGAGGTAAGAAACCTGTCTAGGGCTTATATTAAAACCTTAATGTAAGAAAAATTTAAAAAAAAAATAGACCAAAACCAGGACTAGGACCAGGACTAGGACTAGAACACGGGTCAGGATCGACAAGGATCAGAACCATATTAGGACTAAAACCAGGGATAGAAGCAAAAGCAAGACCAGAATAGGACCAAAACAGCCTAGATTGGGGTCAGGATCCTGAGCAGGATCAGGACCATATAACTCCTGCATCTCTATCACTTGTCTCTTGTTTTTGACCACCTGGAAGGAGACCATTGGCAGTACTGCTAATTGACATGTAATGTGCTAGGCTGTGGCTGATTATTCAACAGGTGGTAAGACTATACAGCAACTCAACAGACAAGCACAGATCTGCCTCATGACCTATTGGTGATCTGTACTGTTAGACCTTATGGAAGGCCTACAGCAAAGACCACAACAAACTGATCTGGCCAGGTTAGCCAGGGGGGCCTACATGACATTTGAGATATTTTGCATGTCACTGGTGGAGAGGTTGTTGATCTCTAGATAAAGGTCTTTGGATGAGAGGTTATCCTTATCCTCAGATCAGTACAAGTTGCCATTTGTCAGCCAAGCAAAACCATTGACTCAGAGGCAGATGCCTGGGGATACATAAGGGTATATACCACATACACAAACACACACACAATACAAAACCCTGATTTCAAAACTGAGTGACCTTTGGCCTAGACTAGGGCAGCCAGCTGTCGTGACATCATGTGAAAGGGTATGGTGAGAGATCTGACCTAACACGGAGGTTGAGCACACTGCGACCGCACGTCTTCCAGCTCTCCTCCTGACTCACAGATGAGCTGGCTGGGGTTATGAGCGTTCATGACCGTCACCCTCTAACACATTACCCTGATAGACATACAGTACATTACCACATCCACCATCCTCAGCATCCTGAGGATCAAAACATAGATTGTGTTAAGAAGAAGAGGAAGACACTTTGTTTTACAGAACTGAGTATGTCTGTCTACTGTTAGTGTACTGTAGCCAATCCATGACTCTTCTTAACCTCTCTCTCACTTCCCTCTTTCTCTCACACACACTCTGTCTGTCCGTGTCTCACTGTCTATTAACAAAATCATCACAATGTCTTGAAAAATAACTGTTTGCAAATCTCCAGAAAAAACTCCAATGTGATAGTCTTCATAATAGACCTGCTCTCTGTCTCTCCCCTGGTCCTAACATCAGTGTGACCTTTCTGTCTCAGCGGGGAGAGCAGCAGTGGATAGAGCATTGAGTTCATGTTAGTGCTGACACAGCAAAATACTGAGAGTGAGCCAAATCCAAACTTAATCCCGGGGGCCTGCGAGAGCAACAATAAAAAATCCAAGTCAATGTTGTTCCTACAGGTTTATAAATGTAAGACGAGAAGAACTCTGGACACCGGAAAATACCAATCTTAGAAAAGGTATACTAATCGTGGAAAAGGAATAGGACAAGAGGACGATAGCATTACTATGCTGTTTAGATTAAATTACATCAAGTAATCCACAGTGTGTTGAGTTGGACAGACCTGGACTTGCCATGCTGCTGAATGTACACTTGTCTATGGGACAGACCCACAGTGTGACACACATGGGACCTCTGTGGAATCCCATGGTCTAAAGGTGCATTTAACTGAAGGCCATGGAGATCTGTATACCTTACTGTTGTCTTATTTTCCCCATAAATTATCATAACATGGTGGGTAGAAAGGTATATATACCTTAAGCGCTAACTCCTCAGAAGACTAGTAGCACTAATAAGGTCTGACCAATCACTGAAGAGTTGAAAGAGAGTACATCTGAAGATTATCTGGGCCCCGAACAAATCAATCAATTCCAGTTTGGTTTCTAAAAGGCATATATTTCTTGTCATTGCATCACAGAGAGGAATGTGTTGTATTGATAGTAAGAAGTACATGTTGGACCTAAAGGGTAAAGGCCATCCACATTGAATAACTGTTGAATAACTGTTGAATAACTGTTGAATAACTGTTGATAAGAATGGCTGTATAAAGCTGGCTTTGCACAAACAGTCATAGATAGCTGCCATGTTGAGTAAATCAGCTGGAAAAAAACAATGACTGAGATGATGCCTTCTGTGTGGAGGCGTAAATTACTAGAATGCAAGATGCTCACAATCATCTCTTCTTCTACTATGGTTATGTTCTAACCACATATTTTATTAGACCAGATTACATTAAAATGCAGAACAGATTCCAGTCAAATCTGATCCATGAGATAAATATGCAATGCCTAAAAGACAATAACATTCATTTTCATGAGGTTGCGACCTCAACTTCCTTTGATCAACAGAATGCCAAATGCAGACAGATAAATGTCTGGTAAAAATCAGTTGACAAACAACATCAGACTTTTGACTCCCTGCCTGTCCTGTTTTACATTGAGCAACAGTGACCGGACCTATCTTTATTAAAGCACAAGATAAATCCCGACAGAAGAACTAAAAATAAGTGATTTGAGAATGACTACATGTGGCACAGTTTGGGTCAGCAGTTTCAATGTCTGTAATGTTTTGTCTCAAATCCCCTTCGCTTGCTCAGCACTGAATATAGACACCTTCTCTTCCTTCCTTCTGTTCTTGCTACCAAAGAACAGTGCATACAGTAGAAACCTGAAAGAAATACGCTTAGCGATAAGCTAACCTCAGTCTGGGAATCTGTATATCTATGCCATTTTAACTTGTCTGAACTTGTTAAAATGTACTATTATATAAATTAGTTCTCCGTCCTCACGCGATGCTCTTATAATCCCTCCTTCTACTGTAGCTGAGAGTCCCCAAGCCATGACATGCCCCAGAGAACAGCACTATCTTCAACCATATCTTGTTTTGCACTGATCACAGCTCACTCGCTCACAGGTGAATTATTCATTCTAGGATGTTACTAGATACGGCTCACTCCATAACTCACTCCAGTTGGATCATGAGTAGTGTATAGTGTATAGTGTATAGTGTATAGTGTATAGTGTATAGTGTACGCTTTC
Organism: Argentina silus; assembly: GCF_951799395.1. Lineage (NCBI taxonomy): Eukaryota > Metazoa > Chordata > Actinopteri > Argentiniformes > Argentinidae > Argentina > Argentina silus. The sequence continues at coordinate 6,612,982 of NC_139664.1, read as the reverse complement.
TCATCATGTTGTTAAAGGCAGAATCTGGGATTTTAGTACCAGCCCTATCTCTCAACCAAAACAAGTGACAGGCCAGCCATTTGGCAAATGAAGGATTGTGCATTTAATTTGGCCTCGGGTGTTTTAGGAAAACATATTGTGCCATTCAAATGTATCAGATTAAAGCCATGCATTTACAAACAGTAGAGGGAACATGAATGGGCAAGACTGATAGTCAGGGGAGGGGGCATTGTTCAATGACAATGGTTGGATGGCGGGTCGTTGATGGAATTGCACACAACCTGATTGAAATGCATTAGAGGCCATTGAAATTGCCAGGTAAATTACAATCCTGGTGCCATAGCAGAAGACAATGTTCTATAGCTCAATTACATGGTCTGAAGATGTAGCTAATTAACATGTGATTACACTGCTATAGTTAAGAACACATGTAAAAGTCACTTTCAGGTTTCTGAGAAAAATGCTCATAAGATCATAGTATGACTATTCAAATGTTGTTTCATTGACTGCATTGATATGATCAATCAAAATAAAGAATAAGCTGAATAACACACTCTCATGTAAACACTTTAATCAGAATAGCGTGACCGTTCTGAATGAAGCAGATAAACAGTTCTTTCGGAATCACCTTCTTCCAGGTTGAAAGATATTATTGGATGTAAAAGAAAAAAAAGAGAAAGAAAAAATACTTTACAAAGAGTTTTTCAAATGAAATGTTACTATCCTCCACCAGATGTGACATTTAACAATTGCTCCTCTAAATCAATATTATTTATTTCGAAATTTGATCAAACAAAGGTCTTCATCACAGTAGTCTATGTATTGGGGCTTCGTTGTAGTAAAACACAGGTTTGTTGTTGAAAGCAATAATTATTTCGTTGACAAAAATATTACACAATCACTGTAGCCTACAACAACGCAAGTAGCTGAGAACTTCGAACGCGGAGTGGCATTTCGCGCGGAAGGTACCTTGAGCAGAACTAATCATCATCACGTGCGCGCGCGCACAAGCTTCTGCGGCGCGCGGGCACCCCAGGACGGTATAAAAACCCTTGGTAACCATCCCTGGAGCACGGAGGAAACCGGACTTCTCAGGTGAGTGAGGAAGGGGGCACAACAACTTATGGGGAAAATGTATAACTGTGCCTTGCTGGAATTACTTTATGCTTTCTTCAGAGAAAATGTAGCCGTCCTTACTACCGATTTATGGACATGCACTTGTTAGATAATGTATTTGGTTTACTACTTTTATAGTCCTATCTAGACTGAGTGTTAAAATTAGTAGTATAATAGTGCATACATTGGCTTTGAAGTACATATAGTACAGCTGAACATCTAATGTACCTTTAATAGCTTTGAAACAAAAGCACATTTTGTTCAGAAATTCCAATGGGTAAACATAATGTAATAGAAATAGATAAATGGCTAAAATAGAGAATTATTATGATAGTAAGTTGCCTGTATTATACAACAGCTCTACTGAGTTTACATATGGAGTGTCTTTTCTTACAATGGGCCCACACCAACACTGCCATTCTGGCAGATCTCTACTATTGTCAATGATCTCATTGATTCATTGACAGCCTTGTGATGTTGTTTCTCTGAAGTGTTCTGTAGCTTTGATAGAGAAACACTGCCTGACAATACTGTTTGTTTGTTTTCCATAGGTGTATCTGTCTGTCTACCAATCAATCAACCATGAAGGCTGTCGCACTGATCCTTGCTCTGGCAGTCATCTCTGGTAAGACAGGCTTTCAACCATCTTCTTCTGACCTTCTGTTATCATGCTTGACATACATTCTTTCTACTGTACCATAGGCACTCTATTATGCAATGAAGTAAATAGCATACTTCTAGGACTAAATATTACCTCATTACTAATTTACTGTTAAGAATGTAAATAGTAAATAAGCAAAGAGGCAACCTAAACATAAGATCAATCACACCCATAATGTTAGCTAATTATTTATCAGACCTTTGAGACATCCTGCCTTTGTGAATGAACCTGTGTAAACTGACTGGTCTCCTGCGCCCCCTCTAGGCTGCAATGCCCGCGCCGTGCCCCAGATGGAGGCCCTGGAGAACCACTGGGAGGAGAATGTGGAGCGTTTCTGGCAGTACGTCTCTGAGATCAACAGCAAGGCTGACGGAGTGGTGGAGAACCTGAAGAGCTCCCAGCTCAGCAGAGAACTTGAGTGAGTGTCTTACTGTCCCCTAGAAAATAATAAATGGAAACTTGAGAAAGGGATTTTCAAGAGATACTGGTCATCTCCTGATATATCCCTTGCCCCTTTCAATTGTACACAATGGTGTCCCCTGTCTGTGATTGGAACTGACCCTGCTGCCTGACCCATTTCACCGCTATGCCTCACCCTCTCTCCATGCCTCCCACCTTACTCCATACTGCCCGCCTGTCCTCTTGGTATCTCCCCATGTCTCGCTCCTTCTCTGTTTAGTAAAATCAATGACCATGCACTCTCTCTCCAGTCTCCATAACAGACCATGCCTCTCCTTCTCTCCCCCTTCTCCCTCCAGCACCCTGATCACAGACACCATGGCCGAGCTGACCGTCTACACCGAGAACATCCAGACCAAGCTGGGACCCTACGCTCAGGACACCGCCAGTCAGCTGAGTCAAGATCTGCAGCTGCTGACCACCAAGCTTCAGACAGACATGCTGGATGCCAAGGAACGCAGCAACCAGTACCTGGGTGAGCTCAAGACCATGGTGGAGCAGAACTCTGATGATGTCCGCAACCGCGTGAATACCTACACCCGCAAGCTGAAGAAACGCCTGGGCAAGGATACCGAGGAGATCCGCAAGTGAGTACAAGTAGCAGAACGTTGGTGGTGGTGGGGTCAGGCTATTAGACCTTGCTTGGTATGATGTGTTAAAGGTGCAAGCAAAAAAACAAACAATGGTGCCTATCCATAGTATGATCCAGGTGGTTTTTGTAACACAGCAATGTAGCATGTGATGAAATCTAGTACGTGATGCTCACCCCCCACCCGCTCCTCCCTCCCCTAGCACTGTGGCCACCTACCTGGAAGAGCTCCAGTCCCGCACCTCCCAGAACATGGAGATGGTGAAGGAGCGTGTGGAGCCCTACGTGAGCCAGGCCCAGGACACCGCCGCAGAGCGCCTGGTTAGCTTCACCTCCCTGCTCAAGACCCAGGTCCAGGGCCTGAGCAGCCAGCTGGAGACCCAGGCCGGAGGCCTGCGTGAGCAGCTGGAAGCCACCGCGGAGGACTTGCGCACCACCCTGGAGGGCAAGGTTGAGGACATCAACACCTGGCTCACCCCATACGCCGCCAAGATCCGCGAGCAGCTCCAGACCATCATGGACAAAGTCAAGGAGACCTCAGCTTAAAGGGACTTTAGGGGGGCCGGTGGTCCACCACCACAACACTTTTATTTAGTGGGGGTGTGTGTGTTTGTGTGTGTGTGGAGCATTGAACCACTATTCAACCTATCACAGAGGGGGAGTTAAGAGTTACTGATGTTTTCATTTTGTGGGGTGCTTGTGTGTTTTGGGTGAGTGGGGGAGGGAGGGGGGGTTGACAGGGGGAGGGAGAAAGGTGAGGAGGATAGAGCTTTGAAGTGGGTAGTGAGCAGATAAACACAGTTGTTTTATGTCTGCACAGGCCTCAGATAAGCATTACTATCCAATCATTATGAACGCCCTTCCTTTATCAACCTCTCCATCTCAAAACACTATCGCCGTGCTCAATAACACCTTTCATGCACACACAAGAGGCCACTGTTTTAACTTGCTTCGCTTATCTACCTTGAGATTAAGTGCTCTACGATATCTTCTTACAGTTTCATCGCTAATCTGTGTCAGGTTTCTATGCTTTCATTTGGGGACACAAGGCACGGTGAGGGGGGTGATGTAACAGTACCTTCAGATCACGAGCCAAATTGGCACGAACTCTCCTATCAAGCTCCGTCCCAAATGCACCCTAACAGTAGTAAGATTGTGTGTCCTTCATTTCAATAAGTGCACTGAATGATTGAAACATACAGGGGGGTCGACCTCCAGCAGAAAGCATCAGTCTGTCCAGATGTAGAGCGATACTGAACTACCCTGTGCCTTCTTTATCTTTGTTGCTGTGTATTCATACTACATGCTCTGTCGGCTTGCTATGTTGTCGTGATTCATATTTAGAAGTGTATGTTATATGACTTTGATGCGAAGATGACAATCAAACTAAAAAGCATACTACACAGGGTTCCATGTCCTTGCCTGTCTGTATTTTTCAGTTTGTCCAGAGTATCTCTGGCACCTCACATGAAACAAGCCTGTTATGCTGCTCACCAGAGTGCACTGTATGTCTGTCTGTCTGTCTGTCCGTCAGTACTGCCTGTGCCTGTCTGTCCGACTGACTGCACAGGCTGCAGTGTGCTAACCAGCGCTGAGTAAATAAAGGATGTAAAATACATCACCTTTTGTTGGTGGGTTTCTTCTCTGATCAAACAACATTTCAGTGACTTTCTTTAGTCATATGACAACTGAGGTAGTTGATACACGCCCACTTCTTTAGTCTCATTCCCAGACACTTCCGCCCCGAATGTGCGAAAGGTGTGTTAATCGGCTTAATTGATAAATCAATCATTCAATCATCAATCAACAACACCTTCCCCCCTGTTTACATACGTTCCTGGCCATGGCATTGGTGGTCTGTTTGTACATGACTATTCCCACTGGTTAGACACACTGGCTGAGTCTGGGTTAAGGGACACAACTAGATGTTTGTACTTTTCTGGTAGTTTTCCCCAAAAGCTCATTACACATTGACTACAAATTTTGAGAGTGTATCAGGCTTTTTTCTCCATGGTGAAGCCATTATTAGCGAGCTTGCTATGTCCTTTGTGAACTAGCTTGCTAGTATTGTTTTTTTTTTTTTTCTCCTTTTGAGCACAGCCAGAATGTTGTTGCTAGCACACCTCCAAGTTCCTGCTCGGGTTCTGCCTCCATTTGGAGTCACGGCTCGCAGTTGTAATTATGACAAATACTTTCAAACCTTATCTGCACTGTGCGCAATAGCTTGGGGACGAGGTTAGTACTTGATCAACAAATGAACAACAATTAAGACAGGTCACATCCTAGAGTTTTAAATGGGCCTGAAAATTCAAGCCCAGCCCGAGCCCGACATGGAAGACATGTTTATGACCCCGAGCCCCAAAAAAGCATGAATTCTCGAAAACATCCGTGCCTTTGTCCATTGCGCACAACAGCAACATTGCAGTGGTACAGGGTCAGAGTGGTACAGAGAGACTGCTTGAAAACTCACCATATTATTTAGGCCTACTATCAACAACTGTATTTACTGCACCTGCCTTTATAGAGTACCGTATATATTTTCAGAAATGAGCCAGATCTTGCTGTTGTCACCTGTGTGTTTTCCCAAGCATTGATGCCAATAGCGCTCCATATAGAAATAAGAGAAGGCTTGAAACTGCGGAGTTTGTTATGCTTTCAATTGATATGATAGGCCACACACACATAAACACACAGAAACACACACATAAAGATACACACACACACACACACACACACACACACACACACACACACACACACTCCTACCACAAACTGTAGAAACACCAAGTTACAATGAGGTGTTCTATCAGAACAAACGAAACAATGACAATAAAGTTGAATCTAATCTAATCTAATCTTCATCAGGTGCAAGTGAAGAGAGCAGGACAGAACAGAGGCACATATGCGATTTTGGAATGTTTATTATTTTTTCCGCAGTCTTTAAACATCAATTCAGTAATAAGGACTGTGAGAAACAAAAGCGTGAGTATGTAAAAAAGTGTTCAAAAATAATACTAAAACAAATAATATATGCAGCTAGTATGATATGATGCAACCATCTGTAGTCTTGCATTTGCCCATTATTGTTGTTGTTTACTTTGCACAAACGCCAATAACTCATCCAAGTCTTTCATTCTGAAAAAAAAAACTATCTGTGGCACAAGCTTTAAAATCCTTTAAAATACTTATAGCAATGTGGTTATTATGTGGTAAAAGAGCAACGACTTCCTTGTTAGGCTACTCAAGCCAATTCTGACATATAGTTTAACTAGGTCAACTAACTCAGGTGTCAACAACAAGGCATGCTATTAACCAAATCCCCTACTTTAATCTTGAATATATAATTGCAACTTTATTCTTAAAATGTCTACTTTATTGTTGAAATTATATTTTCGACTTTATTCTCTAAATAATGCCACTTTATATATATATATATATATATATATATGTGTGTGTGTGTGTGTATATATGCAACCGCCCCATCACCAGTTTTTTGTTTCTTTTCACTTGGCACTATACTCACATGTAATCAACTCAGCTTTGGAAAAGTTTATTTTGTTCTTTTATCTGCTTTAGGTTATCTCAAATCAACAATCTCATAGTATCTGCGGGGATAAAATGTCCTCCCCAAACAGCATTTACAGCTTCTCTCTCCCCCCATGGTTTAATATTTTACTTCACTCAACAACAGTACCTAAAACTCCCTCAATGCATTTCTCTGCTACCTGACTCAACCGACACACATTTGCCTTGTCATATAGTACACTTCTTGACTGCAGTTACATAAGTTTATTATAGTTAACTTACATAATACATTTATCTGCAGATTTGCAGTAACACCTTGTATTCTGAGCACCTTTCCTTCACAGTAATCCTCCACCTTTTCTTTTATGACCCTACCCTCCCCCGACCCCATGCCAACTCCAAACACACACTGCCAATCTTCTAATCTGTACAGATGGTGCTTTATTGACCAAACATTAAAAGGCCTTTGCTCCCCCCCCCCCCACCACCCTGCAGGTCTCTCACTACCTTATCCCCCTCCCTCCTTCCTGCTCCTGGCTTGTCTGGATCTGCCCTCACATTCCATTCCCTTTATCCCAGCAGGACTTGGGAACACTGTGTGCCCCTGTTTGTGTTTTCATCTCCTATTTTTGCAGATTATCAAGCATCACCTCGTGTTCAAGACACACATGCACAAGTCCATGCGAAGACATAAAGACATAAAGCATAAAGCTAAAGACGCACACAAACACACACATAAAGACACACACACACACACACACACACACACACACACACACACACACACACACACACACTCCTACCACAAACTGTAGAAACACCAAGTTACAATGAGGTGTTCTATCAGAACAAACGAAACATGAAACATGAAAAACATGGGCCAAAACAAGTCTTGCACAAGTCTGGGTTCAACGGCAACTTAATGTGGAGAGATAAGCCAATCTCTGCTTTTCTGCTGGTGCATCCCCTTCCACCTCACCAAAACATGTTTTTAACATGAATTAATATTACATGAGTGAAAATTAGTTTTCAGAATCACATTTTAATCAAGAAACATGAACGTCAAACACAGCAAGCCTCTGAAGTGCATGCTAAGGGCCAGTAGAGGACACCACGTGTCCCTCCGCTCTCCTCCTCTGACCCCTCCACGAAGGAAAGCAGCAGCTGTGTTATTGTTCCTGTGAATTTGAATTGACAGTTATGTTTTTGCAGAATTACTTTCAGTCTATGCGGTTAAATAGCATCAGCGGTCAACTTCACAGAAAGGTAATTTAATTGAATGTCTTTCTGTTTCTAATATACACACTGCAATACAGTACTGCAACGTAACAGGGTCCAAACACTGCCTGACAACAGCCTATATAGATAGATAGAAACTTTATTTATCCCAGGGGGAAATTCAGGAAATTCATATGTCAAAGAGGCAAGCTGTAAAGTGAAAGTGTGAGTAAGAAAGCGATGAAGCGTTTGTTGTTGTTGCTCTTTTACTGGAAGCCTGTGTGTGTTTATCTCTGTCTGTATGACTATATATCCTGTATGCAACCAGTCAAACCTCCAAGTCCTACAGTAACCTCTCAATAGCTGCAGGGCTCTGGCCATGGAGAAAACAGGAAAACCACAACCATTCTGCCAGTCAGCACCCCCCCCCCCCCCACACACACACACACACACACACACACACCCTACTCCTCCTCCTCCTGCAGCTTCTGGGTGTCACCTCTCCTCTTGTCTCTTGCGTGTGAGACAAAAGGGCCCAAGCTAGCAGGTGTTAGCCAGGCATAACCGTCAGTAACCCCCTCTGCCCCCCCTCCCAAAAGAAAGAAGAAAAACACCCCACAGTGATTTTACCTCTTATTAAACCCCCCCCTCCAGGAGTTGGAACACAGATCCGTCACCACAGGAGCCCTTTGGCTAAAAACAAAAACACTATTTTATCAGGCTTGTTATTGCAATTCATGAGTGAGCGAGACATGCACCTTCATGCCCTCTTGCTTCTGACAAAAGACTTGCTCTTCTCAAGGAGATGGGAGCTATCACACTCATACATACACACAAAGGGGGACAGAGTCACCACACATACAATACCTTTAGACAAAGAGAACGCAGATACAGACTCATCTACAGGTAATGTTGTAAGTCGCTTTGGATAAAGGCGTCTGCTAAATGCCATAAATGTAAATGTAAATGTAAATCTAAAGGAGAGGGAGGGAGTGATTCAGTTGTTCAAAGGAACAGTGGTCATGTGTACATCATAATAGGGCCTCCTGTGGGCACAACCATTAACACCAAATGAGCGCCCTGCAGTGGGCAGCAGACGGCGAGGTGCTGACGGGGGAAATGAACCCTGACACACACACACACACGCACACACACACACACAACTTCCCCTGCTCAGCCACTTTCTAATGAGAGAGAGGTTACTATAGTTCAGCAATCTAGTTCACTGTCCTTCTGTCTGCTCCAACGGTAGGCAATGGCAATACCTCCCCCTACTGAAAAAAGGCTAAAAGCCCCTAAAATGATGGCCTAGATGGTTTGTTTGGAATGTTTTGGAGATTGTGTGCGTGTGGTTACATTGAATTACATTGAACCCAATAGCCTGTGTGCAACCTGATGCAATTGATGCCCCCACACAAACACAAAGGGGAAGGGGACCGAGACATTTCCCCAGACTGTGCAGTTTTTAGACCAGGAGTTTCATAAATGCATTCTAGTATATTTGCGCTGGGTCCATTGGGTGCTCCTAAAATGTTGTGGATGCTCCAGTTCTAGTCTGGGAGTACTGGCTACCATGTCAAAAAGGTCATTTGGAGCCCTGCCCCAGCATCTCCTCTGTAACTGTTGGAGACAGCACGGAGGAACAGTACACTGTGCCTATGTCAGACTTACATAACAGTGGATAGATATGACACAGATAGATATGATAGATATGATGTCCAGGCTTTATCAGTCCCTGCTGACCTGTAACACCAATCACTTAGCACATATCTGTGTGGGAGATAGTGTAGAGCTTAATGTGAGGCACATGGAACTGAAAGTAGAGTAGAGTGGGTAAATACTACTACTAATAATAATAACTTAATAATAATTTATTACATTTATAAAGCTCTTTTCATTATGTGCTGGATGAAGAACAACATAGCTGTCATGGCTAACATCAGTTTCTACATTTGAAGTAAAATAGCAGCCAACACATGTGTAGAGGGTGATTGTTGACGAACAAATAGGCCTATTCTGCTAGGTGGGACATTTAGATGTGATGCTACATGGATGATGTAAGCCTCCATTGCAATGCACCTCCATAATCTCTACAGCTAAACATCATTAATATATCAGTGCCATACATATCTCTGATTGATATCAAATGAACTATCATTGAAATAGTTAGTTAGTTAGTTAGGTAGTTAGTTAGTGAGGGCTATTTTGTTTGGCTATACCACAAGTTGGCTAAAGTAGAAACGGCTTGCATACAGTCCATCTTGTAGTACAAAGGAGAAAATAAGTCTATTCTCCTTTGGACTTGAAGGTTTGTTGGTTGGTAGACATAGCAATCAAAGATTCAACAGTCAACAGTCAACAATGCTATTTAGTGATACCACTGCAGAATAGTATCAGTAGTTGGTGAACTCTGATCATAGGGCACTGACTGTGTCTGTAGCCCAATGATCATGTCATGTATAACAGTGAGATAGCAACGACAGAGAGAACTCTGAACTGATACACTCCCTGACCCCACATCCACTTACACTGACATGTTAATCACGAATGATGATGAATACTATACCATAAACTAGAATGATCAAATAAAATATACCCAACGTTTGATCAACTAGGCTTCCAAACAATCTCATCCCCATCAATATGGTTTGAGACATGATAGAACATGTGCCATTCCACAGAATAAGGGAGATGGAATTATCGGGTAATTTGGAGGAGTCGCTCTTGGCGCGGTTAGAGTTGCGAAGCTGGGAGGTCAATATAGGTCAGGATCGTTAGTTATCGATTACGTCACCCCGCTGGAAGGGGGATATATAGAGGCTCATCGTTTATCTCAGACACATTCGGTTTATTCTCTGAGACGGGTAAACAGGTAAGACTTTGATTTCATTCGCATTTCTCTGTGTTGAGTTTGTAGGCCTTCTGTTTTGTAGTTACCAACAACAAGTAATGCGGTAGTTTTCGTTCCATTCTAGCCCAGTGGTAGGACTATAAATTTAATTACAAAAACGAAATGCACAAAATATCTACAATGCAATTGTAGCCTGCAGCGAAACGTTTCGATAGTATACCCACGTTCAACTTCATGAGTTATTGTGGCGACATCTAGACGTGCTCAGGTTGTTTTTATAAGAAACATGCTTATTTCCTTTCAAACTCCTAAATACAGTTTTTACTTGGGTGGAAATCGAAATTCCACGCAATAGGTGGCGATCCAACTTGCCCGTGAAGTTCTGTAGAAAACAAAAGGAACTGTCCATTCTTGCCAGTGCTAACGCACGAGGGCGCTCTTTAAGTCGTCAAAAGCAGATGTGCCAACAAAGATAGTTTGCAGGATTGGAGTGGGATATTTCCTAAATAGATACATGTTTGTCTTTCCCTTGTAGATAAAGTCAAGATGAAACTGTCCATCGCCATTGCTGTGCTGATGCTGGTGTTCGCCGCACACACAGGTATAAATCCTTACCCAGAGTCATCCCGTACTCTCGGGTCTATTCCAGCATTACTACTTTACCTCTATGTACCTTTACACTATGTACCGTTACTGTCCAGAACTCCTCCACCACATTTGAATATTACATTACGCCCCCCCCCACCCATCAGCTCTCTCTCTCACATTTCTCTCTGTATAATCATAGTAGTACACATTTCTTATCTCTCCTTCTTTTTTTGTACACTAACTGTTTCTCATCCCCACCCCCACAGAGGCTGAGGAGGAGACCATTGAGCAGAAATTTACTAACTTTGGTAATCAGATGAAGGAGATGACTGAAGATCTTGCTGTGAAGACCAAGGCCACCCTGGAAGAGATCCACAGCAGTGATTTTGCTGTCAAAACCAGGTACACACGCATGCCAGCACAAACGCACACACACACACACACACACACACACACACACACACACACACACACACACACACACACACACACACACACACACACACACACACACAAATGACGAGTTCCCTGCCATAACTCAATGTATCTCTGCGTCTGCCTCCTCCACAGGGGCTTCTTTGCTGAACAATTTGAAAAGATGAAGAAGACAATCGAGGACCTGGTCCCCAAGGATAAGTAAGGCTGACCACCTGACTCCTGCGCCTTTGCCTTAGACCTGACTCTTGACCTTATCTGTGACCCTGTCTACCCTGCTTCCTCTGTCTGGCCCGGCACCATGGCTGACAGAAACAATGGTTAAATTCTCTCTCTGTAAGGAGATATGAACTATCTATGAAATATGTATAATAACTGGAGCTTGCTTTTTGAGACACAGTGCAAACGCAAAAACTGAACAAAAATCAGAACAATAAACATGTTTGTGATACAAAAATACATGTCTGTTGGTTATTGTGGGTTTGGTGGAAATGAAGTGATAAGACAAAATATACATTCTCATATTAGGTAATTTTTTATGAGAACAATGAAGGGCATACTGATTGAACAAGTAGTTATATATGTGGTCCTCTGTGGCTCAGTTGGTAGAGCATGGCCCCTCCCTCCTAAAGACCTCTTCACCCCCACTACCCCCCTGTACAAGTTTCCCTCCTGTTAATAAAACAACAAAAATAAATAATAATAATTCCTTCTTTTAGCATTGTGACTGCCTATGGCCCCTCGTCTGAGCATTGATTACTTTAACTTATGATGACTGATGGATAGATGATTCACTTACTTAAACAAATGTATTTGTTGTAAGTCGCTTTGGATAAAGGCGTCTGCTAAATGCCATAAATGTAAATGTAAATGGCGTTAACAACACTAAGGTTGTGGGTTTGATTCCCACTGGGACCATATATACTGCTAAATGTATGCACTCACTGCAATGTAAGTCGCTTTGGATAAAAGCGTCAGCTAAATGGCGTATATTATCATATTATAGTTATTCTGACTGTGTCTGTAGCCCAATGATCATGTCATGTATAACAGTGAGATAGTAACCACAGAGAGAACTCTGAACTGATACACTCCCTGACCCACATCGACTTACACTGACATGTTAATCACGAATGATGATGAATACTATACCATAAACTAGAATGATCAAATAAAATATACCCAACGTTTGATCAACTAGGCTTCCAAACAATCTCATCCCCATCAATATGGTTTGAGACATGATAGAACATGAGCCATTCCTCAGAATAAGGGAGATGGAATTATCGGGTAATTTGGAGGAGTCGCTCTTGGCGCAGTTAGGGGTGCGAAGCTGGGAGGTCAATATAGGTCAGAATCATTAGTTATCGATTACGTCACCCCGCTGGAACTGGGGTATATAGAGGCGCATCGTTTATCTCTGACACATTCGGTTTACTCTCTGAGACGGGTAAACAGGTAAGACTTTGATTTCATTCGCATTTCTCTGTGTTGAGTTTGTAGGCCTTCTGTTTTGTAGTTACCAACAACAAGTAATGCGGTAGTTTTCGTTCCATTCTAGCCCAGTGGTAGGACTATAAATTTAATTACAAAAACGAAATGCACAAAATATGACAATGCAATTGTAGCCTGCAGCGAAACGTTTCGATAGTATATCCACGTTCAACTTTATGAGTTATTTTGGCGACATCTAGATGTATCCGTCGTGCTCAGGTTGTTTTTATAAGAAACATGCTTATTTCCTTTCAAACTCTAAACTACGGTTTTTACTTGGGTGGAAATCGAAATTCCACGCAATAGGCGGCGATCCAACTTGCCCGTGAAGTTCTGTAGAAAACAAAAGGAACTGTCCATTCTTGCCAGTGCTGACGCATGAGGGCGCTCTTTAATTCGTCAAAAGCAGATGTGCCAACAAAGATAGTTTGCAGGATTGGAGTGGGATATTTCCTAAATACATACATGTTTGTCTTTCCGTTGTAGATAAAGTCAAGATGAAGCTGTCCATCGCCATTGCTGTGCTGATGCTGGTGTTCGCCGCACACACAGGTATAAATCCTTACCCAGAGTCATCCCGTACTCTCGGGTCTATTCCAGCATTACTACTTTACCTCTATGTACCTTTACACGTTACTGTCCAGAACTCCTCCACCACATTTGAATATTACATTACGCCCCCCCCCACCCATCAGCTCTCTCTCTCACATTTCTCTCTGTATAATCATAGTAGTACACATTTCTTATCTCTCCTTCTTTTTTTGTACACTAATTGTTTCTCATCCCCACCCCCACAGAGGCTCAGGAGGAGACCATTGAGCAGAAATTTGCTAACTTCGGTAATCAGATGAAGGAGATGACTGAAGACCTTGCTGAGAAGACCAAGGCCACCCTGGAACAGATCCACAACAGTGATTTTGCTGCCAAAACCAGGTACACACGCATGCCAGCACAAACGCACACATGCACGCACACATGCACGCACACACACACACACACACACACACACACACACACACACACACACACACACACATACACACACACACACACACACACACACACACACAAATGACAACAATGACAAGTTCCCCGCCATAACTCAATGTATCTCTGCGTCTGCCTCCTCCACAGGGGCTTCTTTTCTGAACACTATCAAAACATGAAGCAGACAGTCGAGGACCTGGTCCGCAAGGGTCAGTAAGGCTGACCACCTGACTCCTGCGCATTTGCCCTAGACCGGACTCTTGACCTTATCTGTGACCCCGTCTACCCTGCTTCCTCTGTCTGGCTCGGCGCCATGGCTGACAGAAACATTGGTTACATTCTGTCTCTGTAAGGAGATATGAACTATCTATGAAATATGTGTAATAACTGGAGCTTGCTTTTTGAGACACAATGCAAACGCAAAAACTGGACAAAAATCAGAACAATAAACATTTTTTTGTGATGTGTTTGTTATACAGAAATACATGTCTGTTGGTTATTGTGGGTTTGGTGGAAATGAAGTGATAAGACAAAATATAAATTCTCATATTAGGTCAATTTTTATGAGAACACTGAAGGGCATACTGATTGAACAAGTATGTGGTCCTCTGTGGCTCAGTTGGTAGAGCATGGCCCCTCCCTCCTAAAGACCTCTTCACCCCCACTACCCTCAAGTTTCCCTTCTGTTAATAAAACAACAAAAATAAATAATAATAATTCCTTCTTCTAGCATTGTGACTGCCTATGGCCCCTGGTCTGAGCATTGATTATTTTATCTTATGATGACTGATGGATAGATGATTCACTTACTTAAACAAATGTATTTGTTGTAAGTCGCTTTGGATAAAGGCGTCTGCTAAATGCCATAAATGTAAATGTAAATGGCGTTAACAACACTAAGGTTGTGGGTTTGATTCCCGCTGGGACCATATATACTGCTAAATGTGTGCACTCATTGAAATGTAAGTCGCTTTGGATAAAAGCGTCAGCTAAATGGCATATATTATCATATTACAGTTATTCTGAGTGATGAATAGGGCCAGACTGAATATGTAGGAACGTTTTCTTACTGATCTCATGTTTTTTTATGTGTATTTTACCAATACCTTTCCAGCATGGTGGGCAAAATTGATTAAATGAATGTTTCTGTTTGTCATAAACATACTCAACCCAAAACCGACATGGCCCATATTAATTTTCTGAAATTCGGGCCAACCCAAACATAATTTGTCTTGCAGAGCTGCGCGTAAAGGATAGCCGCATATCGTTTCTCCTCTTTCCCCTGTTCTGCGAGTGGTAGACATGGGACAGATTCGTTCTATCATTGCTAAAAAATCACGCTAAAATGTACTGTCTCTCCCACAATGCTGTAGCATTTTTCGCTCGGTGAAAGAATAATAGGGCATATTGCTGTTTCCTAATCAATACATTACCATATTGAAAATGCATTTTTGATAACGTAAGCATATCGTTTCTTTGATCAATGCCTTTCAGAAAATCATTCGGTTGTCTTCGTAGGAATTTACTCTGCTGTAACAATAACCTTCCACTCATTTCTGACAGGTACACTCTGCTGGGTTATATATTAGTAGTAATATTCTATACCAAATGATTATTTAGAATGGAAAGAGAGATCGATTCATTTCAGGATACATTCCTCTATATCTGAGATACTAACAGACTAAACAAATGAGCCCTCTCTGCATCTGTATGCTCACTTTCTTAAATTAACCTTATTAGTTGTGAGCAACCATTAGAAGTACACCAATATGCACATGCTTTATCCATTGTTGCTACTGTACTCTTCCCCTAACTAAGTTAGACTACTTTTAAGTATGAGGAGATACATGTACACACTTGCAACAGTTCAACACAGGCACATGTACAGTATAAGCCCCAAATCAATCAATCATTCCATCATGTTCTATTTAATCTAGAACTGTGTCAAACAAAAGACAATCCCAAATGGACTCTGTATTCATGCTTTTGACTAATTCTCCATAGAACACCGCACATTATATAACATACTTATGACTGGATAAATTACTGCCTATTGCATGTTAATATGTGTATCAAGGGGAAATAACCCTATCAAATAATACTGCAGAATGAACTAATACCAGAGATAGAGAGGTATACCCACGTCAATAGCAGATACAAAGGGCAACTGCCAGCACGGTTGCCTTTCCCCCATTTCAAGGCCCGGGCTAAAGTCACTGTTTATTCTTCATTAATGATCACTCCGCTGGCCCCATTTACCAGAATCTGATGCCGTGTTTGACTAGGGGTCCAGAGTGTCAGGTGGGGGATAGGGTGAGGGGGTGAGGGGAGTCAGAGGGTAAAGGTCAGAAAGAGCAAGGGGGTTGGGTTGTGCACCCCCCCTTGCTGGAATATTACTCAGATTTCTTCTTTTGTACTGTACTTTCATTGTTTGTTGGGTGGCCCCTGCATGCATATCATACATATAGAGGTGGTCTTCACACACCATATGGAGTGAGTGACTAAGATTCTGCACCAAACCTGTCTGGAACCCTTGTGTGATGCTAAGGGTCTAACTCTGAATCTGCCCACATACTTATCAGAACACAGGATTTGATTATGATCTCTGTGCATAAAGGCCTATGTCAGATTTCAGTATCAGGGTTTGGAAATGTCAATGATTCTGAAGTGGACTTCACTCTAAAATCTGTTGACCAAGACCATTGGGTCTTATCCAAAACGATAATCAATTTCATTCACCAGTCCGTACAGAACCCATATCTCAGAGCCAGGGACAGAGACTTTGCCTGTCCTGAATACATATTAGACACTGTCAATGGGTTGAGTTGTCTGGATCAAAGGGCATTTGGACAGCTATTCAGTCAATGCTAAGATTAAATAGATAGAGAGAACAAAGTTACATGCAACCTTTCTGCCAAGACAAGGATAAACAACATATCAATGGAGGTCATCGCACATTTCATGGAGAGACATTGGTGTTCTTCTGTTCATAACTTTTTGATGACGATTTTGAAGATGATATGGAATACCCAGAAAAACAATTCCACAGAATTCTCCCACATGTAAACAAAGAGCATCAAACTGCTGATGTCCGCCGATGACTCAATCTAAAAGCAAGAACGGCCAGAGGTCACCAAAACAATAATGACACATGGAACCCAATCACTGGTAGCTGTGAGGGACCCTCGTCCCCTAATCAAATAAAGTAGCTTGATTTCAAACACGACATCATTCAACACTCATTTACCAGAGTCAAGACAAAGGTAAAATGTTCTTTCTTTAACTTTTTCTGTTGTCTCGAACTGATGTTCTTGCACCAGAGGTCAGGCGTGTAGAATGTCAGCCTGTCCTGTGAGTCATAGAAGAAGTTCATGGCTAGAGTTGATATTGTTCTAGCTGTCATGACCTATATAGTTGTGTTGTTTAGCATGAAAAAAACTCTATGCAGAATATGGCAGATTTACCCGTAACTTCAATCACTTGACTGGATAAAAACGTACACATTTATTTGAGCTGTTTATACAATCGAGTATGTAGTTGGTTGCTGTCTGTCTTCAGCTTTACAAAAATGCAATTTGAGGGTTGAAGGTTTTTTGGGTTAATTCTCCCTTGTGTTCTATATCTAGATGCAGGGGAAACTGAGAGTAGTTGCACTCATCATGCTAATGCAAGGTATGGTGAATCCTTTATCTGTTTGAGGATGTAATTTGTGTGTGCGTGTGTGTGTGTATATGTGTGTGTGTGTGTGTGTGTGTGTGTGTGTGTGTGTGTGTGTGTGTGTGTGTGTGATTTTCAACCAAAGCCACTCTCCCCCTACCACTCTCCATCTTCCTCTCCCCCAATCACCTTTCCCCAAAAACATTTTTTATCTCAAGTTTTTCTGTGGCCTCTTCTATAGCATTTGTGCCCATGCTGGCACAAAAGCCACCCACAGATGTGATGTCTCAGCCTTCTGGTATGCTGGAGCGGATAGCCGAGACTTACAGGTACACACTGACACACACACACACACACACACACTCACATCATCTGATGCACCATGCTATGCCAATCAGCGGTCATGAATACCCAAGGTTCTCCAGTCATCTGTTTCTATGTGAAAATAACAATGGTGTCTGTGTGTGTGTGTGTGTGTGTGTGTTTGTGCATGTGTGCATGTGCGTGTATGCTTGCCTGCGTGTCTGCATTCTTGTGGCATGTGTATGTGCATGTGTGTGTGTGTGTCTTACAGTGCAGCCAAAGACAAAGCCCAGACAATTGGAGGGTACGTACTGGGGTTTACCAGTACTTACTATGAGGACCACATCAAATCAGTTGCCGAACCCTACATCAGCTGGGTGTCAGCTGGCACAAGTTCCTTCTTCGACCGTGTCAAGGACAAGATCGATCACTACCGGCCCATGTAATTGGACCTGGCGAACCATCCCACACACATCACTAGGATCTAAAGCAGGCCCACACACAACCACTTGCATACTGTCAGGCACATGCTAGCAGGGCAATACCAGAACACGGGTCAATGCTGCGTGATTGTCAGGTGATTTGAGTAGTTTCTAGTTGTATAAGTGTTGTGGAGGGTATTCACCGTCAGGTCATACCCCTATCCTTCAATGGCAATGTAGAACATAACACATGATATCTGAGACCATGAATAAGTCACAAAAATGATTCAGTACAAAATAAACAAATACTAAATTAAATGTGCATCCTAGTTGTGTGCTTATTTATAAATGATATTAGTAAAAGAGGAGGAGAGAAGGTAGACAGAGCGAGTGAGAGAGGAGTGATAGTGAGGAGAGGGAGACTCAGCCTGTACTCATATCAAAGGTACAGAGGGGTCAGAGGTCAGTGATCAGCCACTACACGATGGTCTGGGTTCAGCAGGTCTGTCTGGAGTAGAGGGCTGGAATACTCTTGGTGACCTGCAGGCCGTTTGACTCTGCTCTCTCTGCAGGATCATTCTATGGACCCACACCATCGATCCTGGAACACAGTCAAAAGACTGCGGAGCTATTCAATACAAACTACAGTTCCAGTTTGAGGGATAATATGAAAAAAAAATAGGATTTAATAAGGCCCTGGTATACTAACGCAGATGTGGCCATAGCTAGGCATGCAGGTAAACATTCCGCATACAGGTTGCATGCATGACTTTGGTACGCATTTGAAGTGTACTGAAGAAGGACATGCACTGAAACAGTGAATGTTCCATTTATTCAGAGAGTGCTGGACAGAAATGGAAGTGCTTGGTGCAAGACAAAGACACAACAAACAAAGACATTTAATAAAACCAAAGAGCATGTGCACCATAGAGGGCATTAGTGTATGTATACATATCTGAATTAACGTTTATTAAAGGTGCACTGCACCTCCCCTTACCATCACGAGACATATATTTCCACATATGAGGGTGAAACCAAGTGCAATGGACTTTGTGTAGGTGAACGAGTGTGTGTGGGTGTGTGTGTGGGGTGTTAGTACCATATGTACAGTGGGTGACTGTGTGAATAGGTGTGTGTGTAAGCACATGTGCATGTGTGTGTGTGTGTGTGTGTGTGTGTGTGTGTGTGTGTGTGTGTGTGTGTGGGTGTGTGTGTGTGTGCTCATGAGATGACGCTGTTTACCCTCCTCCCTATATTATGGTGTTCACTTCTACAGAAGTTACAGACAACTCACAACCAGAGAAGACTGTCATTTTGTTCACAGGGATCTGTACCCACCACAACAGCAGGTAATTTTCTCTTCATGCATGTTTTAATGTAAAATCTCAACTTTTAGAGATCTAACACTGTGTACACTCTGGTAATATTGCACATCTAATTTCTGCATTTTTGCATATTTTGAGATGCATCTTCATAGTGCAACAATTTTAGAACTTTCAATTCAAATTAAGAGAGTGGCCTTGCTTACTGCTTGTATTGTAAACAATGCTTTGAGAAGATTTTGATCAGTTTGTCTTCTTTCCTTTCAGTTATGTCTCCAAAATACGTAGTAGCCCTCATCCTTGCCCTGCAAGGTAAGACCAAGAACCTGCGACACACCACACGCAGCGACTCAAACCAGAACCAGATTGATAGTTGCAGAACTTCAGAGAGCAATTCTACAGACACTTATTTGAAGAATGTCACATTGTCACGAAACCCAGCCCTGTATCATAACCTGAAACCATGCAAACACTGTGCTTGAGAGAACAACTCTTATAATTAGACCAAATGCTATAATCTTATCTCATGCATTCAATACAGAAACCTGGACATAGGATGTTAGAGTGACTGATAACAGATGTGTCCTGCCTGTCATGGCTTATCCATTGTCTGTTCTCTCTGCTTCAAAATTGCACTGTAAGCATTACAGTGCCAGTGGCTGACCTCTGGGGCTCCACCTAAAATAAGCACTGTTATCTGATTGTGACAGGCTCTGAGTCTGAGCTGTGAGACTATCAGAAGCTGACCTGACTCCTACTAGGGTTATTCAAAGGGATAAGAGAGGTCTAAGAGGTTGTGTTTCAGTGGCCTTTGACCATGCAGACACGCGTAGACAAGCACACAGGCTAAATTACACTAATGCACCGATTACACTGCTCTTTGGAGATAGCATGCAGCACACACTTTTAACTTGAACATAATACTGGATACACATTTTAAGGACAAGAAAGTCAGTAAGTAAGTTCATTGGATACACCAGGGTTTATAAATACGTAATCAACATTCTAAAAAAAAGTGGAACATCCCTTTAAATGAGTCAAGCAAAAGGCATCTCAATCTAAGCTATTTTTTTTATTCTCTTCCCATTCCATCCCTCCTTCCCCCACTGTCCCCCATTTCATGTCTCTCCTTTCAACATCTTCCCATCTTCTCTCCTCGCTACCTGTCTATCTCTGTTCCCTCTCTGTTACTCAACTCTGCTCCTCTCCCCCCTCTCTCTCTCTCTCTCTCTCTCTCTCTCTCTCTCTCTCTCTCTCTCCCCCCCACCACAGTCTCTATGTGCCTGTGCGAGATTCCAGAGCCTGACAAGGAGCTGGTGGAGAAGTATGAGGCCATGAGGGCTGTATTCTACAAGAGGCTGTTGAATGCCTATGGTAAGGTGCAGGCCGCATTAGGACCAGTGGTGGAGGGAGCAAGCACCGGCCAGGGACAGGCTGTCAAGGACTACATTGAGGAACTGCAGACTAAGCCCAACTTCCAGAGTGCCGTCAAGATCGCCTCGTGAGTGACCCCATCTGACTGTCTACCTGTCTGTCTGTCCGTCTGTCTATCTGTCTGTCCATCTGTCTGCCTGTATCTCTGTCTGTCTACCTGTCTACCTGTCTGTCCGTCTGTCTATCTGTCTGTCTACCTGTATCTCTGTCCGTCTGTCTATCCGTCTGTCTGCCTGTATCTCTGTCTGTCTACCTGTCTACCTGTCTGTCTGTCTGTCTGTCTGTCTGTCTGTCCGTCTGTCTATCTGTCTGTCTACCTGTATCTCTGTCTGTCTACCTGTCTGTCTGGCTGTCTAACTGTTCATAGACATAGAAATGGATATTTCATTGTTCTTTATTGAAAGGAATGACATCACTGACTGTTTTCTCCTGTTCTATCCAGTGCTGTGGGCCAGGAGGCAGCACCCCTAGTGGAAAAGGCCCGTTTGGCAGGCCTGGGACTGTACGGACAGTACCTGCGCCCCCACATCGGCACCTACCTGGACGAAGCCATCAACTCCATCAAGGTGTACCTGGACAAGGTCCTGCCCGCTGAGAAGTGAGCCCTTACCAGTCGCCATCGCACCGGACCAGCCCTCACGCTTGAGGCTTGCCTTAGCGCTGTAGTTGTGCTTACAATACATGTGTTTAAATGGTGAAGAAAAAGCAAAAGCTAATTAGCCTAAAGCTAATTCATAAGAGCAATGCACAATGCAAAACGCATCCCCCATTCCTAAGTCAATACTTTTCTTGACATCCCTAGACATAGATTTTACACAGGTAACCATGGTCAGAGCAAGATGAGTTTCATCATTCCAAAAACATTGTGCATGTACAGTATAATGTGTTTGACACTCTAAACAGGAGTGTGTGTGTGTGAGTGTTCAATAAACATGGAATTGGAACCCCCTGACTGATACTGGTGCAGTTATCATTTAATATGTACACTCACCGGCCACTTTTTTAGGTACACCTGTTCAACTGCTCGTTAACGCAAATATCTAATGGTGTGGGGGATATTTTCTTGGCACACTTTGGGCCCCTTAGTACCAATTGAGCATCGTTTAAACGCCACAGCCTACCTGAGTATTGTTGCTGACCATGTCCATCCCTTTATGACATCAGTGTACCCATCTTCTGATGGCTGCTTCCAGCAGGATAACGCGCCATGTCACAAAGCTCACATCATCTCAAACTGGTTTCTTGAACATGACAATGAGTTCACTGTACTCCAATGGCCTCCACAGTCACCAGATCTCAATCCAATAGAGCACCTTTGGGATGTGGTGGAACGGGAGATTCGCATCATGGATGTGCAGCTGACAAATCTGCAGCAATGATGCTATCATGTCAATATGGACCAAAATCTTTGAGGAATGTTTCCAGCACCTTGTTGAATCTATGCCACAAAGAATTAAGGCAGTTCTGAAGGCAAAAGGGGGTCCAACCCGGTACTAGCAAGGTGTACCTAATAAAGTGGCCGGTGAGTGTATATGCCATTTAGCTGACGCTTTTATCCAAAGCGACTTACATTGCAGTGAGTGCCTTCATTTCAGTATATATGGTCCCATCGGGAATCAAACCCACAACCTAAGCGTTGTTAGCGCCATGCTCTACCGACTGAGCCACAGAGGACCATGTATTATATATATATATTATATATTATATTATCATTTAACTCATGTGTATGAAGAATATGAAGAACATCATAGATCAGAGAGAAAACAACCAAATAACCACAACAGATCAGCTTTGTCGGCTCTGAAGTGTGATGATGTGCTTACTATCTGCTAGGATCAGTAAACAACCAAATAACCACAACAGATCAGCTTTGTCGGCTCTGAAGTGTGATGATGTGCTTACTATCTGCTAGGATCAGTATATTACTATTATCTGTCAATCTCTACATTCTCTACAATCTCTACACAGTAATACATTGAACAATACTTCTCATTCAAGTATTTAACATATCAAATCACATTTAAGTAATTGATTAAAAGCTATACATGTAAATGTCCCTTTTGTTGACCATGGACAAATCTACACCTCCCATGTCA
>NC_139664.1:6584825-6587325 GCF_951799395.1 Argentina silus | reverse complement strand
AATGATTACAGGCGCCTTCAAGGGCTACTATGACGGCTCCGTCAACACTGTCAGTAGCTGGCTGGAGAACCTCAGGGGCCTGAAACTGGAGGAGAAGATCAAGTAAGAGAAACACACACACACATAAGAGAAACACACAGGCAGGCATGCACACACACACACACACACACACACACACACACACACACACACACACACACACACACACACACACACACACACACACACACAAACACACACACCATGGCATCATCACCATCATAATCATTATTATCATCATCATCACCATCATAATCATTATTATCATCATCATCATCATATTCTTCTATTCTTTCTACAACAAATCAATAATGCATGTTCTCTCTGTGTGTGTGTGTGTGTGTGTGTGTGTGTGTGTGTGTGTGTGTGTGTGTGTGTGTGTGTGTGTGTGTCTTTTCAATGTGTCTCAGGAACATTTACGACGACACCACCAGAGCCATCGGAACCTACTCTGGCATTGCGCAGGACCAGGTGTACCACATCTTCTACAACTCCCAGTAAAGACCCTCCTGATCCCCCCCCCCCCCCACACACACACACACCCCCATAGCGCCACCCAATGGTGCATCCATTCCTCTTCACCAAAACAATAGAGTAAATCAGACGTCAGAAACATCTCCGGTCTCGATTGAAAAAGAGTATTATTTTATGTCACATGTCTTGAAATAAAACATTTGTAGGAAATTGTGTTGTGTGTTGTGTTCTTGAGAGGCTCAGTTGATGTAGATACACCGATTCCCGAGGGGGTTGTGCCACAGAGGGCACAGGGCATGTTATACAGATTTGCCAGCTTCATAACAAGCACTGACTTTTGTTTGTGTGTTATGCTGCAGATTGCACAATACAGTACAGATAAATCAAAATAAGGTATTGAGAATGAAAAGACTGCCAGCCCATGGAGAAAAAGTAAATGTATGAAAGATATCAAATGAAAGATATCAAACAGAACAAAAATCAATGCAGACCCTTGTGTGTTTTTAGCAGACTCGCACAGAGTCAGAGCTTTAGTCTTTAACTAGAGGAAATAAATGATACCATAAACCCTTTGGCTTTCTGATCTGAGAAAGTTTAAAGTAAGGAATTCATCATTCCTTTTGAAACCAAAATAACCAATTTCACCTCAAATACCTTGTTTACTTTTAGTCGGAATGACTAGAGCTTTCTGCACACAGAGGATAGGCTCTGAAACTAAACTCTTACTTTATTTTCCCTCTCTTTCTTCACAGGGGTGTGTTCCAGCGCCAGGGCTGGGGCAAATCTGATAAGGCTCTCCATAACAATGTCTCAATCCAACCAATTCATATCTCAACATTGCCAATATAAACTAAATGTCCCAAGACAAAGAGGACTCTCAATACCCATGTCCCCATCCTGAAATCCCAATTTCCTGTTTGTCAGTTTTTCATCTTCTCTTGATTATCAAACCACAGTTTAGTAATAGGTGCAATTGATGTGAGCACTCTATGACTGCAGATAACACAGTAAGGTCATGGAACTAGATAAGGCATAACTTGAGGACAAGCCTGCGGGTATTGCATCAGAGTGAGATATTAACTGACTATGGGAATCAACCAAATGGCCGTATCTATTTCCTATTCTTATTTTCCAATGGTGAGGCTCACATTCAATGAGAACGAACACATGGACCACCAATTTAAGGACCCTGAATCTGAAACTGGGTTTTACAGCATAAGTCCAAAACACAAAGCAAACAAGTGATCCTTTGACTATCGTAATGCACAGCTTAGTTTTTATAGCTACAGGGCCTTCTCAATACACTCGTCACAATCAGCTCTGTTGTTGCTACCCTACCATAGTATATGTACAGTTGTACCCTATTCACACACGTGTCATCACACAACATCAGAGCCACCTCAGCACGATCACACCTGACAAGATACCTTTTTTTTCTTCTTCTTTTTACAACATATTACATTTTTGATACACATGGCAGTCCCAGTCCTATCTGGTGACTCTGGTATCAGTTCTGGTGTACGTGATCATGATATGGTATATTCATGCCTGCTGTTGCCATTCCACGCGACTCCACCTGACCCAGTTCCCTGACGATGGCGTAATCACATACACATCAAGCCTTCAGTGGCCCTAGCAAAGCCAAGGCTATTAAGCATCAAAGGGCACGGCGCTGGACGCTTCCCGTAACAGTCAGATAGAGGTTCCAGGAAACAGAGAGAGATATGGGTTAAAGCGATGGCGGTAATGGGAATCGACAGCAACAGCGCAGGTACACTGGTACAAGTCCGGTTTCCTCCCAGCGTTGTGAAACGGGGGCCCACGGACAGCTATAAAACAGGTACAGGTGACTGAGAGACCGACCACAAGACTTCAGGAAGGCTGAGAAGATCCTCGCATGAAAGAGAGACGAACCGCATCGCCACGCTCACACGGAGACCAAGAAGACATGGCGAAGCTGCTGCTGGTGGTACTGGCTTTGGGTTGT
>NC_139664.1:6569825-6582325 GCF_951799395.1 Argentina silus | reverse complement strand
ATAAAACATTGAGGGAGTCATTCATAGTCAACATGGTTTAGCAGTGGTGAACTGCCTCAAGGTTGCTGGCAATAGATTTCATGAGCAGGTGGGAGACACTGCTTTTTTTTTTTCTTTTTTTTTTTTACATTTTAATCATTTAGTAGATGCTCTTATCTACAACGACTTACAATAAGTCCATTCAACTAAAGTAAGTGAAACAACTACACATCACAATCATCAATCACAAGCAGTCACAGTACAAAGGTTCTGGTTCAGCACAAGGTCTGAGAAGGAACCCAGGGGTAATGTAAATAGATGTGTCTTTACTGTACAGCAGAAGATAGACAGTGACTCTGCCGTCCTGAAAGTGGTAGGAAGCTAATTTCACGACCGAGTGGATCTAACCTAACCACACATAGAGCCCCACTGGAAGATGGACATTTCAAATCATTGTTGTACACACAAGTGCAGCAGTGGATGGGGTTTTCTTTTTAAATGACTGGCACCTGCCATAGTCAACACCAGATGAATCTTTTCTGATTTAAGGTCCATCGCCCATCAAGTTCCCATTCTGAAGATCGGCCTCTGTAATTCTTACAATCACCACTAGATGGCAATACAGGCACATCATAACTGTGAGAGGGGGAGAGAGAGAGAGAGAGAGAGAGAGAGAGAGAGAGAGAGAGAGAGAGAGAGAGAGAGAGAGAGATAGATAGAGAGAGAGCAGTGCAGGCCTCAAGTGGCCGAGATGATGTGAGGACAGGTGAAATGAGTCCGGCATTCCTTGTGGGGTCTCTATGAGTCTGTCCAGATCTGTGTGCAAGGATCACACTCGCTTAGCGCTGAGAAACTCACACTCATGTACAGACACTGTAAGTACACACACAGAAAATCAAAGAACACACACACACACACACACACACACACACACACACACACACACACACACACACACACACACACACACACACACACAGAGTGACTGACAGCTGTGTCCATTAACAGTCAGTCTAACACCAGAGCCACTCGGCCATCTGTTCTCCACACTTTTCTCCCCTCCTTGTCCCTTCTACCCCCTCTCTTTCTCCCCCTCTTTCAGTATTCTCCCCCTCCCTACCTCTCTTTCAGTCTTCTCCTTCTCAACCCCCCTCCTGGAGACCCACTCCTCAATCCCCCCCCCACCCCACTCATCCTTCCTTCTCTCATATGGCTCCCTTCTTTCCTTCTCTTTCCCACTGTTCTCACACTACAGAGCTGTACTGAGCTGTGCTGAGCTGTAGTGGGCCAGCCTGGCTACCCATCCACCTAGAGGTTAGAGAGGCAGGCCAGAAATCTGTAGGTCATGGATTCGATCCCCAGCTGGTGACTGGAGGGTTGCTGGGGGGTGGGGGTGGGGTGGGGGTGGGGGGGTGGGTTTGCAGAAATTCCACATTCCAAACAGTGATTGATTGATTGGCAATATGGTTTGTTTGGTTTAGATAAGACAGGTTCAATACCCATTAATTTCTTTAAACTAAACTGTCCCCCTGTGTGACCTTCTACCATCCTCTCTCACGTAGATACAAACTCTAGAAACCTCCCTGTTGGCATTACACACCCTACCATGAAATATAGCATACCACATGTGCTCTTATTAATCTGTATCCTTAGCCCTTCCCCTCCTCCTCCCATGCTTTTCCTCCCTCCCTCCCTCCCTCCCTCCCTCCCTCCCTCCCTCATTCCCTCCTTTATACTATAAATTATTTTCTCCATTCCATCTTTGTCCTCCCCTCCAACATCCTCCTCTCTGTGACGTGGTTACGACATTTATGTACACAAACTCTGATATGAATTTTCTCTTACCATCAAAACACATACTGTATCAAAGATACAATAAATAAGGACTTATATGAATATAGGACAGTTTGTTGCTCTATTTGTGTACCTAATGTGTGTGCATGTGTGTGTGTGTGTGTTTCTGGCCTTGTCTGTGTCCTGTATGTATCTGTTTGAGATGGGGTGCCAGGGTAGGTACTTAGATTCATTCTTTCAACCAGACCCCCCCCCCCCCCCCCCACCCCCCCCGGCCCCCCCCCCCCCTCCTTCCCCTGTTCCTATCACTCATCAGTGGCTTACATTCTCAGCATTCTCCTCTGACACCTAACTCATAGATGAGGAAGGAGAAAAACACGCACGCACGCACGCACGCACACACACACACACACACACACACACACACACACACACACACACACACACACACACACACACACACACGCGCGCGCACACACACACGCACACACACAGGAAGAGGAGAGGAGAGGAGAGGGACAGAGAGTGGGTTTAAAAGTACTCATAGCCATGTAGCTGGGGACAATACAGAGATTAGTGAACACCAACAATGTCACCTTAACCTTACATACACTTGTATCAACACAAAAACACACACACACACACACACACACACACACACACACACACACACACACACACACACACACACCCCTGTACAAGTGTATAGGGAGACAATACACACCTCTGCGCTGCTCTGTGGGTGTGTGTTTGTGTGTGTTTATGTGCGTGCACACATGCGTACATGTGTGTGTGTCACTCACAATAACAGAAACCAGTCTTTGTGTGTAAAGCATTCACTAATGGAGAGGAGACAACAGACAATCTCTCCCCATTGGCCAACAGAGACAAGGGACCCATCAGGGGAGGAAATTAGTATGAAGTGCTTTAATGATACCAGCCTAAGAGCTAACAGAAAAGAGAAACAGGAGGTGTGTGTGTGTGGGGTGTGTGTGTGTGTGTGTGTAATGCATATAATGGGGATTAACAAAGCAAATAAGCCTTATCACAACCCAACACTGTTACCTCATCGCTATCTCTCTCCCTCCCTCCCTCCCTCCCTCCCTCTCTCCCTCCCTCTCTCCCTCCCTCCCTCCCTCCCTCCCTCCCTCCCTCTCTCCCTCTCTCCCTCCCTCCCTCCCTCCCTCCCTCTCTCCCTCCCTCCCTCCCTCCCTCCCTCTCTCCCTCTCTCCCTCCCTCCCTCCCTCTCTCCCTCCCTCCCTCTCTCCCTCCCTCCCTCCCTCCCTCTCTCTCTTTTCTCACACTCCCTTCATCACAGTTAGTGTAAGTGAGTCCCTTCTCATCCTCTCTCTAATGCAACCCCTCCAGAGCCTGTTAATGAGGGGGAGTGATGGAGCACCTGAGAGGGTGCATGTGTGTTGTGAGAGAGAGGGGGGGGGGGAGGTGGGGGGGGGGGGGGGAGAGCACATGTGTATTCAGTAATAATGCATTTGTATTGATGTGTGTTCGTGAGGTCAGACTCATGCATTCAGAAGTAATGGATTTGTATCGACTTATCCCAAGTGTGTGTGTGTGTGTGCATGCACATATGAGGGAGAAAGAGAGGGAAAAAGAGAGAGTGAGAGAAAGACAGAAACAGAGATATCACACACACACACACACACACACACACACACACACACACACACACACACACACACACACACACACACACACACACACACACACACACACACACACACGACAGTGGTAATGCATTAGTATTGATGCCAGCCAATGTGTTTGTAAGATCACACACGTTTGCAGTAATAGAGCTCTCTCAGAAGAGAAGAAGCCGTAACTACAAAGACTGATACCCCGCAGGGAGGCCATTACCCTTCCTACTGTAATCATCTCACACTGGGCTAAAATACTCTGGACCTTCTCTGTTGTCTGGAATACATGATTTTTTTCTTCATTCCTTTTCTTCCTCTTTTTTCATCCCTCCATTCCCCATGTGTGATGGCAGGAGTTCTATCGGCACCTGAGGTCTGGTTACCTGAGATCTAGCACATACCAGAACATGCTGCTTCCCGACTGTATGCATGTCTGAAAACTTCTCAGAGACAGCCTGGAGGTTGTGTGTGTGTGTGTGTGTGTGTGTGTGTGTGCGTGTGTGTGTGTGTGTGTGTGTGTGTGTGTGTGTGTGTGTGTGTGTGTGTGTGAAATAGAGGGAGTGTATGATGACAGGCTGCAGAAGAAAAGACCTGTACATACAAGAAGGTTGGAGGTTTTCCACAGAAAGACAGAAAATAACATAAGACAACAAAACAAAACAACAAAACAGGAAATGTTCTGAACACCTGGACGTCAGCCCTGATATGATGATCAGGTTACCTGGAATACATGTTGACACACCTGAGCTGACGCCAAATGCCCCCACCTAGCTAGCTGCCTCTCACAGCTAACTGTCAGAAAGGGAGAGTCAGACCGCTTTATATCTGCTAACACTTCACTTAATGGCGTGTTAACTAGAGAATGCTGAGATGTTCCCTGAAGTAAATACATTAAATACCATTTCTGAGGATGAAAGAAGCCTACTCGTATAAAGGATGAGTGACTGATCTTCACATGACTCAAATCACACCATATGCTGTGTGGATTCATTCACGTATGTTTTCATTCATTAGTTTAATTCATGTATCACTTCATTGTCCATCGTACCTTACACCTTACCTTCCTTGCAAGGTATGGGGCAACGTATAGCTTGCTGTTGTGTACACACAGTACATTATTTTGCATGCCCATATGTTGTTCAAACCTTACACAAGTACAGCAGAAAGTACAACATATGGAACCTGTGGGTTTTTCTTGGCGTAGCAGCTGGCATATCTGCTGTTGACACACTTCAAAACATGAAACCCTAACCTATAGCTCTGACCTTAGTGTGAGACACGCCATTTGGTGGTCATTCTCCAGAACGTTCTGCACAATGAAGCACACACCATCCAGCACCGTCTGTAACAGAAACACACAATTACTCAGGAATGCCCGCCCATCTACCCCCCCCCCCCCCCCCCCACAGACACACCCACCCACTCCCACCCCCTACCCCCCAATCTGTGACAGTGACAGGTACAGTAGATCAATGGGGCAACGTGTGTGTGTGTGTGCATGTGTGTGCGTGTGTGTGTCTGTGTGTCTGTGTGTGTGTGTGTGTGTGTGTGTGTGTGTGTGTGTGTGTGTCTGTGTGTGTGTGTGTGTGTGTGTGTGTGTGTGTGTGTGTGTGTGTGTGTGTGTGTGTTTAGACCTGTAGATTGATACATAACAGGGCATTATAGGAGGCAAGACACAGCCAGGCACTGCCAGGGTGGAGGAGGCACTGTACTGTATATAAACACATTTTGTGGTTATAACCTTTAAGGGAGCCACACACACACACACTCACTCAAAAAAACATTTTTCACAGCTTCCCACTGACACACACACACACACACACACACACACACACACACACACACACACACACACACACACACTTGCAAGGAGGAGGTGAGTTAACACTACAGTTCTGTAAATAAAGCAGACAGGCCTGATAAGCTGAAGGCCAGGAATGGCTCAGAGAGACTCCCCCCATCGCCAACACAGGTGGAGAAACACCATGCTAGAGAGAGAAGGGGTGGAGGCAGGAAGAGGAGAGGAGGACCGGAGGAGAGAGGGATTTAAATGTCAGTCTACTTATTCCAACCTCAGATCATATTCAGATAACAGAGGTCAGATTTAGGTGTCAAGTAGCCTGACATGTCAAGATTTACATGTCAACTAAACTCATGCATTTACTGACATACTGTAACTATGTCAGGGAGATGAACAACTGGTTGGAATTATAGTGTTTACACCCATTTAATTGGGGCCTCAGCTTAGTCATTTTACCTGTCACACAGCTAGCCTGCTGACAGGCCACCTATGTGATGTCATAATGGGGCATATTATTTTCACAGAGCTGCCAATCAATTCAGCTGGTGGGAAGGTTTCCATGGTTACAGCTGTACTAGGCCTACAGTACCTATTTGATGTCATAATGGGGCCATATTATTTAAGGTGCTGCCCCTCTTCAGTGTCTAGATCATAATTTCACAATGTCCAGAAGAGGTAGTGCTGCGAACTAGCTAAGGAAAGATGCCTTGTTGTCAATGGGATAGATGCTGCACTCGGAAGGTAATGTCTAACTCAATGTAAAAGAAATAGCTTCCTAGATAATGATTTCATAATGTGTCCAGAAATATATCTAGCTAGTGCTGCCAGCTAAGGACATGATACATGCTGCCCCCGGAAGGTAATGTTATAGAGCATATAAACCTATTCTAACATCTATGGTAATGTATAACTGAAAGGGAGTAAACAATGTAATTGTACTCAACTAGCCTCAGTGTTATTGGTCATTTTCACCAAATAAGTTCAATCAACTTTGCTTTATCAGTCAAA
This sequence comes from Argentina silus, assembly GCF_951799395.1. NCBI lineage: Eukaryota > Metazoa > Chordata > Actinopteri > Argentiniformes > Argentinidae > Argentina > Argentina silus. The sequence goes on along the minus strand of NC_139664.1, from coordinate 6,576,088 downwards.
GTGAAGCCTCGATTTGTTTGTGCATGGGGCCAAAATTGGGAGAATAGTGAAGCATCTGTATGGGGACATCCTACAGCCTCTGTCAAGAGGTCTTAAACTAAACTAAAAGACATCACTGTACTGTCTTACTTGACATTGTTTGACCATCTCTATTTCTCCCTGAAAAACAGAGGAGGCGAGTACGGCAGAGAAAAGTTGTCGTAGCTGAGGAACCACAGAGGTAAGAAATACCTCACAAGGAGCACAAATACACAGCCTTTAATTTAGTATGGAGCACCATGTAAATTAGAGTATGTTTATTGTTCAGACCAGTAATACAGCCCAGGTCATCAGCTGTCTATGTGAACTCTAATGCTGTCCAAGCTGATTGTAATGCTGTCTTGGCTTACAGGACCTCTCAAGACTCCAATATAAAGAGAAGGAAAGAAAGGTAAGGAAACCCAGTACATCAGAGGGTTCTATAAGGAAGAGTGGCGCCAATGAAGGGGTCCATTTTCTATTGGCCAACGCCAAATAGTTCCTTTTCCATTTTACCAATGGAGCATGTCGCCAGGCATTGTTAGTCCCATATTGGGTAAATCATGGAGTTTCACCAGGAAGCTATATGGAACTATTTGAAGCTTGTGTGATACTGTACCACTCCGCAGTGCTGCAGTACACTCTCCACTGTCACACACTCATTTGTGGGAAGTAAATGATCTCACTATTTCTCCCTAGCACCAGTGTCAGCACAAGGCCGCACCAAGTGAAGGTGACCCCTGACACCTCTCCTGTCAAGGATGTGCCCACCCCTGCCAATGAGGAAAAACCCACTCCTTCCGAGGTAGAGAAGCCAACATTGGTGGTAGAGGCCACCCCTGATAAGCCGGAAGTGCTCACCACTACTTTGGTGGTAGAGGCCACCCCTGATAAGCTGGAAGTGCTCACCACTACTTTGGTGGTAGAGGCCACCCCTGCTAAGCCGGAAGTGCTCACCACTACTTTGGTGGTAGAGCCCACCCCTGAGAAGCAGGATGTGCTCACTGCTGTGCTGGTGGTAGAGGCCTCCCCTGCCCCGATGGTTGAGCCCATCACCACTGCACCACAGGCGGCTAAGGCTGTGGCCCTCACCAAGGTCCACCACATGACAGGTATGCACATCTTCCTTCCTTTTCTCTCTTCTTGTCTTTTGTTCTGACATTTTCTCACACTCCTTGTATGTACAGTACATGTATGGACTATTAGTGTTGTAGCATACTGTCTAAAAGCCAGCCAGGCTGCGTAGTGTTCTCTATACAATAAGGCTCATGTCATCATGCGCTGTATACATGGGGTGTATCTGTGGTCCAGCCTCTCTTCTCTTGGTTCTCCTCCAGGTTCTACTCTCTCCAAGAACGTCTGGGCCTCCAGTTCCCTGGACAGGTGAGTGTGGAGATTTTGTTTCACTGTTGTTATTTGTTTCTGTTTTATTTTTTCACCCCCCATCTTCTGAGGACTTTAAATTACTGTATTATTTAATCATTTAACATACCATGATAAAAAGGTACAATAATTAAAATGTCAGTACATGTAACATGTCCTCCTGCTCCCCTAATTCACCATCAATTCAATCCCTTTTTAACTTTTAACTTAGGACCACAATGGGCCCTGGGCACCGGGTGGTGACCACTGTGCCTCAGCTGGACTGGGCCAGAATCAAGGTGCCAGGAGGCAAGATGGAGGAGGGACACAGACGCCTCGCCCCTGCTGCCAGACTCACCGTCCAACAGCTCGTCTGCTTAGGGTAAGTAGTGTGTGTGTGTGTGTGTGCGGGGGGGGGTTCTGCTAAATACCATAAATGTCAAATGTCAAATGTACACATCAGAGTGAAATGATGTGGTCAGCCAAAGTATGTGTGTGTTTTCTCAACTCAATTTCAGACATGAGCTTTGTCTCCTTCCTCACACACTGTTTTTCCGTCCCAGGTTACCAAACCTGGCGCAGACCTGCTATATGAATTCCACGCTCCAGTGTCTGTTCAGCCTGATGAGCTTCTGCGAGGACCTCTGCAGACAGCACAGAGTGTGGACTCTGGACCCCTCCGCCACCATCATCAGGTACACACATGCATGCAACACACACACACACACACACACACACACACACACACACAAACAATTGTACATGCGTACAAATTGATATTTCCTACTACATGCTAAATGTCCACCCCTTTCTCTTTGTCTTGGTTCTGCAGGAGCTTGGTGGACCTCCGTGTGGCCAGGTTCTCCAATAGCAAGGACCAGAAGAAGACCCTCCTCAGGGCACTGAAGGGCTCAGTGTCGACCCACGCATCTGAGTTCCTGGGGTGCGGTCAGCAGGTGAGAGAGGACCATACAACTATCCTCTACAGAGGGCTAACTTTAGATTTCACCAAGATTTCTGAACTAAGAAAGCCTGATCTCAACGAGATTAGGAGCAATACAATGTCCAATTGTTGGTGAATTCTCCACTTGCTAATGCTACAGTATGTGTTTGTATTTCTGTGTGTGTTTTTAGGATGCCCACGAGTTTGTCAGCTGTCTTCTGGCCCAGCTGTCAGCTCTGGCCCCAGCACTGCAGGCTCGGGCATTGGCTGGGGGCGGGACCTATTCCTGCCCTGTACAAACTCACCTGGGCTTTCATATGAAGAGCACCAGAACCTGCCGCAGGTGACACACACACACACACATACGCACACAAACACACAGACAGGAATAGGAATGTTCATAGACAAAAACAACGGCATTTTCAGCTGTACACTGTCTAAATCATATATTTGTGACTTTGTGATGCGTGTGTGTGTGTGTGTATGTGTGTGTGTGTCTGTGTTTCTCCCATTTTTCCACAGCTGTGGAATGAAGTCCTATAAAAAGGAGGACTACTCCCAGCTCTCCTTGGATCTGGTGCCAGGAGGCTCGGTGAGCGACAGCTTGCAGCTCTACCTGATGGTCAGTGCCATGCCTGAATGATCCAGTTAGTCTTCATGTTATCTAACGTGATACATATGAGATGTGGTGAGTGTTTTATTCTCCGCCTCCCTTCTCCTGTAGGAGACAGACCTGGAGTGCCGCTGTGAGAACTGCGGGGGTTACGGCGCTGGCCTAAAGTGGTCTTTCTTAACTCTGCCTCGGTGAGTGACCTCTATGCTGCCTGTGGGCCTTTGCATGTGTCTGCACTGCACTTACAGTTACATAAGACTCACCTCCTGTGTGGCTCTGGTGGAGCATGGTGCTTCCCATAGGGACCATATAATGTGTACTACAATCGTATTCACTCACTGTACTGTCAGTCGCTTTGGATGAAAGTGGCTGCGAAATGGCATGTATTAAGATACAGTTTGTTCCAAAAAATTCTCTAACTATAGAGTTGTTAATAATCCCTGAGGCGGTTTGCAGGGTGCTTGTCCTCCACTTGAAGAGGTTCCGGCTGACTCCTGAGTATACCATGGCCAAGGTAGAGGACCGGATCTGTCTCTCCAGGGAGCTACTAGTGACCTCTGCCCCCCCTGGAGAAGACACTGCAGGCCTCCCTCACACCCAGGGACCAGAGACCCCCCCTCCTGCCACCCAGGCCCGGGGACCAAGCGAGACCCCGGTTGCTCTAGAAACACCCCCACATGCCAAAGGTACATTGTATTCCTCTCACCGCCTCCTACACACCATTACAGTTTAGGATAGAATGGACCCAGAGACAATAGATATGGACAGAACTGTGAAACCAGGTTACAGAGTATACAGTCTAAGCTGGAGACTTGATATAGAACAGGGTCAATATTCCTCTGTGTGTGTCCTGTCCTTTCTTGATTCAGTCACTCTGAGCACAGTGGAGAAAGAGGCAGAGAGAGAGGGCAGCAACCAGATGGTGAGAAGTAGTGAGATAGAGAGAGAGAGAACTCATTTTTAAACATTAGTGTATGGATGAGAGACAGTCAGTGAGCTATGGTTGTAAACCTTTCTTTTTAGTGAATTGTGTTTGTGCTTGTGTGTGTAACTGCTTGGATTGATCTTGTCCTCAGGCTGAGTCTAGGTACAGACTGGTCACAATGTTAAGCCACCTAGGCTCCACTACGTCCTCAGGTGAGATGTACGCACACACACACACACACACATACTGTACACAAGGAAGCACTTCACAATCATGGGTAAGTATAAAACATGATAGAATCATTCAAACACATGTGACATGGGCAAACTTACCGGTCAGGATATGAATAGGGACTCATATGGATGAGAATGACCCACATAGAGGAGGTTGTTAATATAGTTACTGGTAAGTATTCTTTCTGAGGTAAGTATTACACTCAGTATACAGTAGGCTATGAATACAGTAGGCTATGAATACAGTAGGCTATGAAAGTGCACACATAACTGGAGATACTCCTCATTTGCGGAGACAGACGTCACAGTTATGATACCAAACGTATTCTTATTTGGCCCTAGGTTTCTGTGAGCTTGCAGGTAAGCTACATTTCATAAGTCATTTACTAGTATTTACTTTTAATTAGCTACAGCGATGACTCCCTTTTGCTAGCAATTATAACGCTGACGTCTGCCTCCCAAAATGACGAGTGTCTCCGGTTTGTTGTTTACATGCTGCAGTTTGTGACGTGTGGACGTTCGTAGCCTATTATTCTCATGATCACCTCTGTGTGGGCTCTGTGTACATGAATGTGTTTCTCTCGTCCTGACTGGGACCTGGTCTTGCTGTGGCCTCTCCACTGTGTGTTTTGGGGATCCTGTAGGGCACTACGTCAGCGATGGGGTCTACTCTGATGGTGGCCCTAGGGACCTGTCAGACCGCTGGCTGTCATATAGTGACCTGCAGGTTGTTGAGACCACTGGCACGTCTGTCTGTCGGCAAAGAGAACAGACAGCGTATGTGCTCTTCTACGAAAGAGAGGTACAGAAACGATAGCATACTCACACATAGTTGTGCAAACAGCTTATAGATGACATTGTTGCTTACGGGGATCAGAAGTGATCACTGACCCTTAGTGTTGGGTACTAGCTATTACAAATTGCTCTATGTACACACTAATATAAGTGCTCTCTGCCATCACAGTGACCACGCCCCTGTTGAGTCTCATCAGTGTGATGCCAAAGAAGGGCCAACCAAACCAGAGGCCTTAATAAAGACTGGTGGAGGAGTAAAAAAGAAAGACATTTGGCCAACTAGAAAGGCAGAGTTTCTCCCGACCAGCCCGAGGAGGATGGGCACGCCCCCCACTAAGCCTGGTTCCTCTCAAGGTTTCTTCCTACAAGGGAGTTTTTCCTTGCCACTGTGCCCAGGGAAGTTTTTTTCCTGGCTTGCTTTTTGGGGGTCTACGGTCGGGTCAATAAAATTGTTTTAATTGGTTCCTCTCTACAGGAGTTGTTACTTCGCAGTGTCACCAGGCTTGCTATGAAATTATCACCAATGCCGCCACAAACCACAGAAAGCTGACACAGACACACTGATGAAGGATTCTTTAGTTATTCCTGACCATTATGGCCATTCTCCTAGTAGAAGGTTAAAGAGGGGCAACACTGGAAATGTTGACACTGACGCAGAAGACCACTTCCTCACATGAGTTTGTTCTTGCCTTGCCCAGCCATAGGCTTGCTCCTTGGGGGGTTTAAAAAAAGAGATACCATTTACTTTCAAAGTCTTATTCTATTTCTAGTAACTAGCAGGTTACAAAGAGGGAGAAAAGACTGTACAGCAGGGCTGGAGTGTGGAATAGGGTAGAGGAGTGGAAGGGAGGGGTGTCATAACAGGGCTGCGTTAGAGATGAAGAGGGGAAGGGAGGAGAGGAAAGAGAGGAGGGGGGATGTCATAGCAGGGCTGCGTTAGAGATGAAGAGGGGAAGGGAGGAGAGGAAAGAGAGGAGGGGGGATGTCATAGCAGGGCTGCGTTAGAAATGAAGAGGGGAAGGGAGGAGAGGAAAGAGAGGAGGGGCATGTCATAGCAGGGCTGCGTTAGAGATGAAGAGGGGAAGGGGTAGCAGAGTAATAGAGAGGAGGGGCATGTCATAGCAGGGCTGCGTTAGAGATGAAGAGGGGAAGGGAGGAGAGGAAAGAGAGGAGGGGGGATGTCATAGCAGGGCTGCGTTAGAAATGAAGAGGGGAAGGGAGGAGAGGAAAGAGAGGAGGGGCATGTCATAGCAGGGCTGCGTTAGAGATGAAGAGGGGAAGGGAGGAGAGGAAAGAGAGGAGGGGGGATGTCATAGTGGAGCTACATTAGAGAGTCAACAGAGCACATCAGACTCATAATGGGGACTCCTCTGA
>NC_139664.1:6547325-6562325 GCF_951799395.1 Argentina silus | reverse complement strand
TGGTGGTGTGGTTGGTTTTTCTGTTGTTATAAATTCTACACAGTTAAAAAAAATGATACATCAACACGCCACATAGCTCACAACACCATACCACAAAATATACAGTATACCAGGAAGAGAAAAAAGCACTCACAATCCATAAAACAAGACAAGAATCCTACATTTCTCTCTTCTCTTAGAACCAGTGGAAAAGCCAGAAGAAAAGTCACAATTCAGTAGTTCAGAAGTACAAGAATCCCCCGTTTTAAAAAAAATAAATGAAAAACACATTTTTTTAATATCACAATATTTTTTAAACAAATAAAACAAAAATGTTCCAAGTTGAAGGTATGCATCTGTCCGTCTTCACCAACCATCACATGCTCGCTAACAGTCATTAAGTTATGGAAATATATATTTCTTAAATCATTAGACATATACACAACACCAGTGGAAAAAAACCAAAAATGATTCCCGAAGAAAGACAGTGGTATAGAGCACCTTGTCCAGGTAAAGGCCATTCGTTCCAGTGTATGACAAAGGTAGAGGCCACTTCAACCAGCTGTCATACATATCTGTGCTGCCGACAGTATCAGAAAGAGAAGGTGTGAGACAGATAGGCAGACATCTAATGCGTACCAAAACATTGGAGCACCCGACTATGACATGACTTAATAACTCTTTCAACTCATTTGGTAAAAAAAAAAGGACATCAAGTACCCCCCCCCCCCCCCCCCCCCCCCCCTCCCACCTCACCCCTTCCCCTCCCTCACCTTTATCTAACTGTGGTTTCACCTGTGCCTGTGACATCCCCTCAGTGAATCTGTATTTACCGTGCTGCAACATTTGCCAGGGAGGACTAAACGGTAGCGGTGCAGTTGGCTATATGATTCGAGATTGTCGACAGGGGATAAAAAAAAAAATGTCCCCCATTTTGCCAGATTACTCAAATTTTCCAGTGTGAGCGTACGATAATTGCGGGAGCTGAGCATTACAAGGGGGAGTGTTATATACTGTATTTGTGAATATTGTATTTGCTCAGGGAAAGGCAGTAGGCTATCAAAGCATCTTGAGGAAAAAATAGTAGGGAGAGCAAGGGGTCAGGGCCTACAGCACAGTAATCACAGACTCATTCAGTTCCTCATCATGTACAGTAAGCCTCGTTCTGATTGGTTATTCAGTATCAAATCAACAGAGAAAGAGCAGAGGAAACAAATGACCTAATACATAACAATATACAAGCTCGTTCAAAATTGCAAAACTAATTTGTACACCAAATAGCATTTTGTCGCGTTTGTATCTTTTTTTTGGTTTTGACTGATAGAAAAAGCAGAGGGTGTTTGAAGAGGGGTTGACAGTGTAAATTGTGCTAGTGGTTGCCAAGGCAACAGCTAATTGGGATCAGCTAAGTGGCAACAGCAAAACATTTTTCGCAAAAACAGAGATAGACAGCACAAAAGCTAGCGAGGAGCCCGCTTTCATCCAACTGAAATGTAACAGTGGTTGCTGTTAAACTCTGTTTCGATGAGGAAATTTGATGTAACACCTCAGTGGAATATTGACTCCAGGGATGAGTGAAGTAGCGTGACAGTGTGTGTTTTTTTCTTCCCCATGCCCACCATAGTAAGCTACAGAATGGGGGTACAGTAAGTGCAGACTCCAGAACAGACAGATACAGCCTTACACTGCAGACAAAGAACACACCACAGCTCAAATACACACAGTGCAACACAGCATGGACACAAACAAACAAACACACACACACACACACACACACACACACACACACACACACACACACACACACACACACACACACACACACACACACACACACACACACACACACACACACACACACACACACACACACACACACACACACACACACACACACACGCTCCAGGGAGACACAGTGACTTAATGGCATTTCGTGTTTGGATTGGGGTAGAAAAAAAAGGTCACTGTGTTTGGAAGTGTGTTGGCCACGCCTGTACTGTACAGCTGTTCTGCACTGGAGTCAACCAAAGTTGGGATTGGTTGGAAGAGGTTGGGTCGTGATGATGTCATAGTGATGACGTGATATCCAGTGTTATATAATGTCCTGCGTAGAAATAATGCCAATGCACCTTCAATCACCCCCTCCACACCCCACCTTCACCCTTCCCTCCCCCCTGTCACCCCCACCCCATTCATATACACCCCAACATTAATCCATCGTTTGTCATTTCCCTCCATCGGATTTGTCCCTCTATCAAAAATAAAACAAGCCCTGCTGTCGTTTGACTGTGGTCCTCCATCCCTTCATCCCTCTCTCCGACTTCTTGTTTAATCTTCTCTTCTGTTCATCACTGGAAGATACAAAGAGGGGGAAGTATATAGTATTAAACATAAGTAGCAGCACAAGCTAATTCATTACAAGTCTTGACAATATCCTACAATATCACACGCATGGACTAATAACAATTCTTCATAGCTTCATAGCTCTACTTACTAGAAACAACCAAAATAAAGACATTGTCTGATATTGTCAAGGAGTATGGAGTAAGGAGGATTCATATTGGTTGTTTCTAGTGAGTACAGTTTTGAAGCCATGAAGAGCTGTTATTATTAGTACTAATGAAGTTATGACAGCGTGAATGTCTGACCTGTTCTGGTGTCGGTCTCTTGTTGAGGAGGCCGGCCTCTTCATTCGCTTTCTCTGTCTTCATCTCCACCACAATGTCGTTATTCACCTCGCCACCCGCACTGCACACCAGAGAGAGAGAGGAAGAGAGAGGATGAGACAGAGGGAGAGAGAGGGTTAAGTTAGTCCCGCACAGAATTAGCAGTCCGAAAAACGTCAAGTGATTTTTTTCCCTTTTCATGTGCCCTCAAGCCATTCCCCTGGAACAGCATCAGTCCCTCTTCCACCCCTTTCTCCCTCTTCACCCCCTCTTCCCCTCTTCCACCCCTTTCTCCCTCTTCACCCCCTCTTCCCTTCTTCCACCCCTCCTCTCTCTTTACCCCCTCTTCCCCTCTTCCACCCCTTTCTCCCTCTTCACCCCCTCTTCCCCTCTTCCACCCCTCCTCTCTCTTTACTCACACTTCTTTCTTGTCCTTCTTGCCGCAGGGCAGCTTGCCCTTCTTGTTGAGGAAGTAGAGCAGGGCCACCAAGAGGAGGAGCAGCAGCACACACACCACCACAGCTATCACCACCCCACTGGAGCCTCCCTGCTGCTTACCAGCTGCTTGGATGGAGGGAAGCAAGATGGAGGGATGGAGAGATGAGGGAGGGGAATGGAGGGAATGGAGGAGGGAGGGTAATGGAGGGAAGGGAGGGTAATGGAGGGAAGGGAGGGTAATGGAGGAGGTGAGAATGATGGAAATGGTGGGAGGGCGAGTGGAGTGGTGGAAGTGGGATGGGTGGGTGGGCCACGGTGAGAACAATGGATGGGTGGAGAGGATGGGGGTAGGGGAGGGGTAGGGATGGGGGGTTAGTTTAACTTTGATTGTAGTGACCGTGATGAGGAGGAGCCCAAGAGAGGGGCCTACACATGTACACACACACTGTGATTGCTCTCACCCACGCAAACACACATACACACACCCACAATAACATACTACAATCTTATTCAAATACATACACACCCACATTCAGACGCACACACTCCTACCCGCTCTGTTCCACATGCAAACACACTATGTAAGACATACACACATACAGGCAGTAGTATTAGTACAGACCTGCAGTCTTAAGCACAGGATTCCCTTTGAGCAGCGTTTTGAAAGAAAGAAAGTTCCTCAGTACCATTGCATAGCAAAGCAACACACACACACACACACACACACACACACACACACACACACACACACACACTACGAAGACCCTCGACACCCAGTGACACACACCACTAGTGCACAAACACACACACACGAGAGTTACACAACAACGACACACAGCCCCACAGCAACTCAAATGCACAGCACACAGAACGAAGGGAAAACTGGAAAGAGAAGAACGCAGTCGGAAAAAGAAGGAAAGTGACAAAGACCCCACGAAAAGAAAGGAAGAGAGGAGAAGGAGAATAGAATACAGAATAGAATCCTTTATTATCCCCCGGAGAGGAGAAAAAAGTTTGCGGCATCCACAAAATATTGGACGGACATCATACAAAGATGACAAACATAATACAATATACAATATCCACAGTGTTCGGTAGCAATAGGTAAAATATACAATATACAGTACAGTGGCGGGGGGGGGGGGGGGGGGGGTCGATCACAGGGTATATACAACACACAATCCTGAGAGGAGGAGGGAGAAGAGGAGGGGGAAGACGGACAAGCGACTACCTCTGTCTCCGTCATTGGTGGCAGCAGCTGTAAGGACAGAAGAGCAGAGGAGAACAAGGCTCAGATTACAGTTTATATTACCCTAATAAAAGAGAGAGAGAGAGAGAGAGAGAGAGAGAGAGAGAGAGAGAGAGAGAGAGAGAGAGAGAGAGACAGAGAGAGAGAGAAATAGCATTACGAGTAAGAGTAAAAAGGAGTAAACAGGACACAAGGGGAGATAATAACAGACACACAGAGAGAGGTGAAGTAGGATTATTGCTACCACGCTAACCTGTTTTAACCTTGAAGACCTTGTTGTCAGTTCCATACTTGTTGGACACCTGGCAGGTGACCCCGTCCTTCATGACCACAGCCGTGGCCTCCAAGGTGACCGTGCTGATCACCTTGTTACCCTCGACCGCAACAGACTGAGGGAGGAGAGAGGGAGAGATGTATTCATCCGTGCTGTCCCACAGAGGTCAAAAGAACACTTTCACAAGGGAGACCAGGCCAAGATGGCGCCTCTGTAAAAGCACTAACAGTAATCACACACAGTCATATAGTTGAGTACAGTTGGTACACGATGGGAAATAGAGGGAGGGATTAGGGAGTGGGATTAGGGATGGATTGGAGTTAAAATACTTGCAGTAAATACAATTACAAAAAAATTATAATATGCCACATTCAAAGGTCTCTAATCTCACACACACACACACACACACACACACACACACACCTCTTTTCCTGAGGGTGTCCAGACGAACTGCGGGGCAGGGTTTCCATAAGCAGAGCAGGACAGAGTCACCATGTCTCCCTCCTTCTCCACGGTGCCATCAACAGCAGCATCAGCCATTGGTTCACCTAGAAGAGAGAGAAAAAGAAAGAGAGAGAGAGAGAGAGAGAGAGAGAGAGAGAGAGAGAGAGAGAGAGAGAGGGAGAGGGAGAGGGAGAGAGAGAGGGAGAGGGAGAGGGAGAGGGAGGGAGAGAGAGAGAGAGAGGAGAATAAGTACAATCCACTTCCATCTCACTTCCTTTTCTATCCTATAGCAATGCCCTATCTATACAGTAGGATGCCCTATACAGTATTCCCATATGAACCATCTTACAACAAACCCATAGTCCTAAACCCACGGTCATCATCTGGTCTCGGCCCAAACCCTTCCTTACTGACCGCCATCTACGCAGATGGAAATTCCGCTCCACCTCAGGTGTTTCCTTAAACCTCAATCTTCCCTTTCCCCCTCATGTTCAAGCCTCCCTGAACACTCTCCGACTGGCTATTGTTATCTTAAGCTCTGCTGAGGAAGTAGACTTAGAAAGACCCCGTTGGCCTGACACACAGCCCTTGCCATGCCCAACCATTGTCCTCTTCAGCCACAGGAGTATTAGAACAAACTATGTTTGGAGTCTGTGTGACTCACACCATTGGCTCGCAGACAGAAGTGACTTCCCAAAAGCAGCAGGGACACACAGTGACACCGTACTTCCTGAAGTAGGAAGCGTCAGAGGTCTGAGGAGTGGACATGGAGTAACGACGGAGTAGTCACACGCCAACCGGACTCAGACTGAACGTCCTTCACAGTGTGGGATGTGAATGCCAGGGAGCACTTGACTTTCATTCATTCAGTGGTTTTAGCAATTCATGGGGTGTAGTTTGATAAGGCAGCATGGTTGGGTTCATGTTAACGTACCTTTAATGGAATAGTAATTGCCATAATAGTAGTAATAATATGAGTGCGCGGGCATTGGGGTCTACCTACCAGTGACGTCGAGGGTGACGCTGGCTTCGACGTTCAGTCCGGGAACAGTGGGCACAGCGGCCACGCAGTGGTACTCCCCAGCCTCGGCGAAGGTCACCGACTTCAGCGACAACACGCCGTCCTGGGACAGCACCTCGGAGCCCTGGGTGACACACACACACACACACACACACACACACACACACACACACACACACACACACACACACACACACACACACACACACACACACACACACACACACACACACACACACACACACACATACACACAATGACATTAGAGATTAATGTAGCCTACAATTAGAAGGGTTAGGGTTAGGGTTAGAAGGAGAGAGTGTTTATGGGTACTGTAGTTCGAGGGGTCGATGACATTTAAAGATTTCAGCAGCTTCAGACACAAGGTATTCTTTCTCTTTTTTCCTTTATCCAGCTCTCTCTCTCACTCTCTCTCTCACTCTCTCTCTCACTCTCTCTCTCTCAAAACATCTCGAAAACACCCCACACACAATAGGCATAACACTGCATCCACAGACAAAACAATGGCTCGACATGAGAGAGAAACACAGTTCACAGGAGAACGACAAAGACTCGATGGATCAGAGTTGGGGGTCCAATCAAATTTACAATTCATTAACATTTTGATGTAAAAAGCTGGTGTTGATAATGATTTGTATACATTACCAGTTACAACTGAATACAGATGGGTTATGGAGAACATCGAGTTAGCAGGCTCATTGATACACCCAACCACTGATCCAGGATAGGTTTTGGTGGAGGAAGGCATCAATTAACCATGCTACCTATCCCTACTGTAATCTTCTGTCTTCTTTTTCCTGTACTATATTTCTATACAAAATTCCATTCTCCTTTGTCCAATCAAATCCAGCTGTGGGGTGTGACCCCTGAACCCAGGCCTGATGTTAAGGACCAGATACAGGACAGAGGAAGTAGAGAGGGAGAAAAAGATGGACTTGCCTTCTTCCATTGAACAGTGTGTTGTCCTGAGCTCTTGGCCTTACACTGCACCTCCACCAGGTCTCCCAGCATGGCGGACAGTGGACCTGCCGGGGTCACCATCAATGGGTCGATGACTGAGAGAGAGGGAGAGAGGGAAAAGGAGGGGGAGGGGGGAGGAGGAGGAGAAACGTAGGGAAAGATAATGAGAGAGACAGAGAGAGGATGTTTTTCCCACTGTGGCCAGAAGATATGCTTATGTGTAGATACTGTATATGGTTCTCTTTGAGATCTGTAATCAATATATCATTGAATTGTTGAGCTAAGCCTAACATCACTGGATGGGATACAATAAAAGGCAATTGCATGGAAAAATAGGTGGACCGAGAAGGATTGAATTGAATAAAACTTGACTCAAAGAATTCCATTTGAATCCATTCAATTGGACTCAAATCCCTTTAGGCTTCATCCCCATGTTGTTGTTAGACACTTTGCCCACTGTATGCAAGGAGACTAATTTCACAAATGGGCATGGACACTCACAGTTGACAGAGAGATTGATCTCGCCAGAAAGGTCAGCATCTATGTTGTCATAGTCCGTGGCTTTACACTTGTACACCCCAGCATCAGAACGCTTCACCGACTTCAGAGTCAATGTCCCGATTGCAGTGTCTCTTTGAATCGCCTGGACATCAGAGGGGGGGGAGGAGGTAGTGAGTGGAGTGAGGGCAGAGTCAAACGAACACACACACACGCACGCACGCACGCACGCACGCACGCACGCACGCACGCACGCACGCACGCACGCACGCACGCACGCACGCACGCACGCACGCACGCACGCACGCACGCACACACACACACACACACACACACACACACACACACACACACACACACACACACACACACACTGCCCTACCCAGCCCACTTACAACATCATCTTTAGTGAAGTCAAACTCTGGCTGTGGGTTTCCGTCGGTCACACACTTCATGACCACCTCGTCACCCTCCTTGACAGGCGTAGTGTTCATGAGGGTGAAGGTGGCCGTCTCCGAGGGATCTGATTAGATGGGAGTTGGAGAGAGAGGGGTAAGAGAGGTCAGGTAAAACATCAGACAGGACCAACGTCTTCTAAAAGATTCATGAAGTGAAGACAGACAGACAGACAGACAGACAGACAGACAGACAGACAGACAGACAGACAGTCAGACAGACAGACAGACAGACAGACAGACAGACAGACAGACAGACAGACAGACAGAGAGACAGACAGACAGACAGACAGACAGACAGACAGACAGACAGACAGACAGACAGACAGAGAGTCAGACAGACAGACAGACAGAGAGACAGTCAGACAGACAGACAGAGAGACAGTCAGACAGACAGACAGACAGACAGACAGACAGACAGACAGACAGTCAGACAGACAGACAGACAGACAGACAGACAGACAGACAATCAGACAGACAGACAGACAGACAGACAGACAGACAGACAGACAGACAGACAGACAGACAGAGAGACACCGGGTCAGAGAGCCAAGATGTCGGACACATGCGCCCATCACTCACAGTCGAGGGCGATGCTGATCTCGTTGGAGTCCTTGTGCTCGATCTTGTCATTGGGCATGGTGAACTCCACCTTGCAGTGGAACACAGAGTCCTTGTCCTCCTTGGTGGGCTGCATGTTGAGGATGCTGCTGATGGTGAACAGACCAGACGCCTCCTTCACCACCGACGGCACCATGTGGGTCTCTGAGGGAGGGAGGGAGGGAGGGATGCAGGAGAGTCATTAGAATACAAATACATGGAGAGATACTGATACAGTATATACACTCTTAAATACACTCTTAGAAGAAGAAAAACAAGTTATTCAGGTTCCCCAGTAGATTGTAGAACAACTCTTTGAAGGACCCTTATTGGCTAGCAGAGGCTGTGGAGTACTGAGTACTTACTCTCTTTCTTGTCTTTCACTTCGGCCAGAGGCTTAGTGTCCTGGTACCAGATGATCCTGGCCTGGGGATAACCATTCCGGCTGATGCACGTGCCCACCTGACACATACACAGACACACACACACACACACACACACACACACATACATATAGTGGTTCAGGAGATATTGTTTATATATATATATATATATATTTATATTTCAATAAGTGAAAAACAGTAGCAGTAGCTGAAACAGTCAAGGTCAAACACCATATACACACACACACACCCACGCACGTGCGCGGGCACACACACACACACACACACACACACACACACACTCACCTCAGAGCTAACAGAGGAGCCTGCAGTGATGGACTGAGTGGCCTGTGTGAGTTCTGGCTTTTCTGGAGCGACTGAGAGGGAGAGAGAGAGAGAGAGAGAGAGAGGGAGAGGGAGAGAGAGGGAGAGAGAGAGAGGGAGAGGGAGAGGGAGAGAGAGAGAGGGGAATTAATATTATACTGCAGTATAAATTACTGTAGAACAATAAGACCTTTCTAAACGATTTTCCCATAAAGAGTAGTACATTGTTTACATAAATTTGTAGAAACTCACATCAAGGAGACACTTACAGCCTGCACACAGAACAGAGGTCACATACACACACACG
Source organism: Argentina silus (assembly GCF_951799395.1). Taxonomy (NCBI): domain Eukaryota; kingdom Metazoa; phylum Chordata; class Actinopteri; order Argentiniformes; family Argentinidae; genus Argentina; species Argentina silus. The sequence goes on along the minus strand of NC_139664.1, from coordinate 6,552,706 downwards.
GCAAAAATATACAGAGAAACAAACACAGAGACACACAAAAGCAACTGTCACCGCCATTGACAGCATTCACACTCACACACACCTTAACCTATCCAATTAGGGTTAGTAGTAAACATCCTTCAGCGTATTATTCCAGCATGACCCAGCTCATGTTTCCTTGTTAGGGTCAAAGCTTAGAGACAACAGCCTTCTCTCTCACACAAGCACTGCTGTGTGTGTGTTCTCTCTGTTTTTCTGTCTATCTATCTTTCTCTCACTCACTCCCTCCCTCGCTCGTTCCCATGCAAGGTCATGCGTTGCAGGCTGCAGCTGCCGTCTGCTTGTAAAAATAAACAGCAGACATTTAATAACATTGCTGCCTGTCTCCCTCTCTCTGCTAACCCTCCTACAGTAGGTTCCCTCACCTATCTAAACCTCCCTTTAATTACGGTGCCCTCTCTCTCTGTTTATCTCTCACTGTTTATCTCTCCCTCTCTCTCTCTCTCTCTCTCTCTCTCTCTCTCTCTCTCTCTCTCTCTCTCTCTCTCTCTCTCTCTCTCTCTCTCTCTCTCTCTCTCTCTCTCTCTCTCTCTCTCTCTCTCTCTCTCTCTCTCTCTCCTCATCGCTTCCCCAGGGAGCAGTTTGCATACAGTAACGGGAAGAAATGTTCTTCTTACAGTAATATGCAGCAAGAGATGCAGACCTATCCAGTAAAAAAAAAAACATTGTTTTGATATAATCACGGACTGCACTTTCCCTGACAAATAAATTGCATAAATTAATCATTTTAATTGAATTGAAGCTGTGTTACACATTGTTCTACATATATATGTCCAGAGACAGACCGAGACCAAGACCCAAGACCCCTGAGGATGGGTGTGGGGAAGTGGTTGGGTGTGGCCTGTGCCCCCCCCCGCCTCCTCCTGCCTCCCCACCTCCACACAACAGCTCAGGGGGAAGTGGAGGCAGGATGTATCGTGTCACTGTTTGGCGTTGTGTGTGTGTGTGTGTGTGTGTGTGTGTGTGTGTGTGTGTGATGTGTGTGTGTGTGTGATGTGTATTGCTCGTTTCCCACTCATGCTCAGGCCATTACACTGGCTACTGTAAACCTCCCTTGTGAAAGGAAAGGCCATTGTCTCCCAACACACCCACCATAACTCCTCAGAGTCCTCGGCAGGAGTCATTAAAACTCACTCCCATTGAGCCAGGACAGGAAGCCAAACGCAGAGGAGATGCAGTGCTTTTGAAGACCCAGAGAGCCATGAGTAAGGTTGTTAAAAGTCTCCAGTCATCTGCCTGTTAAAAGGTCGTAGTGACACCGCACTTCATTTACCCTAGGTATTGTTAACAACCTCACTCATAACACTGGCACATTTACAAATGTATAATTAAATGCCATTTAGGTGCAACGTAAATTATTTATACTTTAATGCCTACTAAGCACACGAAAGTGAATGAATTACTATCACACCCCTTTAACTCACACCGAAGGGTCATTAAAGGGTCAATCAAATCTTCAAAACCATTCACCCTCTACTCCAAGCCAAATTCACTCATATTCAGCCAACTGAAAATGCTAAATGAATTATTTTTTTCTTACAAGGTATTTAAACAGTGGAACTATGATTGATATCAAGTCGGGGTTGTCGGGGACGGAGGGACAAGGACACAGTGACCGGGTCTGGGGTGTGTTCTCATCACCATGGTGATAAATCAAGATTGTTTTGGAATGGCAATTAAGGTGACAGCTATTAGACATGACAGGTGCAATTGAACTATTAATCAATTGTGTCAAGTGTGATTTTTCATAGGACTAATTGACCTCTGGGGATCTTATCAGAAGTACTCTGTCACCCCAGGCTAAGGAACAGAATTAAAACTGCCTCGCACATGACATCAGGACATTATGCAGGATATTAGCTATTTATGTGAAAAGATGTAAAAATCATCATCTTTAGAAATTATTCTATAACTTGATGAAATGATAACTTAACTATGATGAAATGATACCAAACATATACAGTATGGCTCTAGTAGGTTATACCAGTTTGTGTTCGGTATCTGAATAATTTTACCATAAAATATGTCATATCAAAACATTGGTCAGTTCATCATGAATTACACATACAGTACCGTATTACACATACAGTATACAGTAGTCACATACAGTACCCTAAACACAAACCCACACAGGGTGAGACTTGCACACAAACAAATCCCATTGCGACAAGACACAACATGACACAACATGACACACGCATACCAGACAATGAAAGATGACCAGGGAGGAGGCACAGTGGGGTCATTCTAAAGTTCAAAGGTCACTCACAGAAGACCTGGAGCTCTGTGGCGGCCTCCCCACCCCCGGAGGGCCCTGCAGTGACCTGGCAGTAGAAGGTCTGCTTGTCCTCCACCTGCACTGGGGAGATGACCAGAGAGAAGTCCTTGCCCATGGTCACCCGCCCGGTGAAACGGGTCCCCTCGTCAGCCATCCCCTCACCCGACTGGGAGCAGAACGCCACCCGCTTCCTGGTCTTACTCTCACCCTCCTCCTGTGATAGGATAAGGAGAGAGAGGGAGGAGGAGGGGGGGGGGGGTGGATGAGATATATCAGATAAAAGAATGTTATGGTGGGAGACTGGAAGAGAAGAAGGGAGGGAGGGAACCCACCCGAGAGGAAGCCGTTTTCAGAAGTAAAATAAACAACACACAGACACTTCAAACACACACACACATGCAAACCCTAAGATAATACAATTACTGTCCACACACAGAGCAATGACATGACATCACACCAAAAAATTGCTCCAGCCAAAGGACATCCCTATATTGAGAATAGGACATAGTAGGAGAAGGGAAGGGGGACTCACAATGAACCACTCGACGATGTTGCTGCTGGAGGGGCTGGCGCCACTGAAGGTGCAGGGCAGGCTGGCAGCCTCTCCCTTGATCACCTCCACCTTGGGAGTCACGGTGACTGATACTGAGGATACTGAGGCCCAGCACACTGTGGAGAGGGAGGGTGTGTGTGTGGGGGGGAGGGGGGGGGGGTAGAGAGAGAAAAGAGGGTATGATTAGTGATGCATGTCATTACCATCATACTGAAGCCTGACATTGTTATCATATAGAACACCTATCAACACTTGATATGTTGGGGTTTCTAGGCAGATTTGGGACAACATAGGAGATCTGCCTCCATGAGGCTTAGATGGTAAAGCCCTTCACCATGACTGATGGGACAGGGAAAAAAACAAGGGGGCCCCCAGAAACGGCATACACATGCCAGGCATGGCTCAAAGATTCATACCAGAGATGCGTGTGTGGCATATTAACACACACACACACACACACACACACACACACACACCTGAGTGATACAGGGTAAAGAGGAAGAAGGAGGGAACAAGTGATGAGAGAGGGAGGGAAAAGAGGTAAATAGAAGGCTGTTGATTCCAACTGTGGTGATTCAGGTTAACTGCCTTTTATATATTGAAACCTCTCCTGTTATTAAATCAAGTCTATATCCACTGTGTGTGTATGTGTGTGTGTGTGTGTGTGTGTGTGTGTGTGTGTGTGTGTGTGTGTGTGTGTGTGTGTGTGTGTTACAGTGATGGGAACAAAAAGTGTGTGTGCAAAAAGGCTTACGATTGTTTAAAAAGAAAAAAATACAAAGCAGACAACCCGGTGGCATCCAGACTGGTCTTTATCAGTGCTGGAACATGCCTTTTCTTGCCATGTCCCAGGCAGACACAGACCGATAGGCAGGCAGATAGACAGACAGACAGCGATTAGAGGCAGCGGCATGTGACTAACCCCCATACACTGCACCAACCCGAGGTGCCACACCACACACACACACACACACACACACACACACACACACACACACACACACACACACACACACACACACACACACACACACACACACACACACACACACACACACACACACACACACACACACACACACACACACACACACACACACACACACACACACACACACACACACACACTCACTCACTCACTCACTCACTCACTCACTCACTCACTCACTCACATACAGACACACACACACAAAATAGACACATACTGTACACAACAAAAACAACAGGCTAGGGCAAAATCACACTGTGAGGCCCTAACCACTGTACAGCACAGCACAACACATCACACCAATGACTGAAATGTGTAGTTACATCTAGTCAGGGGAAGCTTTGGGAGGACACACTGGGATATCAAAAGGTAGCCATGGACAACAGTTCTAATAGAGAGTGACACTCTTCATAGCTAGAAAGCCCCTGGTGGCCTTCCTGGCTGGCAGCACAGTGGGCTCCTCATTCAGCTGGGATTCATTAGGATGCAAACAGTGTCCTAGAGATCAATGGCAAAGCGAGCGGCTGGCGAACAGTGGACTGACACGGAATGGCTCCTGTGGGGATAGTAGTGAGCAGTGACACTACACTCTCGCCCTCTCTCTCTCGTTCTCTCTCTCTCGTTCTCTCTCTCTCGCCCTCTCTCTCTCTCGCCCTCTCTCTCTCTCGTTCTCTCTCTCTCTCTCCTCTACCCACCATGCAGAAACAATGTGACAGGGAGATTTGGATTACAGTGAGGAAGGGAAAGGAGGAACGGAGAGACGGGGGGAGGGAGAGAAAGAGAGAGAGAGAGAGGGGGGGGGGGGGACTCTGACATGAACTCTGTCTATACATACTGTATGCTGCATCATACTTAACCACAGTATGATATATGCACGAATGACATACATAGTGTATAATAGTACACCCTAAGGCAGACCTGTATCATCTGTACAAACACAGACAACAACACTAAGCACTCCACACAACAATGAACAATTAGCAGTGGGAAAGCATGTGGGGAGTGTTGGGAATATAGCTCTCCTCTGTGTTGTTTTAATAACAGGAGAGATGCAGATGAAAGGATGTGTGTGTGTGTGTGTGTGTGTGTGTGTGTGTGTGTGTGTGTGTGTGTCCCCTAGCTGAGCTGAGTGGAGCTTGATGGCTGCCAACCTGTTATCACTTGCCTGTGAGAGAGAGGATGGGTAAATACAGGGGATAGAATGGACCCACAGGGGGACCTCTCACAAACATGTGTATGAGCACACGAGCACACTCACATGCACACACACACGCAGAGTAGTAATGGTGTGTGTGTGTGTGTGTGTGTGTGTGTGTGTGTGTGTGTGTGTGTGAGAAATTCCTTCAGGGTCAGACAGCAAGGCCTACCCCCACACACCACAGACAGAGGTCAGAGATCAATCGTGTTGACATTCTCAGAAGAGATCTCTCTCTCACTTTTCTCTGTCTGTCCGTCTCTCTTCTTATCCTACCATCTCACCAAGGTCTCCAGGACACTTCTTCTTGTCTTACTTTTACTCTGCC
>NC_139664.1:6534825-6537325 GCF_951799395.1 Argentina silus | reverse complement strand
GGAGGAGGAGGGGAGTATTGTGTGTGTGTGTGTGTGTGTGTGTGTGTGTGTGTGTGTGTGTGTGTACGTGCACATGTGCGTGTGTGTGCGTGGCAAGGATAACAGGGGTTAGTAAATCACAGAGGAAGTCAGCCAAGGCTGCTGTGGACACAGGGAGAGGGCAGAGCAGAAAATGAGGGCGAGCACTTTACGAGATGGAGGAAAGAGAGAGAGAGAGAGGGGGGGGGGGGGTGCAGACTGTAGAGTATGGGTCAGTGCCTCCCTCCCACCTCGCTGGCAAAGTCTCTGTGTTTCCTCCACTGCCCCGCCATCACAATCACCCTCGCACCTGCCACATGCCCCCCCCTCTCTCTCCCTCCCTCCTCTCCCACTCCCCTTACTCCCTCCTTCCCCTCCCTCAGACTTAACTCCTTCCCCCTCTTGGACAAACAGGATTTTACAGTGTTGACAGTCCCAACAGGAGGGGGAGAGAGGGAGGGCAGAGAGATACGGGAACTAGAGTCAAAGGAGATGACATTCTATGTATACTAAGAATGTGAAGCTAACACTAATTTAGCTCGATAGAGTTCTACATTCTATGTATATTAGGAATGTGTAGCTAATGCTAGTTTAGCTACATAACCTACAACTGTCTATAAATCTCAAACCTAATTCATTATGTCATTGACCTAATGTCAATATACCATAAACTTTCCCATTCCTATCTTTGACTGTCTTCCTTAAATCATTCATTCTTTAAGACATTCATTGGCCCTATGTTCTAAATCTTGTCTTTTTATCTTATTTTGGTAGATTTATGATTAAGCTGATTTAGGGTGGCCGGGCACACTAAACCCATGACTCACTCACTCATTCACCATGACTTCACCCAAACAAAGCTAGCTGTTTGCTAGGGTTATCAACACTCCCTGTCCCAAAACATGGGGTAAGCTGCAGATTTAAAACGGTCTGTCTCTTTTCTTAAATCCATACCCCTCACCCCACACAAATCACACAAACCCTACACACACACACACACACACACACACACACACACACACACACACACACACACACACGCACACACATGCACCACACACGCACGCATGTAAACGCAAGCACGCACACATACACACACACCACCTTCCAACTCCGGACCCCACTCCCTCCCTCCCTCTCTCCCTCCCTCTCTTTCTCCCTCCCCCTCTCCCTCCCTCCCTCTCTCCCTCCCTCCCTTCTGCTCTCAGTCTTTTACCCTATTATGGCGGATTAACTTATAATGCTTGGATGAACTTCAGTAAGTGGGGGGTAAAGAGTCACACATCGATACACACACAATCGCAGGCTGGCAGTTACACACCGACGGACACACACACACACACAGGTCTACTCTGAGACACTCACACAGACATACTGTACAGACATAAACAGACACAGACACAGACACGCACACGCACACGCACACGCACACATTTTTCAGTATGCTGAAATACACTGCCACCGAGGTGTATAAAAGGTCTTAGGTCCCAGGATGAAAGAAAGAGAGGTGGAGATCCCTGCAAAAGCTCTATTAATCCGACTTATCCCTAAGGGAGAGAATAATACACTGTTAATTATTCTCATGCATTCCTCTTCTTCTTTCTCTCCTGGTAAATCCCCATGCCTGTACCGAAGGAACCCATTTACATTCTCTGTGTCCTGCTCAAGCCCCACTGTACCACTTTCTCTCCATCTCGTCCTTGTCTTTCTCTCTCTCCCCGTCAAGGCCTTCCACAATGTGCCTCCACTGACTCAAATGTGAGGTAAATATGATGTGTTTCTGGGTACAATGGACATGCACGCACACACCCCACACACACACACACACACACACACACACACACACACACACACACTGTATCTTGGCAGGAAATGAGATTGGGGCTGGCATTGAAGTTTTTCTCCCTGGGTTGAGAGGGGAACCACACTGACTTTAATTAGACGGTGTATGGACCACATGGCAGACTGACAGTGGTTAGAATCTCAATGAGAGTGGTAGACTGGGGACTGGAAATACCCACTGACAACACACTAGCGATACACTGCTACCTATAAGGATACACACACACACACACACACACACACACACACACACACACTTACAGTACACACACACACACACACACACACACACACACACACACACACACACACACACACACACACACACACACACACACACACACTTACAGTACACACACACAAGCATGTTCCATTTATTCACCCGGTCACTTGAAGACAGGCCGAGTGATAAGGCGCAGAGCAGGAGATAGTGGGGATGATGACGAGGGTATGTGTTTATACTCACTGACACACAGATCTCACATATCAGCCTGCATATGCAGACTGTGGAGAGAGCGCATTGTCTTACTGGAATGCTGATAATGTATGCACATCACACACATACGCATAGACGCGCGCGCACACAAACACACACACACACACACACGTGTTCACACACGCGCACACACAGGCAAATGCA
>NC_139664.1:6524825-6529825 GCF_951799395.1 Argentina silus | reverse complement strand
ATAAACAGTGCCACACGTACGCTGAATGGTATAAATACTCGTGTAGTACTTGGAATTCGCTTATAATACAATAGTTCAATTCAAAGGAGCATTCTCGCAAAAACGACAATGTTCATTCACTGCACAAACACTGTTGCCAAAATTAGCCACTGGTGTTTAGCGAGCGTTGCTATCGCTAACAGCCTTGTGTAAAGAGAACTGTGTGGACTGTAAGGCTGGTTTTGGCTACAGTTAGCTGGCTGTTGCTGGAGAACAGAACAGGCAGCACGGCTGACAGACAGAGCTAGACAATCACTGGGTTATTGTTTCATGTTTGCAGTGTGGCTTTGGCTGCCCTCTCTGAGTCAACTGACTGATAATCCACTGTTGCCAGGCCTGAAGGGGAGAGGGGGGGTGAGGGGGGGAATGAGAGAGAGAGAGAGAGAGAGAGAGGGAGAGAGAGAGGGAGGGAGGGAGAATGAGAAAGAGAACATTGAGAGATGGTTGGAGATAGGGAGTAGAGGGGAAGGAAAGGCTGGCAAGGAGAAGAGAAGAGAGAGAGAGGTAGAGGGAGGGAGGGAGGGAGAGAGAGAGAAAGAAAGAAAGAAAATGAGAGACTACAACAGAGAAATTGGTGTATGCAGAAAGAGGAAGAAATTATCGGGGGCAAAGAAAATACAGAAAAAGATAGACAGAGGGAAAGGGACAGGAGTGAAGGGAGAGAGAGAGAGAGAGAGAGAGAGAGAGAGAGAGAGAGAGAGAGAGAGGGGTGCAGACGGTCCTGTCAGTGAACGTGTGTAACCTGATCCTGGGTGCAGTCTGTCCAGCTGTCTCCCTCACTCTCTCACTCACTGCCACCCTCCAACACACAACTGTTTATGCTATCACTCCCTGAGGGGAAGAGGGAGAAGGAGGGAATGGGGGGACAGGGGGAGAGAGAGAGGGGTAGAGAAATGGGGAGAAGAAAAAAGTTTGAGAAAGGAGTGCATGAGAGAGACAGAGAAAGAAAGAAAGAAAGAAAGAAAGAAAGAAAGAAAGAAAGAAAGAAAGAAAGAAAGAAAGAAAGAATGAAAGAGAGAAACAATGCGCATGGCAAAAGGAATGAAGCGGTTTTGAGAGCACAGCGAAATGCAAGAAGAGAGAGGGATGATCGGATGTGTAGCCACAGGTACAGGAGAAGCATGTGGCGTAGTTCTGGCTGCTACCATGTAGCCATACGGTCCCTATCTAGCCATAAGGTCTCCCCTCACTGAAGACACATTCACCTAGCATCTCCCATAGACGTTCTGCACTGTGGGCTAGCTACATGCTAGCTACTGGTTGATGTGGCATACAGTGTTTGGCTGGCTTGGTCGGGGCCTGTCGGGGCCCATAGAGCGCAATGGGTTTGATGCCCTCTTGAACCGTCGTTCCAACTGCCCCCGCACTCAACGAGCGCCAAATGGGCTTAGTGGGCAAAAAACACATACACACACACACACGCACACACGCACAGAGCAGATGGATAAAGCCTGGTGGGGGTGGGCAAGGAGGGAGGGTGAGGAGGGGGTAAGGGGGTTGTTGAGGGTAGATTTCTGGCTACACCTAGACCGTCTCTGTGCCAACGAGAGCTGGGTTTGACTTTGACGAGGATCATACCACCAGCTGGGTTGAAGGGGGGGGGGGGGGGGGGGGGGGATTGAACCCATGGTTGGAGGCAGACTGACTGGATGATAGAATGGGGGTATGAAAGAAGATGAGAGCTAACAGTTCTTTGAGAGAGAGAACAAGAGGGTTGAATTGATAGTAATAATAGCTGTGGAGGAGCCTGGCTTTCAATCAACCGAAAAATGATATCTAGAATGTTTTGTTATTGCTTTATTCTTGATTCTGGACACCACATCTGATATGGTAGAACAATAATTGATAGAGGGGACATTCCCATCCAAACACATGGTCTCAGAGGAGCTTGGTCTGGTCTGTTAATTGTAAATCTAGGGCAAGGCAGAATGTGGAGGATATCTGCTGCGGTGTTGGTTCACCCTGTGTGTCTCCCCCGCCTCCCCTGCCCAGTAGGCCCCATCACCAGCTGGTACTGCTAGCGCTGTGGGACCGAACCCCCCAGCAAACACACACACACACACACACACACACACACACACACACCGTTCCCTCCTATTTATAACCCCTGTTAAATCCGGATTCCAGGCCAGGTTGAACCTGCAGTCCAGTCATGTTCACATGCTCCCAGGGCCCCTGGCCGATAGTGACGAATGCCCACACACACACTGAGGGCCCTTAGCCTTGCCCCTACCTACCTCCCACACACACACACCCATTGCAATGTTAGCTCAGTTAATGGGGAATACATTCCAGGCACACACTGTCAACATACTCTGAGCCGTAAACCTGGGAACACTCACACACACACACACACACACACACACACACACACACACACACACACACACACACACACACACACACACACACACACACACACACGACCCATCATATACTGGTTAAAAATCAACAACTCCTGTTCTTGAGTCTCTCCCTTTTCTGTGCCTCAATCTGCCTCCCCTACACCACTCCCTTCAATCCACACCTCCCCTCCCCTCCATTCCTTCCTTCTCTCTCTCTCTCTCTCCCTCCCCCTGTTCCCTCGTTCCTCTCCTCTCCTCTGGCTGTGTGTGTAATCAGCCTGCATTAATACCTGCATTCCAACAGCCTGTGGAATGTCTTAACAATGTAGCCCTGTTCCCCCTTCAACACCACACAGGTACAGAGAGAGGGGGGGAGGGAGGGAGGGAGGGAGGGAGGGAGGGGCGGAGGGAGAATGAAAGAGAGAGAATGAATAAGAGAGAATGAAAGAGAAAATTAAAAAAGGTAATGAAATGGTAGTACTGCAGAACAGAGTCCTTGGGCGCTAAAAAAAACATCACCGAAGCAGACAGTACATTAAATAGAGCATACTACTATCTCTCTCACGCTCAAGTACAATCACTGTCTCTCACACTCACACACACTGAAACACACACACACACATCTCGAAAACAGTATCTCACACACAGCAAGAATCTAATGAGTTATGATTGCCGAGCTGTGTCACGGGAGGGAAAAGGTAGTGAAAGGCAGTGGCGCTGACAATGGCCTAATCACCCCTCCCTCCATCCCTCCACCCCTCCCTCCATCCCTCCACCCCTCCCTCGCTTCTTTGTGTGAGACCTTATTAATGAACATGTGTCCTCTCTGCCCCCCCCCAATTATCTGGCCCCACCCTGACACACTGTTCAGCATGCACGGACACGGACACCCACATTCACCCACACACACACACACACACACACACACACACACACACACACACACCCATACACACCCTCGAACACACACACACACACATCTCCCGAACACACCCCCAACTCGCTCACTGAAGCCTAATTGAGGAGGAGGGTCGACCGCATTCATCATTTCATCATCACACGGAGACCCCTCGGATGGGGTGGGGGTTCGGGGAGGGGTGTGGTGTGGTGTGGTGTGGTGGGGGATGGAGGGGTGAGGGGAGGAGAGAGAGAGAGAGAGAGAGAGAAAGAGGGGGGGGGGGGTCTTTTCCCAGCTGTTTTAACATTACCTAGTGTCTCCTCAACCCAGGCCTCTCTGACTCCCCATACAGTGGCCAGAGAGGGCCATATGAATACATTACCCACGTCTCCACCTTCCAGAGGACCGGCATATGCTCACCAGATTTCAGATTCATATCCATGTCCTTTTCATAAGATATCCTCTCTAATTAACTTTGAGATCATCGACATGATACACTCAGGCAGAACACAAGACTCTTGTCTATTGAAGAGGGCACTACAATTACTTTAGCCCTTCATAACAGGAGATCAACTCAATTAAGACTCCCCGGACTCAAACAACATCTGTGTAATAACTGTCCATTATAGAGAGAGTCTGGAGGACCACATAGAGAAGTCATTCTGAATCACTTAGCATTACGGACTCATAACCCAATTGCATTCTATTGATTATGTATCAAATATTCATTTGGACTGCGGGGAGTATAGTACTTCCAGTGTAAGATCGAATGAAAAGAAATATGAATACGAACGGGACGGTGTTCTCCTTTACCTAGCATCATTGCAATAGAATATCAATCAGATCATGATACATTTGAGGTATTCAAGTTAGCTTTATGCGATTTACGACCCAACAAGAAAAGACGAATCAGAAAGTCTCCGCAGGGCAGAAATCGATCCGCCCGACAACAAGCCCAAGGCGTTCCTTCCTCTGTGAGAGAGTGAGAGGAGGACAGAGAGGTTGCCAGAGTGAGACTTGACTTTGCCTGCCAAAGCTTATTTAAAAAATGACAGTTGACAATGTTATCTGTGGGGATCGGCAGTGCCCCTCAAACCCCTCTCGGCCTGATTACCGTTATTAGTGGAGATGTCAATCAAAAACAGGAATTAAAAGAATTGAAATGTGCTCCGCCCACCTCTACGGGAGAGACCCCCCACTGGGGCCTGCTGCTGCCGGTATTGTGATGGTGATGAGCAACATACGGACAGAAGAGACACTTGTGTCTGATCTCCCTGTGCCATAGAGGAAAGATAGAGGGATAGAAGAGGGATAGAAGAGAGAGGGAGGTATGTGTGTGTTTGTGAGAGAAAGAGAAAGAGAGAGAGAGAGAGAGAGAGAGAGAGAGAGAGAGAGAGAGAAAAGCCATAGAACCGTAAAAGGAAGGACAGATATTAAAACAAAAATGATAACAAGAGTGATGGAATTAAAAGTAGCATATTAAAGACCGGGAGGCAGGGGGAAAATGACTGACTCAGAGGAGCAAAGGAGTGTAAGAGAGACAGCAGAAACATAGAACAATTCCACAAAAGAAAGACAAAGAGCTAGAAAGGGTGGGAAGTGAGAGAGCCAGAACTGGCTGTGACTTGGAGGAGGACGTCATCTGTCCTCTCTGTGTAACCGCATACCTCCGCCGCTCATCTCCTCCACAGTCAAGTTCACACAGGCTCTGCTGGGCC
>NC_139664.1:6509825-6519825 GCF_951799395.1 Argentina silus | reverse complement strand
TTGATGCCGTGGGGGGGGGGAGAAATTAAAGCAAGGAAATGACTATGGGAATTAAGGACTTGATAGACAAAGGGGGGAAGCTCCGGTTTTCCGACCAGCACCTTGAGCTCAGCTGACGGGTTGTCTTAATGATTCTCTCCGCCACCTTCTGACCCCCCTCTGCCCCTGGACTTCATAGCCCTCAGGAAGTTTCTACCCCACCTTCTCTAACCAAAAGACTAAGGCAATAATACAGTATAGCTCACAAACACTTTGGGTGTGAAAGAGCAGAGTTTTCTCAGTTGTCTAAAAACACACAACAAATGGGCTACATTACATTAGCCTATAATTGCTGCAAACTATCTACTAGGATTTTCTCTGAGGCTAGCTTTTGGTAGCCTACATTACATTACAGTAGCGAACACGTATGAAACACTAACTTTACCAGTGGACAATTCTTAAGAACAACACATTTTTGGCCCAAATTAGGGTCCCTGAAATGAAGTTGTTAAAGTGAGTTCCGCTGTTCACACCTTTAAACCTGTTGGGAAATGCCCTGGCATCCCAAGCCTTTGGAAAAGGAGCCATTTTCAACCTGCAGCGTTCAACAGGTCACAGGTCACTGGCACCGTGGAAACAGGCATGCAAAACACCCTGTGATGGTGTGGTTGTCATGCATGCACCGCATATCTGTGTCGCACACGCACACGCACACGCACGCATACGCACGCGCACGCTCACGCGCACACACACACACTCACACACACATACCTACTCCTGGTAACTGGGTGTGATACTGTGTGTGTGGTGTTGTGTGTCCGGTGGTCCTGTTTAGTGCACCATGGCATAATTGGGAGTCGCGAGTGTGTGACCGATGATTGTAGGAATGTGGGTCTGTGTGACAGTATCCCACCGAGACTCAAAGAAACCTGCTATTATTAGACAAACTATGCCCAGAGAGGGAGGGAGAGAGAGAGAGAGAGAGAGAGAGGGAGAGAGAGAGAGAGGGAGAGAGAGAGGGAGAGGGAGAGAGAGAGAGAGAGAGAGAGAGAGAGAGGGAGAGAGAGAGAGGGAGAGAGAGAGAGGGAGAGAGAGAGAGAGAGAGAGAGAGAGTAAAGCGGCATTGAAGGGACTAGTAAATGGGGAAGTAAAGGGAGCGGTCTACCCCCCTTTTTCAGGGAAAGAGAGAGGAGTGAATTGCATTAGAGTGAAGAGTGGGCTGTTCCAATCAGCCACTACAGGGGTGTCCTGGTTACTGTGCAAGAAGAGTGGGTTTAAACTGTCAGGGGACTGGGGGTGGGGGAGCCAAGCACCAGAGTACCTTTTAAATCAGTGCACCACAGCTGTATGTACGTAGGCCTACTTTATGTAAATGTGAAGTACTGGGCCTTCAATTACAGGGCTTTTTCAGTCGGCAGCTGTTAAAAGCTGAGCCTCCATGAAAGCATTGGATAAGAGACAGACAGTCTGTGGAACAGGTGAAGTCTGGAGGAGGAGGGGGAAAAGAAAGAGAGGAAAGAAGAAGGGAGATCAAGAGGGGTAGTGTAAGAAGAGATCTGAGGATGAGGTGGCAAGGAAAAGGTTAAGGGAAAGAGGGAGTGGTGCAAAGGAGAGAGGGATGGGTGGATGGATGGATGGAACTGGAGAGAGGGAGGGATGGCACTGAGAGAGCGAGGGAGAGGTGGGGGGGCAGGTAAACTCAGAGGCAGCAATCCAGATTGAGGAGGTAAAGGAAGGAGTTTTTGATGGAGAGAAAAGAAAATAATGGGGGAGATTGATGAAGAATGAGAAAGAGAGATATGAAGGTGATGAGAAGGGGAATGGAGAGGAGAGAAGAGAGAGAGAGAGAGAGAGAGAGAGAGAGAGTAGGTTGCACACCCCACCCTACAAGACCACATACTGTACAGCAGACAGTAGCTGAATAGAGTAGAACATCACGTTTTCATATTATGTGTAGGCCTGCTGCTGTAATGTATAGGCATACATATAGCCCATATTAAATTACATAAATAAAAAACACTAGGCTTTGCTTAGGGCCAAACATGGACACTATACTCTAAATAAAGACTTTTATAATCTAATCTTGTAAAAAAAGAAAATAATACATTTTCACACGCATGCTAAATAATTCCCATATCAAATGCGATAAATCAAAAGGGGGGAAAGCACGGTAGTCTGAGGCGAGGCGCACCCCGTTCGCGGCGTGGACTAGCCGCTCATAGATCATAGATCAAAGCCTGAGTGGTCATCCCGCGACCGAGCGAGGGAAGCAGCTATACCGCAGTCCGCTGTGCGCTCAGAAGTGCACTCAAGTGCGGAGCATAGGGCTCCCGCACAACTACAAAGGGACAAAGTGCGGGCTTGGTTTAACCCTTGAAACATCCCACGAATTCAATATGATCTTCCAAGTCTCTGTTCAAAAAAGCGCCGCGCAACAAACCAACAGCAACAACTGCAAGCAATAGACTCTTTGTGGGGTTTAAATTACTGACAAATAGGCTGGAACATATTGGCAGATTGAGATGCCAAGATTCCTAAAACAAAGTGTTGGTTTCCACCTGTTATTTTCGCACGGGCACTGTTTTCCGCAGGTTGAACAGGTTGTTTCAACAAATGTGTAAATAAGTTGGAACAAAATAACCATATATTCGGGTAAATGAAAGCCCTAATGCAACTTTTTAAGAACACATATATAGGGAATGCTACTGCTCGTGCAACATGTCATGCGCTTAAAAAAATGTAACATGATATTTTGCATTTCAAATCATTTCATAACAGGGCGGCTGAGAAGGAACAACGGTACACAGGCAATGAAGAGATTCATAGCCTACAGCTAAGTCAAAAGCGGGCAACAAGGTTGTAGGCTAAACAAGATTAACTTTTTTTTTTTCTTACAAACTAGACAAGGACGCATGAAAAAGTCAAAGTGTCTTACCTTGCAATGACCAAAGCAGCAAGGTGCACAAGAGCGAGGTGCGTCCAAATGTTATCCCGTCCATGGCTCCTTTTCAAACTTTCACAAATGTAGTCTTTGCCTGATGTTTCTGCGTTCTTGTTCTCTGTTTGTGGCAGCGGCAAGTGTTCTTTCAGCCGTTCAGAGCTGTGTCTCCCTCGCTCTCTCTCTCTCTCTCTCTCTCTCTCTCTCTCTCTCTCTCTCTCTCTCTCTCTCTCTCTCTCTCTCTCTCTCTCACACACACACACACACACAACCGCGAGCGCTACTCTGTCTCACAGTGAGAAATTTGATGCTGGTGGCAGTCTTGGTTGATATATTTGCACAAAAGGTGACCCCCGCCCCCTCTCTCTCCCCCTCCCGCTCCACCTCAGTTATCGTGAAAAGGCTTGCTTGACTAATCTTACAGCGCCGGCGGGATTTTTTAAAAGAAAAAATGTTTTTTCAAATTTAAACACTAAAGTGAATACTACTTACACCGGTTATGGTACCGCAACCACTAATACCGTGACACCTAGGCTATATAAGCTGGCACTGCTTGATGTACAACATATATTATTACCACCTAATAATGCATTAATAATTAACGATAATATCCTAAAGATCACACCATCATAAACATCCAGTCCTTTATGTTGGTAATGATGCCTATGGAATAAACACAACAGCCTCGCTGGGGGGTAGACTAACCTTTAACCCTGTTAACAGACAATAACAACATAATAGTCATGCCATTCATTCTTAGACATGTAATCCTTTTATATATTTCTACTTAGGCGTTTGCTTATTGCCCCCTATAAGCGATCAGCTGAGAAGGTTAAGGGGCTTAGAACTATATAATTCCAGTTTGAATGCACCAAGTGGGTATCCTGTGAGTTGGTTTAGGTCAAATCCTATAAGCTTGGTGTTCAGGCAGTAAAAATACTCATTCAGACAGCTATGAGAAGGTCATCTCTATGTGTAGCAGAGGTGGTTGGGGACCACTATCCCATAGCCTTGCCCAAGACCTAAACACTTACATTAGCTCACTATGCTAAAACCTATGCTAAAATCTAGGTTTTAGCTTAGCGGGCTAAGTGGGTGTTTGACAAGTATGAGACCCAGGTTCGAATCCCATCAGATTGCACATAAACTAGCACCACTGGAGACTAGGTGACTGTGTGACTGTAGAGTAGCACTTAAATAACCAGAAGTCCTCAAGCTTCTACTGGTAATAATATTCCCTTCGTAGAGCAGTTGCCTTTTAGCACACATTCCAGGGATAGTTGGTCCAAAACAGCTGTTTGATATTTTTTTGGTGCCAGTGGTAGAGGATAGAGGATAGGGGGGATCTCTCAGCCTGCTGCGAAACAGCACACACACATCACTCACACCAGCAGGGAGGGGTCTGCAATCTGAGGTGACCATCACTCACACACACACACACACACACACACACACACACACACACACACACACACACACACACACACACACACACACACAGAGAGGGCTTCTTCTCTAAGAGACGCTGTCAGAGGTTTATACTTAGAGCCTGATGGGTGATGAGGCGGCTATGTTATTACTGTAGTGACACAACACACACACACACACACACACACACACACACACACACACACACACACACACACACACACTCAGCTATTCCTGGCTGTGACGCCAGGGGAAAGCAACTTCCCACATTGGCCGGCAGTAATATCAATAGCACCACTCATTCCAGATATTGACCGCTCAGACTTAGCAAGGCACACTGCATGTTGGAGACCGGAAGGTACACAGAAAGGCCAGTGTATCCCGCTGAGACGTCCTTGGCTTAGTCTAGCTGGTGATGTAAGAGCTTCAGGAGAGCCATGGTTAACAACACCGGTGATTTACTGTGTCGTCATTACCTAATGCACTCACAGGCCAGGCCAGGAGAGGAGAGGAGAGGAGAGGAGAGGAGAGGAGAGGAGAGGAGAGGAGAGGAGAGGAGAGGAGAGGGAGATCATTCTGGTCCACACAGCCCTCTCCCTGACCTTACTCCAAACCTCCACTTTGCTGAGGTCAGCCAGGGTGAC
Source organism: Argentina silus (assembly GCF_951799395.1). NCBI lineage: Eukaryota > Metazoa > Chordata > Actinopteri > Argentiniformes > Argentinidae > Argentina > Argentina silus. The sequence goes on along the minus strand of NC_139664.1, from coordinate 6,514,836 downwards.
TGATGTTTGTATTTCACCCCTGACTTGATGCTGTTTAGTGCTACAGTAGTTGACACAGTAGGCACACAGGTTAAGCTACAGTATGTGCCCCTCATTCTTTAATGTAGATAGCTTTAGTTGCTTATTCCGTGGGGATACCTGGATAGTAGGACACAAAGAGAATATTAGACATATCAGGGTTAGGCAGGGGGGATAAAGAGAGGGATAGGAGGGATACTACAAAGGAAAGAGAGGGATGAAATGAAAGAATAATGAAGGGAACAGATTAGATGTTCCAGAGAGTCAGGGGATGGTTAACATATCGCCTCAGGGAAAGACAGGGAATAAATAGGCTAAGAGAAAAAAAGAGGAAGAGGAAGAATTGTGATCTTAGAAGTTTCACGTCTTCCTCTAGAGTCTAGAATTATGGGATAGATGGGATGGCACACTAAAACCCCATTATATCTCTGTCATCACCTTTTATCTGTTTCTCTTAGTCATCCCTCTCTCCTTCTCCCTCTCTCTCTCTCTCTCTCTCCTTGGCACACTGTCTCTCTCAGCTATTTTCCAGGCAGTCATAATAATTCACTCACATAAGCAGGATCTGATCCATTACTGTAAATGTGTAGTCAGAACCGGAGCAATAGATGTGATAACTCTCAAATCCTTCCTATATGAACGTCTGCCAACTCTTTTGGCGTTCACTTGGCATCAAAACAATTTCTCGATGACCAAACTTCGGACACCTTTCGGCAACCCTTTATTTTTACAGGCCAGTATTAAGCCTACCTGTACTAACAAAGTACTGGCCAATAGTGTTCTTACCTGATCATTGCGTATCAATTACGCTCAGTGTTTCTTTTAGATTCATTAAGTCAAGCACCACTTTGTGCTATTTAGTAGTAGTTACCAATGGTGCTGAATATCTTATGGTACACTAAAGTACTACAAAGCACCCCTTGTTACCACATAGTTACCAAATAGTTTCTTAGTAAATACTGGGTAAACACCAGCTGAAACAGGGCTGTAAAATAAAGGGTTAACCAAATGTCCTCTCTTACCCTAACCATAAAGACGTCAAACGACCGTTAGCACTGACAACCTGACTGCCAGAATTCGAACTTGGGTCTCCATCCTTTACATCAGTTGCTTTTTCTACCTATGAAGCGTGTGTACCTACCTACACACAGTTAGTAGTGTTGGACATTATACTCAGCTGGAGGTGTCGCTATACTGTGTAGCCTGCTGGTTTAACCAGAGCTGTTTCTTTGTGTCCATGGTTCTGTCACACTTTCAGTTCTTCTTTGTGTGTCTGTCTGACTCTGAGGACACTGCCAGATGCCAGGCATAATGAAACCCACTCTGACAGTAGCCTTCTGGAGCTGTGTGTGTATGTGTGTGTGTGTGTGTGTGTGGGAGGGGAATCTGACATTTACCCAGAACAGCATGGAGCTGCTGCCCAACAGGATACGCTACAGGACAATAGGGGTGGTCAGTCTGGTCACCCTGTCATTCAGCACAGAACAGTCCATGGTCAGACTGAGGTGTCATAAGGGTCACGTGTGGTCAAGTCGTGGTCACATGGTTTCATAGCAGCCTGATCTCTTCAATTATTCAGTACGATATCATATGTAAAGTAATGTCTGAGAAGACGTCAGTCAGTAGGACATAAAGATGTGTATTAATCAGGCCACGTCAACCATCAGGAAGATACAAAAGGAAGAATGCTAAGGTTATTTTTTGGAGTGGGGCGGTGCAACTCTCGTATTTTTCTCGTATAAAAGTTTTGATTGGACAGAGACAGTAGAGACAGACAAGAAGGTATGTCAGCAGGGCATGTGCCGGATTCGAACCCATGCCAACATGGGCATATGCGTGCACTGTAGGCCGTGGTGCTAGACTGCTACACTAGACCACCCAAGGCGACACAAAAGTGCTTTTAGTAGATAATTCTTGTTGCTAATGCTAATGTTTGCTAATTTCTCCCACTGACAATTTACCCCTACCTTGAACACTCTAATGCTGCTAAATTGCCAGGCAAGTCGCTGCTAACACAGTGGTTAGTGAAAACTTGAACATGAACATTTTAGGTCTTCACACTGTGTTAGCAGCGACTTGCCTGGCAGTTTAGCAGCATTAGTCAGCATTAGAGTGTTTAAGGTAGGGGTAAATTGTCAGTGGGAGAAACTAGCAAACATTAGCATTAGCAACAAGAATTAGCTACTAAAAGCACTTTTGTGTGGCCTTGGGTGGTCTAGTGTAGCAGTTGGTCGCACATCAACCTATTTAGGTTTTCTAAGATCACGTTGCCCGGAGAGATCTTGGAAGCCAGTGGTGATATACTGTAGATGTGGCCTTTCAGTGTCTGTGAGATGAACAAAGGATTGGGCCATAATCTTTAGTTCAGTTTCACACCACAATTAATCTAAGAAGATTAGGACTTCAGAGGAAATTTGAGGTAATCTCCATTTAATTCAGCATGTACTCTCACAATAGGACACGGCTTTTGATGTGCTTCTAGAATGGTAATCTGATATAACACTGGGATTGTCCAGGTAAATTGATCTACGCCAACAACATATTTCAGGGTGAGAAAAATAACTGACGTGAGAAGTTTAACGGAGTAAAGTTCGAGAGCAAAACCAAACTGTGGATTTTTTCTACCCACACTCTTTTTCGAAATCTTTGTGCCTTTTAACCAGAAAATTAAAATAAATAAATAAATAAATAAAATGCCTTGAGTCCAGACATATTAATGCCTCTATAAAAAAATGTAAATGTATATCTTTGAGTGGAAAATTAATTCAAATATTCTCGCCTCTAAACCTCAACTGCGGTGTTTGACTTTCTGCTGCCTACACAGTTTCTAACATGCCTTTGGGACGGGTTTGGACCCTTATCTTGTCTTCCCAAACCCAGCTTCGCTTCTGTACTCTCCCTCCAGGCTCAACACATGACATACATAAATCATTTAAAATAAAAAAAATAAAAATCCAACTATTAATGAATCGCGGTGATTGGATACACTGTTGTCCCTCTAAGGAGATTAGAAAAACAAGGCGGAATGGTGTGTGTCTGAATAGTACATACAGCCCTATTTCTATAACTGTTAATATTTACTATAACCTGATCTGGCCTAAGGCAAATACGATTCACATGCCACTGATTGGTTACCCAAATCATGCCCAATGACAGTTGAATAGTACAGCTAGTTTGTACAGTATATCTTGGAGATAACAAGAATAATGTTGATGATGCAAAGCAGACCCACAGCCCACGTAGAATTCACTGGAGTTACTGCTACTACATCCCTGCTCTACCAGCGTTAAATTAGCAGGTGCTGTGCTGGCTGGTGGTCTACCATGGTATCTACTTAGTGCTTAAGTTAACGTGAGCATTCAATCAAAGTGACAGTCTAAATCTATATATCTAATGATGGTCATTCCATCTTTAGCTGTCTTCCTAGTGTCCAGTCTGTCTAATGTTTGTCCACCTGTGTGTGTGTGTGTGTGTGTGTGTGTGTGTGTGTGTGTGTGTGTGTGTGTGTGTGTACTGTATGTTGAGTGGGGCCCATCTGTGTGTGTCTAGTTAAGCCTGCCTCATCATATGTCGATTGATGTGACCCCCCCCCATGAGAGGGGCCCAGGGCTGGCCCTCCCCTGAGATGGACAGCCCCAGACACACAGCCCCAGACACACACACACTCACACACACACATCCTAGACATATGTACAGCCGTCCGTCCGTCTTCTCCCGCCTTTTGATCTTCTGACCAATAGACTGCAGAAGTGCTCCCCTTCCTTCACTCCTTCCCTCCTCTCTTTCTGTCCGTCCTTCCCAAACATCCCTTCCCCTTCTGTTTCTCTCGCTCTCATCTCTCCGTCCCCCTGATCACCCTCCCCATATCTCTCCTCCCCTGTCCATCACGCCCTCCCTCTCTCTCACCCCCCCCCTTTCTCTCTCTCCATCCCTCCCTCTCTCCCTATTACTCATAATGGGGGGTCATTATGGTATTAGAGACACAATGACTCTGCATTGAGGGAAGAGGCACCGTGACACACGCTCACGCACAATGACTGAGTGTTGGCATCAATACCAGCTCTCTGTGACCCCACAGGGGGGCCCGGGAAGGAGACTAGGGTGGGCGAGAAAAGGGGTGGGGTGGGGGGGGGGGGCTGGGGGAGCTGGGGGGGGCGTAGGTGGTAGAGAGAGTAGGGGGGAGGGGTGGCTGTAAGTGAAAACCCAGCACTAAGCATTGTGGGGTGGTCAGAAGTCTCGGAGCCCTGTTGGGGTAATTGAGGGCTGTTCGCTGCAGGGCCGGGGTGATTTAATGCAGCGCTGAGGTCGGCTGCCAAGGGAAACCAGGCGGGTAGCGTAGTGGCCGTTTATCACGGCTCGCTGTGGCAGACCGGGGGCGCCAGCCACGTGGAGAGAGAGAGAGAGAGAGGCAGAGAGAGAGCCTTTAATCACTTATTTGCTGATTCGCTCACTTCCTTTCCTATAAAAATGGCTCCGCTGTTGCTTTTCATTTGAGAAACATGGAGTAGACAATGTCTTTTATGAAGAAGTGGACAATATCTTTTATGATTTTAAGAAGGTTTAGGTAAGGTTAAGTCACTTCTATGTTAGAGCGTCCAAACCAATGCATGTTATTATAATCAATTGACAGCAGATGGCATGGGCTTTGACTGAGATCAGAGTGCCTATGTGTGTGTGTGTGTGTGTGTGTGTGTGTGTGTGTGTGTACTAGCCTGTGTGTGGTATGTGGGTGTCCATTAGCTACAGATAGCAGGTTCATGGAACAATATGACCCTCTGTGTCTTGACAGTCCCCTCAAACTGCCCCATTCACTACCCATAACCACTCATGACTCACCCACTTCCTCTTCCTCCACCCTGACGCCAGTGCTCTGATGTCATCAACAGTGGCCTGGCTGTTATATCATCCCCCATCAACACCGGGCGTGACAGGATAAAGCAAGCTCAGTGATGACCTCTGGTCATTTATCATCGCTGTCAGCATCTCTGATGAC
>NC_139664.1:6489825-6499825 GCF_951799395.1 Argentina silus | reverse complement strand
GCCCAGATTACGTCAGCATTAGACACAGCCAAGAGGCTCACATGCCTGGTGAATCTCACAATGGGGAGTGCAGGTTTATATTCCCGAGTGCATGACTCAATTAGGTCATTGTTCGTATTGACTAAGGCATTTCAGTGGAGGGCTGGAACCAATGCCTAGCCACTCCACAAATCTCCAGAAGCTGGGGTACACAACCGTGCTGCAGGGGGAGAGGGAGGAGGGTCTTACCTGGCCAGCAATCCTGTCCAGATCTCTGGTTCCCTGGGCGGTTAGTCTGCGACCACTGTTGGAGGAAAAGGGAGGGGGGGGGGGGGGGGAATCAGTAACATCACAAAGGGCAAACAGAGCAAGATCATACTCAATCATCTGACCCCATTCTGACACATTGATAGAGTGCATGGCTAACACCTTAAAATCCCTGAAGCAGGACCGTAGCTTTCCAGCACCTCCGTGTTTGTAACACCAAGGCAATAAACTAAGATGAAATCCCAATCTCCCCAAATACTTCAGGCTATTTAAACTACCAGAAATGCTTAGATAAATCACAATCATATTCTCAATCTTTCATTCAGCAGTGAAGTGTACAACAACCTGTTAACAGAAGGTTTTTCTGTTAAAACAAGCTATCCATTCCCCACTGACACTGGAGGACCAGGTCTGGGTGACAGTGCTCAAGACCATACATGAACTGCCCTAGTAGGCCCCTCAAGAGTGATAGAATTGCCGCTAGGCCCCGATTAGGGCCAGTTCTGTGATTCCTCCCCTAAAGGTCAAGGGTCGCTTCAACCCAGACAGTATCCGTCTGCTCACCCGTTGGGGTCCTTCTCCACCATCTTGAGGAGCTCAAGGGCCTGCAGCACCTTGCGGGCCACATTTTTGGAGCCAACGCTGAAGTGGGCTGGGCACACGCCGTTCCTCTGACGACCACCGTAGATCTTGGTCATGGAGCCAACGCCGGCTCCTCCGCGCAGGTACAGGTGACGCACTGTCGATGCTGTAGACAGAAGAGGGGTTTCACTGACAATCAAAATGATGCGATGCATCAGACAGGGTTTCAGTGACCCGCTGATAGCCAGCTTTTGGCCAATAAAGATAACGAAGCTGATAAATACAACTGTTGTCTGGGAGAAGACAGCCAATATAGACCGAAAAGGACCCGTGACCGCCAGACCCAAACTGACCTGTTAAGAAATCTGAAACATAACGGGTCGGGTAGCCCTGACTGATAAAAAATAAAAGTACGGTTCATTTAGTCATTCTGAACACCCTGGACGGATGGATGCCTGAATGGATGGACTCAAACGTTGGGGAAATTAAAATGGTGGTCACAATGTCCAGCGGCCAACGCAAACCCTTTTAACAGCAATAATGAGTACACCCAGAGAGCATGCGGCCATTTTACCATGGCTTATTCAGTCAACAACTTAATTGTTTTGGCAAATTTGGTTTTCCAAGTGCAGAGGTTGGACAGGGAACAATGCCATGAGGTGCAAGGGGCATTACGCACTACAGGGCCAACCCACGCCGCACTGTGCTGGCTCAGATATTTTCTTTTCACATTGTCCTTTCCCACACTGTAACAGCAACTACAGTGAAAAGCCACGTGACCAGACCAGCTCAGGATCTTACCAGCTCTGGTGTAAAACCAGTTCTCATCGCTGGGGGCCAGCTCCTTGTGTTTGGCCAGCTTGACAATGTCCACCCAGTCAGGTACCTTCAGCTTTCCTGACCTGAAACAGGAATGACAACACTTAGAACATCAGGAGCATCTTCATACACCTTCACTATTTAGCTAGACTGAGGTAATGTTCCAGATAAAGGTGCGTCTCGTCTGGTGCCTTGGTCCCATATTTACATAGGTTTGACTACTCACTTCTTTAGGAAAGCAGACAGTGCAAGGACAAACTCCTGCTGGTTTACGTCTTTCACTGTGACGCCTGGCATCTGAATAGGGAACAGACAGGAGAAAGTATTACATTTAGATGTGCAATACATAATGGCCGAGTAAACAAGCTGACACAGAGCAGATCTTGGCCAATTTCATAGAGGTAGACTGTCCTGAGACATCAGCACACAGAGGGGAAGCTACATTCTACTGGAATAGTAATCGCCTGAGATGCGCAGAAAATGACATTCAACTTATGAAAGATTGACCACTCACAAATCCCTACTGAGCTAGCTAGCTACTGGAGTACAAATGAAACTGACAACAGATCACATCCTGTGATCTACATCATGGCTAGAGACCTAGCAATGTTCAACATGGCAAATAAGCAGACAAATGCATCTTCACGTGTTGCAGTGGGCATTATCACAGCAACACCACCCCGGCATGTAATGCTAACAGGCTAACATGCTAGCCCTGGCGATAATAAGACCAGGCATACAACCACATCAGATAAAGCATGATTCTGGGAACAGGAACCTACATAAATACATCTAACATTCTCATAAATATAATTGATGTCTAAACGACGGTTATTATCGGAAATATGAGCAGACAGAAGGCTAAATTGTGTAGGCCTCATTGCGGTAGCATGGGGGCGGCCATCACTAGAACACTGAAGTGTGAGCGCCGCATGCAAGATTAAACTTATTCTATAGCAATTTAACAACTTTGTGGACGCCCGTAAACCCCCATATTCATTCGTCAACTCCATTAATTCAACCCGGTAAATCGATGGGAATTAATTGTCATGAATTGGACTCGAATTCGCAAAAAATATTTCAGAAACGGAGACAACCATTTACCTTGCTTGTGGACAGCGAAGGGAAGAGGGATGAACGGGGTTTCTCGCCCCTGTTAAAACGGGCGAATCGCGTTGCCTCGCGCGAGATCTGACACGAGTATGGTGTTGTTCTTTTCACCAGACTGAGTCCATCACATCCCGTGGACACCAATCAAGGACACGGCTCAAATGTGATGTCAATTCTGAACTCAACTCAGTGCAATATGCCCCAAGTTCTGGTATAATTTAATTCATTTCGATTACGAAGGAAGCATGCTATTGCCTGGGGCTGCAATATAATATAATTGAATCTGAGAACTTAGGATATGGATTTCATGAGGATCTGTGAAAACAGTAGGCCTACAATGTGGGATATCTATTTTATTCACATAATGATAGTCGAGGACTCAATTGCCACTCATGTGATGTGTAGCCTACACTCCTGCAGCAATGAGACCACCACATTTTCCTCTTTGGTATCTGACCTAGGCGATGACAATGAATGAATGTGTATTGCCAGAACTGCACATGGCTTCTCTTTATGGAACAATGTCTTGCAATAAAGATTGCATCCTGAAAGCACTGTTTTCTCTACTCATCATCATTCTCGTCTCTACCACTGTGTTTACCCAGAGAGATAACAGGTTAAAATCTGTGTATGTCTGTGTATGTCTGTCTCTCTCTGTGTGTGTGTGTGTGTGTGTGTGTGTGTCTCTCTCTCTCTCTCTCTCTCTCTCTCTCTCTCTCTCTCACACACATACACACACACACACACACACTCTCACTCTCACATACACACACACTCTCTCTCTCTCATACTGTCTGTGTGTGTGTGTGTGTGTGTGTGTGTGTGTGTGTGTGTGTGTGTGTGTGTGTGTGTGTGTGTGTGTGTGTGTGTGTGTGCACGCTTGCATGTTTATGTGTGTGTGAGTGTGTCTGTGTGTGTGTGTGTGTGTGTGTGTGTGTGTGTGTGTGTGTGTGTGTGTGTGTGTGTGTGCTTGTGTGTGCTTGTGTGTTGTCTGTTGGCCTTATTTACGTATTTACAAAGCTGGTGGTGCCCTTTGCACAGCCTGGACGGAAAGGGCAATGCTGCTCCAACATTGACACAATTGATATGTTTGCAAAGACAGGACGACGAGATAGGGGGGCCGATGGATAACAATGGTTTATGAATGTGAGTTTAGTCTGTCATTCAATACAGAGGAATAGAGTGAAGGTGAGAGAGAGAGAGAGAGAGAGAGAGAGAGAAAGAGAGAGAAAGGGTGAGAGAGAGAGACACTGAAGGGTTTAAGAGTGAGAGTTTACAGAAGATAGTTTAGTGCTCCATCCAAGAGTTATAAGCTTCCACTGACACCCCATCCACAAACTTCACCCACACAACCTTCATCTTCATCGCCTTCACATCAGGTAATTTGGTCTTTTTTGTAGTTTTATAGAGATATCCATCATTCAATCATCCACCCATCATTCAATCATCCAGGTTCCTACTACCAGATCTCCAGCTGTAACCCTGTATGGCCATAGAGTCAGTGGTCTTGTGTTGTGTCGCTTCATTGATTATCTTCGGTAATTAATTACATTGAAAGCGTCCACCCTTCAATTTAAACCGACGACACCCACATAAGGTGGATTAAACTCCATTAATTATTCCAGTTAATCGATTTTGTTGTGGTCCTTCAAGAAGCACGACGGGAGACAACTGTATAAAGTGATTATGGAGCTGTATAAAGTGTTTTTCCCAGTCAGTCATAATTATAATGGGAAATGGACGACTGTCAGTGCCTGTCCTGAGAAGGTCAAACTAATTATGCGGAAGAGACAGGTGGCATACTGCAGCGCTAAATCTGCTATTTCAATATTCATCCGCTTTGCTTTATTTGAGACCATTGTTTTAAAATTCCACTGAAATTGCCTGTCAGCCTTGGTCAAGTACGTTCTCATCAGCCTGTTGTACTCTGTAGTGTGTGTGTGTGTGTGTGTGTGTGTGTGTGTATGCGTGTGTATGCGTGTGTGTGCGTGTGTGCTCGCGTAAGTGAGACAATGTTTTAACAGTCTGTTTCCACAGGGCATACCCTCTCTTACACTGTGTTTGCATTGTGCTCACATCCTCAGCAGGAACGCTCTGTCAGGCCCAGCCGAGGCTGACCTTTTCACTCTCCTGGCACGATTACAGGTCTCCAATATCTGTCAAAACATCTAACACACTCTCTCCTGCCTCTCCTCCTGCATTCTGTCATTCCCTTCTCATCCTTTTTTTCTGTCACTAAACCACTCTCCACTCTCCACTCGTTCTTTCATTCCCCCCCCCCCCCCCCCCCCACACTCTCCCACATCTCACCCCGATATTTTCATTCCCATTCCTCGCCTTTGGACTATCTCTTGTTTTTCTCTGTCTCCACTCCTCTATCTCCCTCTGTCGCTCTCTCTATCCCCCTCTCCCAGTCAGTCATGGAGCACATGTATTCGGTGTGCCAATGTGTGCTGTCAGTGTCAGTGATCGTGGTGAGTGTGAGGTTGTGTATGGGCGTGGGCGGCAAGGAGACCCATGGAGGAGGGGGTGCCCAAGCCCAGGATCGGACCCCCAGCGGGAGCGTCTCGGCATGCCTTAGGCTGTGTCTGGGCTGGGTGGGGGCGGTGGGGGGAGCGGTGGGGGTCCCCGTGTCTGTGCTGCTCAACCTGCGGAACCCCCAGTGCCTGTACACCTGCATCACCCTGGTGTGCTGCCCCCTGCTGGTCAGGCAGTTCACCATGTGTCTGCTGCTCCTGCTCAGCCTGGACTGTCACCTGCAGCACCGCATGGCAGACAGGTGAGTCTGGGGGAGGGGAGGGGTGGAAGTAGCATCCTAATCACAATCTTTTATTTCCAGTAATTCCTGCATTGATTGAGTATAAATGGAATTGGTCCCATAAACGATGCATTAGTTTTAGGGCACTAAATAGCTTATCTACAGTACAACCCATGTTCTACTGAGTTATGAGTGGTTCCATTGAGTTACCAGTGAATCCACTCTTCCTATGTGTGTGTGTGTGTGTGTGTGTGTCAGGTATCGTACCATGGTGACGCGGCGGCGGGCCCTGTGCGTGGTCCTGCTGTGCTGGGTGGGCTCCGTCCTCTCCTCCTTCGCCCAGTTCATCGGCTGGGATGCCCTGGACACCTGGGGAGGGGCCGGGGAGGGGGGCACGGCCGGGTTGGGGATGGGCGGCCCCCCCCCGGGTGTCGGCAACAGGACCTCCCCCCCTCCTCCTCCTCCCCCGCGCCCCAAGTACTCCCAGGACCGCTCGGTGATCGGGAAGTACCTCCCCTATGGCGGCTTCCTGTCCAAGTTCTACGTGGAAGACCACCATAACTTCACATTCGCCGAGATCCACGGGAGCCACTGGGGGGTGTGTGCCCAGGACACCGTCCTCAGCCCCCAGTACATGGTCTACGTCTACGGGGTCACCGTCTTCCTTCTCCCCCTGGTGGGTCTACTGGGGGTCTACCTGGATCTCCTCTGTGTCAAGCCCAAACAGACCCCCATTGGCCTCCAAATGGGCCCCCCTAAACGTGACTCTCCCCTGGGCCGCTCCCTGGCTCTCTCCCTCTGCCTCCTGGTTCTCCTCTGTCTGCCCCTCCACATCACCCATGCCCTCCTGCTGTTCGCCCCACGCACCCTGCACCCGACCTGGGCACACCCGACAGCCAGCTTCCTCTTCCAGGTCTATGACCTGGTGCCCCCACTGCTCTACACCCCTCCTCAGCAGCGGAGGGAGGGCGAGAGGCCACACCTGGCACCATCATCCAGGAGCAAGGCTGTGGGGAGGGCGCTGTGCTCGGCTGTGCAGGGGGCATCCTGGTGCCCCCAAAGCCTCTCTCTCAAAGAGAAGGTGTGCCCAGACGTCTGAGGGGTGGCAGGGGGATAGAACTGTTTTGTACAGCTGTTCTTACCACTCATATTCAGCATCAGAGTGGCTTAAGCAGACACATATCATGTGATAATAACACGTCATCGTTGGATGTCTGATCTCTCTGTCTACTTACATGTAATTAATTTCACATAAAATGTCAAGGAGATAGGAAATACCCAGCGGCACACGGCTATATTCTCTGATTTCCTGTAACGTAGATCCTGTTTAAAGCCTGTTCTAAGACTGCACTAAGCCCTCGGTCATCCAGAAGTGTAACATGCCTGCTGGCGCGGTTATATATCTTGCTGTGATCATGTTTAATTAAACCTGCAGATCGGTCCAGTGAGAACCTTGTGTAGTGGAGAAACATAATGAACCTAGCGATGACACAGTATTTCTGGTTGTTCTGATTAAACATGTAAATGTAATGCTCTCGCTTAAATAAAAGGCCTTGCTCACACTAATGGAGTTGTTCGTCTTGTGCTGCGTTGATGTGAAAAATTTGTGGAGAGAAAAAAAGCAGCATCTCTTCCCTACCATGACTCACGCGGAACCACATACTGTACATGTTCTCCCTCCCTCCCTCCCTCCCTCCCTCCCTCCCTCCATCCCTCACTCTCTCCTCTCCAGCACATACTTTCTCTCTTCCTCTCATTATCCCTCTCTTTTCTCATCTCTCATTCCCTATCACTCTCCTCTCCAGCACATACTCTCTCTCCTCCTCTCATTATATCTCTCTCTCTTCTCTTTCTTTTCTCTCCATCCCTTCATCTCCAAACATTGCACTGAGACCATCTGTCTTGCTCTGTTTGTCTTTCGCTAACCCCTCTAGCCGTCCCTCCAGATATGCCCACAAAACAATGTCTCTGTCTGAAACACATTATTGATGGAGATATCTGGTCAAAACAGACCCTGGTTCGTCTGGCATGGCTGCCCATTCAATTGTTCTGTCTGCTTGAGAGCACTGTGTTTCCTGATGGGAGGCGGTCTGGAAGGCGCCCCCTCAGCCGACACACTCACCCACTTCAATCAATGGCTGGCTGACGCTGATGTAGCGCGCGCCGCCACGCCACTGCAGAGGTCACGCCAGAGGGGAAAGAGAGGGGACACCTCCGGTCATCTACATAGCCAACGATGCTAACCGAGGCTAGCTTTGCCAATGGATGATAACTGTATGACGCTTGAGCTGTAATCACTCATGCTTGTTAGAACATCTCCTAAAATGTAGCCTATATGAAAATGTCTGCATTGTGATACTGTCATAAGGATGAAATATGGCGGTGGCATATAGCTTGGTTAGCTCTGAGTGTGTTAGCTTGGTTAGCTCCGAGTGTGTTAGCTTGGTTAGCTCCGAGTGTGTTAGCTTGGTTAGCTCTGAGTGTGTCATTAGAAGCTAACCTGAAGATGTGCCTTGCACATGTGTGAGTTTATCTACTGGTGTTGCCAAGAGTGTCTCAACCCAGCTGGTAGCACTGGCAAGTCCATTACTTTGATTGCCGTTTGACTATCTGTCTTCATGACAGGCGACTGCCGAGCCTTGCCATCGATAGAAGACAAACACATCGATCCATCACACAGCGACCTCCAGCAGCTTTTAAAACCAGGCCAGCACACAGATGGACATGTTGAGTGCTTCTTGACAGAATTGGGTATTGATTGGATGGAAATAATGGAGGAGTCATATTTTTCTGTGCATCTGACTGACTGACTCTCACTCCCTCTCATGCGCACGCACACCAGCTACACACACACACACATCAGACACACACACACACACACACACACACACCAGACACAGACACACACAGACAGACACACACACACACACACCAGACACACACACACACACCAGACACGCACACGCACACGCACACGCACACACACACACACACACACACACACATTATTCATAAGCACAGACATCTGTTGTTGTTTATTCTTTCTCTCCACCCCTGCCTGGTACATCTCTCTCTTTTTTTCTCCTCCTTCCTCCTCCCTTCATTCTTATCTTCCCACCGTTAGCTCCATTCCCTATTGATCCTGTCATCTGCTACGTCTCTTCCTTCTTTCTCTTTTTCACACTGTATTTCAAAACATTTTCCCCCCCTAATTACGGAGTAAACACATCTAAAAACAGACTTGGTTATTTTCGACGTATTTTTTTATTTTGTCGTGCTTTGTATCTTTCCCCTATAAAGAAATAGTTAGCTATATCAACAGTGACACATGGACTATAAAATAAACAAGAGTGAAGACAGAGAAGAAGAGACAAATAGGCACAGGAGACGAAGATAGAGAGAACGAGAAATATAGGAGCAAGAGAGAGAGTGAAAAGACGTCAATTTCTACAGAGTAACCAAAAACAAACATGGGAAGTTTACAGTTTTCTTAACATTATTTTACAATAATAATAATAACAATAACAGTAATAATAACAACAATAACAACAATCATAATAGTCCAAATAATAATAATTAATAATAAAAAAATCAATAAGACCTCAGGTATTTCATAAAGACAAATGAAAGTTTTTTTTTTCCTTTTGTTTTTTTCTTAAAGATCACTGGACAGTAGTTTGTTCGGTTTCTTACCTCTAGGCTAATATTCTGTGTTAGTATACAGTAGTAGCTTCATAACATGTTCAATAGTAAACAGTTTTTTCATTTCTTAAAAGATTCATTTAATTTATGTTGCTGTTGTCTTTTTTATACAAATAAAGAATTCAGAGATATGTATACTTGTGGCAATGCAATGTATCTGTTTATGTGTGTGTGTGTGTGTGTGTGTGTGTGTGTGTGTGTGTGTGTGTGTGTGTGTGTGTGTGTGTGTGTGTGTGTGTGTGTGTGTGTGTGTGTGTGTGTGGTCGCATTCAGAAAAATATCCTTCATGTACTTTTTCCTATTTATTACTTTTCACTCCTTTTTTCTCTTTCAGACTTCATAACCTTTTTATCCCTTTAATGACATTTAAAATAATTAAGCTTTTCTTTAATGTATCATGGTGCCTCATGTTTCCTTTCTTCTCAAACTCAGGAAAGGAGACTAGTACTAATCCTTCCATTACGGGACAACAATGGAGAAGAGATAGAGAGGACAGAGACAGACAGCAGAGGGAGGGGAGAAGGGAGGGATGAAAGATGAATAGAGAGGGAGGGAGAGGGAGAGAGAGAGGAGGGGGGTGGACACAGAGACAGAGAGAGAAAGAGGGAGAAAGAGAGAGAGAGGGAGAGGGGTAGAGAGAGTTCATGGAAAAGATAAGACAAGCAACTGTTTTGGAAGAAAAGTAATAGTTCCTAAAAGGATTGGTTTCTGAATTACCCAGGAAATATAGGCAGCCCACCGAGCAAGGACAGACAGCAGAACAGAATATCTGGGTCGTCAGGA
>NC_139664.1:6462325-6472325 GCF_951799395.1 Argentina silus | reverse complement strand
GAGTGAGAGAGTGTGAGTGTGTGTGTGTGTGTGTGTGTGTGTGTGTGTGTGTGTGTGTGTGAGTGTGTGTGTGTGTGTGTGTGCGTGTGTGTGTGTGTGCGTAAGAGAGAGAGAGAGAGAGAGAGAGAGAGATAATAGATTGAGTGAGCGAGCGTTCGAGTAGACAGATTAGAGTAAAATTGAGACTAAGAGAGAAAAAGTAGAGAGAGAGAGAGAGAGAGAGAAAGAGCAAGAGAATAGTGTCGCGAAAGTGTCTTAAACTTGCCTTAGCAAAACTATTCCACAAAGCCTCACAAACACGGGAGCAATTCCCGACAGAGAGATACATCGCTTCTTTTTCCTCCACCACTAAATGGCAACTAAATGTCAGAGCTTTGTTCCACTCCTATTTCACCTCGCTTGTCCTACCAGCTCATTTGCATACCGTAGAGTCAGCCGTACAGTAGAATAGGGCCCCAGAGAACACAGCGTGTGTCCTCTTTGGACAGGTCGTGTTCTATCATCTCCCCTGGTCTAGATCTATGCTGTAGACATCTAATAAAATAGCTTTCATTAGAACCTATTTCATGTGTAGCTTTGGAAGCTCATTTTCTGTGTAGAGAACAGGCTAGGACATTCAGACAGTTAAAGCTGGAATGGCTCTGTTCTGAAGGCTGCCAGACAGAGCCTTTGTTACCCTAGTGCTGCATTGATGGTAATAGGCTGAAATGGAATAGGCCCGCAGTGAGTGATAGAAGAGAAAGAGAGAGAGAATGTAATTTCCGCTCTCACAAAATGGCCAAACGAGCCTTTCTCAACTCAGGAGCTAAATTAGTGACAGTGCCCCATACACAGCTAAGTATTGGGACAGGGTTGAAGTGTGGTTTCCAGGACCTTGGGCCCTGTGTGGGGGGTTGGGGGGGTAGTGCACGTGTCTGTGTAGCAGACATAGTTTGGAATCATGCTCTCGTGAGGAGGAGGTAGCCCTGCCTGAGAGACGTGTCAACTTTCGGCCCCTTTCGAAGCTTCGGCCCCTTTCGGACCTTGAGGATGTCCTCTTGGTCTAATGGTGGATGCTTGTGTCTTCCATGTTGGGTTCAAATCCTGTCCGTCACATTTGTCCATGCCTTGTCTAGACCTACTTTCTCACCTTCACTCCTTTCCTTTTTTCTGTCCAGAAGCCCAAATGATGATGACATGCTAGTGCTAAGCCTATTATAATCAGATGACCCCCCCTCCTCCCAGAGGTGAGCTAATGCTAGCTAATGCTAGGTGAGTGTGCACTCAGTGGAGTGGTCTGATCTCCTCAGAGAGAAATGGAATCTGCTCAGAGAGGTTTTTATCAGTGTTTTTATGGCTGTTGTCTGCTCTTTTCAATTGATAACACTGTGGCTGTTTATGTTTTATAATTGATTGCAATTAATTTTAAGAAGTGTTTTTGAGCTCAAATCGTTTTGAGGGGCATGAGGGAATTATACCCCCGCCCCCGCCTGAACTGGCTGGCCCTGTTACGTGACGTTAGAGTAAATGTGTGCGAAACTGCTTTAATAAAACCCTGACTCATGACTGCACAAATTTGTGCAGTGCTGCTCTCTCTCTCTCTCATCTTCTCTCTTCAACACATGCATGTACGAGTACACTCATGCGCACGCACGCACGCACACACACCTCGCGTCCCGTTGAAGAAGAGGGTCTGTCTGCGGGGGTTCTGGATGACCACGATGGAGCCGTCATAGTTCTGCAGGCGGCAGGAGATCTGGGCTGTCCCGCCCTCCAACACTGTCACATTCTCAGCCTGCACCGCCTGGCAACGTGCTGGGAGAGGGAGGAAGAGGGGGAGAGGGAGAGGGAGAGAGAGAGAGAAGGAGAGAGAGAGAGAGAGAGAGAGAGAGAGAAAGGTTAAACATCACTTTATTTCAAACCACAATGAGAGAGAGAGAGAGAGAGAGAGAGAGACAGAGAGCGCGAGAGAGAGAGAGAGAATGAAAGAGAGAGGGATATAGGGAGAGGGAGATTGACACAGAGAGAGAGACAGAGAGCAGATATAAATGTCATTATTGATTGACATAGACCCAGAGCGCGTTAAATGAGGCCGGCGGTTCGACTTGTTCTCATGATTATCATTATTAGCCCGACACCCCCCCCCCCCCCCCTCCTCCTGTAGGCTAAGTACTCAGGGCTAGGCTAACACACTGTAGCGACACACACATCTGACTCTGTTGCCTCATTAGCCACACACTGCCGGTGCTAGCTAAGTGGTCGACAGGAGTAGACATCCCCATTGTCATCATGGTCTAGAGCTAAGCTGTGTACTTCGCCACCTGCCAGTGTTGCAGTTTGAAGCGAGGTCATCATAATCATAATAATACAGGATGTGGCTCACGCCCAAGGATGTGTGAGGCTGTTAGTCATTGGCTGAACCACAGGATGATCCTGTGGTTATGGAGACACACACACACACAGACACACACACAGACACACACACACACACACACACACACACACACACACAAACTTTAGTAGTTGGTGATACACATGCTGACACATCAGTGGATTAAATCTCCATATGGTCTCTATGGGATGATGTCATTCTAACAAATGTGTTAGAGCAGTTATAAAAAATATTCTGTGTGAGTCTTGATACGCACGCATGCACGCACACACGCACACACATCAAACAAGTTGTATTTACAAATGCATTCACATTTAATTTCTCTTTCTCTCACAAACATTAACAGCCCAAAGGAGGGCTTAAGACAAAGAGCTACATCAATATTGAAACTGGCTGATGAAGAAGGCAATAAGGCAAGTCAATAAAGAGAGGCAGCGCATACATTATCCACTGGATCTAACTAGCAGTGTTCACAGACCCTGAAAAACACTTTCCAGAGGCCTGGAAATAGTGGGAGACAGACAGATGGGAGTTGCCACCGCAGGAGTTGCTGAGTAGACTGCTTTGTTGCAGGAATATATATCTCTATGTACACTCGAGTGAATGTACCTTTGTGTGTGTGTTTGTGTGTGTGTGTGTGTGTGTGAAAGAGAGAGAGAGAGAGAGAGAGAGAGAGAGAGAGAGAGAGAGAGAGAGAGAGAGAGAGAGAGAGAGAGAGGGGTAACTTAGGACATGCACTGAGACCATTAGTCCCATTATTAAGCTATACTTTGAGACCCATGAGATGGTCAGTCCTTCATCCAAATTAAATTTTGCCAGATTAAATCTCTCTTAATGCACACACTGTTCATGTCCATGAGATCAGGGAGAGGGTTCATAATTGACAATGGGGATATTGAAAGTGAAGACAATGAGAAATAACGGGAGAAGACAAAGAGGACAACGAAAAAATCCTTGACAATTATCGCTAATTGTAGTTATTAATGCCCCCATTCTCTACATCAATATTGTGAGTCATATCACGACCATCAACCGATTGCCACTGCAATCCAAATTATTTTTTTAATGACTATTATCAGTCATCCCCATGGCAACTACACATTAAGCCGCCATTTTATTGGCGCTAATATATCTGAACAAAGCGCGGGAACTCGTTGTGAGTAATTAGAGGCACATCAAAACCAATACAAAACGCTACAAAGAGCGGCAGAATATTCCAGACAAAGTGGCTTAATGTTAGGTTCTGAGGACTAGAAAATAAGACTCATTAGGCGTCCGTTCTTTCCACTTCTTCCGCCAGCTGTCGCCTCTTCAATGAAGATTACACCATCATGCTCGCACGCCACAACTACAAAAAGGGCTAACTGGCAAAGAGCACCGTGACGCGCATCCGCCACCGGGCACCTGGCAACGGTACTCAAGCTGCGCGAGCAGTGAGGAGTCAGACCAAGGAAATGATTGAATCGGGGGAGAGGAGTGGATGTCCAATATAATACCTAACACTGCAGCTGGCTGGCTGTAGGGTGAGATATGGAATGAGGCAAGTCGCTTCGGCATGAGTCTAGAGACCCATGGCACTTTTACTGTAGTTTTTTATGGGCCTAGTGATCCATCCCGGGGAGGCATAGGACCGGGCCATGGGCTCGTGAATAGCCTACCAATAGGCCTACCGTATGGAAAGGCAGAGAGAAAAGACTCAACAGGACAGAAGTATTAATCTTGACCCCATTAAAACCGAGCCCAATAAAATACTCCACAAGCACCGAATTAGATTAAGAGAGAATGCGCGGCGATCGATACGCAACCGCTGTACTGACGGTATGAAAAACAGATAAATAAAACAATCGACAGTTCTCTTTTTGCCCAAGCGGTGGCAGTGTGTCATAGCAATGAGGAGACCCTATCAGAGACTCCAGACTCACGCACCCACAACGGCCCTGAAAAGGGTACTATTATTTACGGCAGTAATACAGAGCCGAGACGGGCTATCATTTCAAAACGAATAAACAAATAAATAAACAATACATATCCAAATAAATAAACAAGGCAATATCCAGAGCGTTCTAATGGTCCCGAGGTGATGCTGAGTTAAAAGGAAGGAGGGAGGGAGGGAGCGATGGAGGGGAGGGTGGTGTGAGTTAGCGAGTTTGGAACAAGGCCACTTGCAACGTAGGCGTCTGGGTCTCGGTAAATCCAAAAACTGCCTCAGCAGCGCGGGATTAGCCGACTGAGTTACCGCCGCGGAGGTACACACATCCCTCCCACAGTCAGACACGGGAGAGGAGAAAGATGGGCCAGGAGGGAGGGAGGGAGGAGGACATTATTTCAGTTAAGGTCCGTGTGGGGAGCTGGGGCCAACACATCTCAAATTAGTTGCCTCAAGTTGGCCCGAGGCAGGTAACAGAGAACAGAGAACTACTGCAAGTCATGGTTTAGTCTAGCTGCCTCACACAGGATTAGCCTCCAGATAGCTCCTGTTCACCAGTGCAGTGTAGTTTTAGAATATAATAACAACAGGTAAAAAGGACAGATGTTAAGTTGTTTTTTAGTACAACGACTTGGGGGAGAGTTGCAGTGGAGAGAAAATGTGGTCAATTAAGGCAATTGGAGGCAGGTGCATTCTCTTTATTTGTTTGTATGGAGACACGCACACACACACACACACACACACACACACACACACACACACACACACACACACACACACACAGCTGCAGTCCCTTAGGTAATTTAGTCATTTAGTCATTCATTAAAGTAGTTGCCTCCTACTCCTATCCTAATTTGAACATTTTATAATTTGCAATGTTTCTTTCGTTTCCTCTTCGTCTGTCCATAACCTTCCCATCCTCTCACCATCCCTACGGTGTACACAGTACATATGTATACTTAAACATGCTGAATAGTGTGTGTGTGTGTGTGTGTGTGTGTGTGTGTGTGTGTGTGCGTGCGTGTGTGTGCGTGTACGTGCGTTAGATCATCTGAATGTTTGCTCCAGGTTAATCAGCAAGTTTTGCAGAGTGTGCTGCTGCGCCTCCTGTGAAAGAGCTGACAGATTGAGATTCTTCTCCCTCCTCTCCTCCCTCTCTTCTTCTCTCCTCTTTGCGCTGGTCTAAAATTATCACTCCATCTCCCTCAGGAGTCTAGCACTCTGCCAATCAAATCCAGTGAAAAAAAAAAATGCTTCAACTATAAATAATACATAATCCTTAACAAATCTCGCTTCGTCTCTTTCTCATTACCTTGTTCTGCCGCTCTCTCCCTTCTCCCTCTTTTCTCCCCCCCACTCTCTCTCTCTCCCCTTAACTTGTCCCTTTTTTGTGCTCATTGTCTTTTCTTCTTCTCTCTCTCTCTCTCTCTCCCTCCCTCCCTCGCTCCCTGTTGGTCTATGGAGCGAATCATTCTCTCCACCGTTGTCTTTTTTTTCTCCTCTAATCTCATTCTTTCCCTCTCTTAAACCTACGCTCCCTCCTTCCCTCACTCCCTCTCTTCCCGTCCTAATCCCCCCATGCTCCTTCTATACCTCCTTCATCTGTCCTTTTTCTCTCTCTCTCTCTCTCTCCCTCTCTACATCTTCCTTCCCTCTCTTTGAGCATCTATCTTCATCCATCCATCCTTCATCAACACTTCTTTCTCTCCTCATGCTCCACCGTTCATCTGCAGACCCCCTCTTTTCTCCTCTCCTTCAGGGGAATTTGTCATTCCCTCTGTTTCAATTTACTCTCCTTCAATCCCTTCTTCTCTCTTCCTTCATCTTGTTCTACTTCGCCTGCACTACTTTCCATGCAATACTCTTTCATTCCATTTGCAATCTCTCTCTCTCTCTCTTTCTCTCCCAGACTGCTGATCTCTCCCTCTCTTTACTCCCTCTCTTCATCTATGTCTGTCTGTCTGTCCCTCTCTCTCTCGCTTCTCTGTCTATTCCTCTCCCTCTCTCAGTGGGTATCTTTGTCCCTCTGTCTGTGTCCTTCTCTCTCTCTCTCTCTCTCTCTCTCGCTCCCTCTCTCTACAGTGGGTATCTCTGCCTCCCTCTCGCCTGCTTCCATCTCCTCTCTCCCTCAGTAAATGTGATTTGTTCTGCAGCTCAAGTCTGCAGTATAATCATCCTGTTTTTGTCCAGGGCACAGAGCGAGAGCGAGAAAGAGGGAGAGGGAAGAAGAGAGAAAGAGAGAGAGAGGGGGGGGGAGAAGTGAATAGGACATGAGAACAAACAAATGAGACGAAATGAGAAGAAGGAAGGCCTGAATGTCTTATTTTCCCTCATCTCCTCCACTGTCTTCCTTTTTAATTGCCTGTCTTCTCTTTCTCCTCTCCCCAGCCTTTCTCTCTTTCTCTCTCTCACACTGCGCCTCTATGCTAATTGGGAAATCGCCATAACATGATCTATTTTTCCCCTATGACCTCTCATTAGAAATGCACTGTTTTTCCATCTCTCCTTTTTTTCTTCCGTCTGTTACATCTCCCCCTCTTTACACTCTCAATATTATCATTGCTTCCTCTCCTCTCTTCCCCTCCCTTCCTCTCCTCTCTTCCCCTCCTTTCCCCGCAGTTATTTCTCCTCCTCCTCCTCCACTACAACTCACTTTCCCTCTCTTTTGACCTTCATGTTCTTTATGTCTGTCTGTCCCATCACCATATTTCAATCACCCCATTCCCTCTCTCCCTTCTCGCTCTCTCTAAGTCATCCCTCTCTCTGAAGGCCTCCCTCTCTCCCTCTTTCTCTCTCTTCACTGCTCTCTCCCCTCTCCCTCTACTTCCTTCCTCTTCTTTCTAACCTTTCTCTCTCACTCTCTCTCCTCGCCTCCTTCCCTCAACCTTTCTCCCTCCTTCCCTCCCTCCCTCCCTCCCTCCCTCCTCTCTTGCCTGGATGCGATGTAGTGTTTTAACAGGCCAAGCTGGTTAGCTGCGGTGGTGTTTATGGCCAGGCTGTCACAGGCCCCAACACGGCTCTGACAATGACTGCCACACAACACAACAATGGCAGCTTAAGGGAAATGCACAGGCCAATTACACATGGAGATACCACGCTAGAGATTCAACACAGCCAGAGCAGCGTCTTAAACACAGCTCCGCCCCCCCCCCCCCCCACACCCCAATAAACCCTCTCTCCACCTGGCCACATTCCCACCTCAACCACTCATAAAGCCCACCGCACACACAAAAAAATGCTTCATTGGCAAGTATTACATAACGTGTTCTCTGCCAAGACTAAAAAAACTCATTCTCTCTCCCTCTCTCTTTCCCTCCCTCCCTCTCTCTCTCTCTCTCTCTCTCCATTGTCAATCCCCTCCACCACCCCCTCACCCCCCCTGCTGCCCACACGGTAAAATGTCCTTCTGTTGATCCAAAAAAAAAAAAAGCAAAATGTGTGTTCAATTCCGATTTGGTTGGCACGGAGGAATGTGTTACGAACAGCAACGAACCCCGCTTGTTTAGCAGTGAATAGCGAGAGAGAGGGGGAGAACATCTCTCTGCATATTAAACGCAGCTCCAAATAATAACGACAGCGCGTATTAATAGTAGCACGGGTGCTACCACTGATCCTGATGAAGATACATCAAAGACACGCAGAAATACGATCTCTCCTGCATGCCTCCTCCTCTGCTATCTCTCTTTCAATCTTGCGCTCGCTCGCTCCCTCTCTCTCTCTGTCTCTCGCTCTCTCTATCTATAACTATATATTTCATATCTCTATAGGAATAGTTTGCTTTTAATATGATTGTTGTATGATATGCTGATATGCATTGAGGCAATAAAAGGGATTTTCTCTCTCTCTCCATCTCTCTCTGTCCTTCTCCCTCCCTCCCTCCCTCCCTCTCTCTCTGTCCTTCTCCCACCCTCCCTCTCTCTGTCACTCAGTTTCTTTTGTGGTGTACATCAGAGGACCCTCCAAGGCGGCTGCCACTTCTGTACCTCCCTCTCAAACGCGTGCACAACCTCTCTTTATTGCATGTCCTTGAATCCCTCTCTTTTAAGTCTATTTCCCCATCCCTCCCTTCTTCTTCTACTTCTTCCCCCTCCTCTCCTCTACTCCCCTTGTCCCTCTCTCCCCAGTACTGTTGCCCTATAAGGACATTCTCACACTTCTATACTGTTCTGCTCTTGCTGACTGCTAACAGGCAATACCCAGCAAATTAGTGACTTTTCAGAGTTCAAGCCATTTCACACACACTCTCTCTGCCCTTCCTGTCTGTACCGAGTACCTTTCTCCCAGAACATTATCTTCAGTAGACGTTTCTCTCCGGCTTTTCCTCATTTCAAATGTCCTCCATTTGAATCCTTCCACATCTCTGCAGCTCTCCATCACTTCTCCATTTTACACAATCACACATCATTCCACATGCTGCCCGAAGGAGCGGGAGATTGTGTGAGAGTGTGAGTGTGTGTGGGTGGGTGCACACATGCATTGCAAGGTGTGTGTGTGTGTGTGTGTGGGTGTGTGTGTGTGTGTGTGTGTGTGTGTGTGTGTGTGTGTGTGAGTGAGAGAGAGAGTCTTTCTGTGTGTGTGTGTGTGTGTGTGTGTGTGTGTGTGTGTGTGACTTACGGGTGAGGCAGAGCAGGACCAGGACCAGGGTGTGCAGGGCCAGAGGGAGGGGGGTCGGGGGGAGGAGGAGAGATCTCTGGCCAGGCTTCATTGTGTATTGAGTCTCACTCAGAGAGGCTGTCTGATCAATGACTCCTCTGTGATACAGGCTGAGCCACCACAACACAGCTACCACACACGCACACGCGCACACACACACACACACACACACACACACACACACACACACTCCAAGATATGGTTTCACCGCAACACACACACACAACTGGGTCTATACTAAAGGCTTTACCGAAGCACAATACACATACAGATCGGGTTTGACTGCAACACACACAAAGAGCTAAGGCTTCACTTTAGGCGTTACCACATCACAATACACACTCATAAAGGGTGGGTAAGGCCAGCATAAGATACACTATGACACACTCTGAGCGAACACAACACACAAACACACACACACATACACATGCGTACACACACACATACACACTAAGCTAAGCTAAGCTAGGGACCTCGACAGCAGCACACACACACCACGATAGGCTTCACCACAGCACAACACACTCACAGAACTAGTGTTTTACTGCCAAATAGCCCAACACAAAGTTAGCATAGCTCACCCTGAGCTGGGCTTTATCTAATGGAGTCGTCTTCCCCCAAGCACAGAGGCTCTCACAGACTATTACTTCCGATACAACCAATTTGAAATTCACCACAATAAACTCCCACTAAAGTGCAATGTCTTACAATAATACTGCTGCCTATCAACGAGGGTCGTTAGCCACACCGTTATCTAAATGAACGACGCACTGCAAACCACCTCCCCGCAGAAATGCACCACGGCGTAAAGCTCATGTGTATGTATTATTTACGAACACTTAACACAGAGCTAAATAGGAAAACCACACTATGAGCCGCAATTAACGAATCAATAAGACACACTATTAAAGAGGACGAAACACCACACTGTAGAGTAGCAATGAATAACAAAACCGATATCGTCTATTTTAGTCTGACACACACGAGAAAAACATTGTATGCGTGAACCCCCCTCCCCCCGTTTGACTTCGACTGCCGTTAAGAGTCCA
>NC_139664.1:6444825-6454825 GCF_951799395.1 Argentina silus | reverse complement strand
GCACACATGCACACACGCGCACACACACACACACACACACACACACACACACACACACAAACACACATTGTTTACGATTGTGCTGTGGCTCGGAGGATGGCCCCTCTCATTTCCCTTTTGTGTAAAGTGGGAGTTTTTGGCTGATGGTGGGGTAATGATAGTTATTACACACCCTTACCTGGAGGAGCCAATCAGACCTCGCACACACACACACACACACACACACACACACACACACACACACACACACACACACAGACACACACACAAACACACACACACAACTTCTCCCTCAGTAAGACACTGCACATCAATCATTTCATGGTCCTCTGTGGCTCAGTTGGTAGAGCATGGCGCTAACAACGCTTAGGTTGTGCGTTCGATATATACTGAAAAATGTATGCACTCACTGCAATGTAAGTGGTTTATTTTTATAAACATGCAGACGTAAAGGTGCACACACACACACAATTATGTGCATGCAAATGCAAGCGAGCACACAAACACACACACACACACTATGTGCACACTCACAAACATCGACAGCCAACTCCTCACACTCCCATGCATCGCCTAGCAACCACCTATCAGCAATCATACTCACCTCTAGACCCCTGTCACACGCCCTGTATGGCAACCAATCAGCTAGGCTGCCTCCCCCGGGACAGACCACTGTGATCAAGAAGAGTAGGGGTAGTGGTGGCAGTGGGGGAGGGAGGGAGGGAGGGGGGGGGGGGGGCTAGTCGATAGGGTTGCAATGTCAAACACTCAAACCTCTCTCTCTCTCTCTCTCTCTCTCTCTCTCTCTCTCTCTCCTTCATTCACTCTCACTTCCATTCTCTCTCCCTCTATGTCTGCCCCTCTGTCATTCTCTCTCTCTCTCGTTCTATCCATCCACATCTCTATCTCTCTGCCTCAGCTGTCTTCTCCATCATCTATATTTCCCCCCGGCGTGCTGTGCCTTTTTCGCCCCATCGCTTTAACAATCCTCCTGTCCTTCCCTCCCTCCCTCCCTCCCTTACTCCCTCCATCGTTCTCTCTCCATCTCCAACATCGCTCTCATCTCTCCCGTTCCCTTCCCCCCCTTCGTCACACTCTCTCGGTCTCACCTTCTTCCTCCCCCTCTCCTTGACTCCCTCGTCTTCCCCCCCTCATTTGTTCCCTTCTTTGCCTCTTTCTCCCCCCTCTCTCTCTCTCTCTCTCTCTCTCTCTCTCTCTCTCTCTCTCTCTCCTTCACACCAGCTTTCACACCCTTCCTTTTCTTTCTATCTGTCTCTGTCTGTCACACTCTATTCTTCTACATCTATCGTTCTCCCCCCTCCATCTTTCTTGCCTTCTTCCCACCACCTCTGTCCTTTTTTTCCACTTTCAATTCCCCCTTTCTTCCATCCCTCTCTCTCTCATCCCTCGCCATCTCTCATCCTACAATGTCACTTTTCTCCTTTCGCTCCCTCTCTTTCTTTTCCGCCCTCCCTCCCTCGCTCTCCTGCTACTATCTCCTCCTCGTCCCTCCCTTCCTCTCCCCCTCCCTCCCTCCCTCCTCCTCCTCCCTCTCTCTCTCCCTCCCTCTCTCTATCCCTCCCTCCTCCCTCCCTCCCTCCCTCCTCCCTCTCTCTCTCCCTCTATAAGTCATTAGTATGGTGGATCTGTCCAGTGGTGATTGCGGTGAGCGCTGGGCCAGAGTTCAGGGAGAGGACAGGATGAGGGAGGGGCAAGACAGGTGGTTGGAGGACACGCCAACATGGGGAACACACACACACACACACACACACACACACACAGACACACACACACACGCCTCCACTACAGTATGCCCCGTACAATGACAATGGCAAATCAATACACGCACACCATATACACACACACACACACCACACACACACACACACACACACACACACACACACACACACACACACACACACACACACACAAACACACACACACACACACACACAATGGCTAATACGACATTGACAAGCCTTTCTGCTGAACATTACCCTGACTTCGACCTCCCTCCTCTCCTCCCCCGCGTCCGGTCCCTGACAGACAGCACTCCCTCAGGGGAGCGGTGAACTCCTGCAGACCTGGGACAAGAGGGTGCCGTCTGCCACTAACATGGCATGACCAAACTCATTCTGATACACGCACGTACGTACGCACACACACACACACACACACACACACACACACACACACACACACACACACACACACACATACATAAGCAAGCACGCACGCATTCACGCGCCCACACACACACCCACACAGCCTAACCCTAATATAGAATGAATGAATAGTGAATAAACACAGTCAACGGCATCAGTGCCAAGAGAGAGGTTCTGTTGATGATGTGACCTCCCTGAGGCCTAAACTCCCTCTGAAGTGATGACCCCCTGTAGCTTCTGCTGGTCCTGATCAAAGACACTGACGCACAGAGAGATGCCTGGGAGTGCAGAAAGGTCGGTCCTGGGAGTGTGTTTGTGTGTGTGTATGTGTGTATGTGTGTGTGTGTGCGCGTGGTGTGTGCGTGGTGTGTGTGCATGGTGTGTGCGTGTGGTGTGTATGTGTGTGTGTGTGATAGAAAGTCACTCAGCCTCAGACTGCCTGCAGTGACACTGACACTGACAAGCCTCACCATGACACCACACACGTCCTCAGAGACGGAGGAACCCCTGCTGGTAGTGCAGGAGAGAGGAGAGAGAGAGAGAGAGAGAGAGAGAGAGGGAGGGAGAGAGAGGGAGGGAGAGAGAGGGAAAGAGTGAGAGAGAGAGAGAGAGAGAGAGAGAGTTTGAAAACAATAAATAAGGCCCGAAGAGGAACCCCCCCGCTGGTCGTGTAGGAGAGGATGAGGGTAAAAAAAGAAAGAAAAAGAGGGATAGAAAGATGAATAGAGAGAGAAAGACAAAGAGAGAAAGACAGAGAGAGAGAGAGAGAGAGAGAGAGAGAGAGAGTTAGATAAAGTGGGAGAGAGCGAGAGAGTGATAGGAGACAGAGAGAGGGAGAGTGAAACAGGGGGAACGAGACAGGCTGAATGAAGGAGAGGTATCACTTAGCAGGAGTCCTCTGAGGACGGTGTGAGAGATGGGTGGGAATGTGAGATGAGGAGGAGAGAGAGACAAGAGACTATTGAAAGCTATCTGGGCCTGGGCCACCATTAATTCCCATTGCTTTTAGCCCTTGTGAAGTGCTTTGGCAACAATGGATTCATCAAGCAGTCAGCGCTATTTGAATTTGACTCTTGGAAAGGGAGATTGGGATGGAGAGGGGGATGAGAGGCACAGAGAAAGAGATACAGAGGCCGCTGAGTGACACAGATTGAGGTAAAGGAGGGGAGAGAGGGAAGGGAGGAGCACGTACAGCCCTTGTTGATGGAGGGGGTTCATTTTGTAGAGGGTCATCCATTTTGAATGGAAGCTCCATGGGGAGCGGATTGTGCGTCAACTTTTGGTGTTACAAAGATGAGTTATTGTCTGTTCACATAGGCACACAGACAAAGGGAGAGCCAGAGGAGATAAGGGTGTGCCTGTCTGTGTGTGTGTGTGTGTGTGTGTGTGTGTGTGTGTGTGTGTGTGTGTGTGTGTGTGTGTGTGTGTGTGTGTGTGTGTGTGTGTGTGTGTGTGGATGGGTGTGTGAGTGGGTGTCCCTCAGTGTGTGTGTGTCTGTGTGTGTGTGTGTGTGTGTGTGTGCGTGCCTGCCTGTGTGCGTGCGGACGTGCGTACGTGTGCGCGCATGCCTGCATATGTCTTTCTGTTTGTTTGCGTGTGTGTGTGTGTGTGTGTGTGTGTGTGTGTGTGTGTGTGTGTATGCATGCTTGTCAGTGGGAGTGGGAGACAAAGATGGACAGAGTACTTCTATGTGCATGACAATAAGGACATGATTACATGCAATTTATTCCCGAGACAGTTTTATAGACCATGAGGTCACCCAGGAATGGGAGCTTTGTGCAGATACACAATGCCTAACATACACACCCTGCTGAGGTTCCAAGAATCCACAAATTCTTTACATGCCCCATACCAGGCATAATTGACTTCCCACTCTTCCTCCTTTCTATCCATCCTTTCCATTACACCATCATTTTTTCTGTCTATGTTGATTATCTACCATTTAGGATGATGGTCTTCTGTCTCCCGCCCATCTCTTTCTCTCTCTCTCTCTCTCTCTCTCTCTTTCTTCTCTTTCTATCCATCCTCTATCCCCCTCTCTGCAAACACTAGCGTCATTGTTTAGTGTGGAACAACAGCAGACAAAAGATAGTTTTTTCATCTTTTCCTCCCTCCATTGTCTCTTCCTCCTACTTTTCTCTCCTCCCATTATTGTCTCAAACAGTGCAGGACAATGGAAGCCTAATGAGTACAGTGCCCCTGTGACCTCCCAGGCTGGGAGGTGTAATTGCACTTAAATCCGCCATTGTGGCTAATAATAACAGCAGTGGCCCTAAAAGCAAGGTACCATTCAGCACACGCCACACACATTCCCCACTGAAGAGAGCGCTGGCCAATTAGCACTTAGCGCTCACACACTGGTCATGGGCTTTTAGGAGGGTAAAAGGGGAGAAATAACAAAGAAGCTAGTTTACTAGCTAGCGGCTCGAGACCAACAACAAATCTGTGGAGCTAGCTGTGCCAGAGAGAGACTGAGGCAAACAATGGGAGACATAGGTAATCTCAGTCTGTTGAGCGTCATCTGAGGGAGAGATAATAACTCCGCAACATCAGTGGAAGAGGCTGAAGGTGTGTATTTGAATGATACACCAGGCTTTCGCCAGTCAGGCTCTTAACCACTAATCACTACCATCTATGTGTTATACACACACACACACACACACACACACACACACACACACACACACACACACACACACACACACACACACACACACACACACACAATACCATTGTCTAACAGCCTAACTGGAGGTGTCAGTCAAGTCTGCTCTTTTCATTCATTCTCACTGTCTTTGTTAGACTACCTCTGTCAGTCAGAGCATCCCATCCAAGGTCACACCGCCTCTCTCTCTCTCTCTCACATACACACACTCTCACACTCTCCCTTTCTCCCTAACCACTGAGCTCGGACTCAAGGAGCCACTGCGCTGAAACTAGATCAGACATTAAACTACAACCCCCATAGGAGATAGCCTGCATCCAGAGCCAATGTTGATGGATGGCCTTTCATCAGCATGAGACTAAAGGCCATGACAGCGTTCCCATTATAACCGGCAGTTTAAAAACTGCCTCAGCATGATGCTAATGCTAATGCTAAACAAGTAGTACAAAAGTACCCAAGTACACAAACCTAAACATTAGGTTGTTGACCCAATTTGTCATTGAGGTGAACTATTGAACTGTAGTGTATTACTATAAGTATGGAAAGTGCATATGCAGAGCTTGTCAAAGTACCACTGTAGCACTGATGGCCGTATTTGTTAGTGTTTTGAGCTGATGGCGAGACATCTTAGAGATGTTAGAGATGAGAGATGTTAATGTGTGTGTGGGGGGGGGGGGGGGTGTATGTGTGTGTGTGTGTGTGTGTGTGTGTGTGTGTGTGTGTGTGTGTGTGTGTGTGTGTGTGTGTGTGTGACATCAGGTGGGGATGAGAATGCCCTGTAGTGATGATGGGTCTTTCATGAGGCTCTCTGCTCAAGGCGTGGAACTGGAACCAGGATGAGAGGCGAGCGAGAGTGTGTGTCCACAGGACGTCCAGTTGGACACGCTTGAGTGTGTGTCTATGTGTGTGTGTGTGTGTGTGTGTGTGTGTGTGTGTGTGTGTGTGTGTGTGTGTGTGTGTGTGTGTGTGTGTGTGTGTGTGCGTGCGTGCGTGTTAGTCCTGTAATGTCTCGGAGTGTGAAAGAGTCCCTGATGGTTTTGAAGTGTGCCAGACCGTGGTGTGTGTGTGTGTGTGTGTGTGTGTGTGTGTGTGTGTGTGTGTGTGTGTGTGTGTGTGTGTGTGTGTGTGTGTGTGTGTGTGTATGTGTGTGTGTGTGTGTGACACTGCTTTATTTTGGAGTGGCTAGAGAACATCTCTCGCTGTGAGCAATCTGGAGCCGGCCACTCTCGTTCTCTACCTCATCCCTCCGTTTTTTCCTCTCAAACGGCAATTTGTAAACCAGGGACCTCTGCTTGCCTCTCCCTCGCTCCACAGCCCCTCTCTGCATGACTACTCTCCTCCCTCTCACCTCCTCTCCCATCACTCACTTTACCTCCTTTTTTACTGTGCCCCCATCATCCCGTGCCTCTTCCCCAGCTTCTCTCATCTCCCTCCCTCCCTCCTGTTCACTGTCTGTTTGGCTCTCTCTCTCTCTCTCTCTCTCTCTCTCTCTCTCTCTCTCTCTCTCTCTCTCTCTCTCCGTCTGTTTATCTTGTTCCTCATCTGTGTGCTTCTCTCTCTTCTCTCCTTCTTCAGTGCTCTCCCTCCATCTTACCCCCACCCCCCTCCCCAGCTCTTGTCCTCTTTTCCTCTTCTGTATGTCCTTCATCCCCCTCTTTTTCCACATCTCATGATGCAGCAATCTCATTCCTCTTCTCAGTCACATTCAGCCCTTTAACTCTCCCTCTTTCTTTCTTCCTCTCCTTCTCCAGAGAATGAGAAATGGAATAGAGCCAAAGGGAAAGATGTGAGGGACGGAAGGTCATGGTGCTCCAGGGTGCAGAAGAGAAGAAAGGGATGGAGAAACACTTGAAAGAGAAGAAGAGAAGGTTTCTCCTCTTTCACCTCTCTCTCTCTCTCTCTCTCTCTCTCTCTCCGTCCCTCACCAAACCCCCATTCATTCCTGTGCTCCTTCAAACAAAACAACCCTCATTCGCTGTATTCTATCATCAATTCAATTCAATCAAACTTTATTTTTTTACCATCGATTGTAATTTGTCCTCTGTAGTATCTAACTACCGTCTGCTCCAGTCTGCCTCTCTCTCTCTCTCTCTGTCTTTCTCTCATCTACAGTAAACCCTCATCCTCTTTCAAACCCGGACGGTCCATTATGCCATTCCCCGGCCCTGTCGTCCATCCTGTCCTCCTCCTCCATCCCTCTTTTAATTTCCCTCTCTCCGCCCCCCCCCCCCCCCCCCCCCCCCACCGCCCCGCCCCGCGGCTTGTGTTCTTCTGTTGCGCATCACCGGGGGTCGCCATGACAACGTCACCCTGACAACCAGCCCTCCTCCCAAGGTTCCGCTCGTTTGCATCTCATTTGCATGTTGTCAGAGCGACCAGCGGCGTTTGACAATAGAGGGACTGGTGTGACCCTGTCCGTGTCCCTCCTCTTTCTCCTCTCCTCTCCACCCCTGGCTTTTTGGCTTTTAACCCCCCCAGCAAAACTCTCCATTCCTCCTGTCATTCTCTCTCTATCTCTCTCTCTCTCTCTCTTTCTCAAGCTCTCCTTCCCTCTTTCTCTCTCTACCTCCCTCCCT
Source organism: Argentina silus (assembly GCF_951799395.1). Lineage (NCBI taxonomy): Eukaryota > Metazoa > Chordata > Actinopteri > Argentiniformes > Argentinidae > Argentina > Argentina silus. The sequence continues at coordinate 6,447,416 of NC_139664.1, read as the reverse complement.
CTCTCTCTAGCTCTCCCTCTCTCTCTTACCCCCTCTGCCTCACTCTCTCTCCCTTCTTCACTCTCTTCCACTCAGTCTCTCTCTCTTTCTCCCTCTGCCTCTCTCTCTCTTCCTCCCTCTCCTTCTCTTGCTCTCTCTCTCTCTCTCTCTCTCTCTCTCTCCTAGTCTGTCCATTTCCAGACCTCTGTCAATCACTCCATCATTCAAACATCCACCCTCGCTCCCATCTGCTGCTGAGTCTAAATCACTCATCACTAAGTCTATCCACAGCAGCCCCGGCCCCCCCCCGGCCCCCCCTCCCCTCCCCGTCCTGCTCTCCATGATTGCCAGTTTCTCCACATTTCCATTTCTCCTTCATTTCCCCCATCCCTATTTTTTTCTCCTTCCCTCTGACTGTTACCGTGACTGTACAGTAACTCCTTCAATCACTCCAGACTCATCCTTGTCCTGTGTTTGCCATTCGACCAAGAGCTTTCCATCCATTTCCTTCTAGTTACCACAGACACGGCTGCCACTAAATAACCAACTATACACTTTTCTTCAGCGGATAATGTCAATACGCTCCGCCATTTACATTCCGTCTCCGTAGAGACACACACACACACGCACACACACACACGCACACGCACACGCACACGCACACACACACACACACACACACACACACACACACACACACACACACACCAGATCCCTTGGAAGACGTCCTCAAGCAGCTGTGAAATTAAAAAATTCTTTAGATTTTATGTTATGGGAAAAATCCTGAACTGGTTAATGAAACACAAAAGCACTCTTATTTCGCGAGGGTTTCAATTAAAGCAAATGCTCCATAAACAAGACAAGCATCCCTAATTTGTTTTTCCATTCTGACAAATTACATGCGAGAATACACAATATCAGCGAGTCACTTCCTATTTCAGAATTCCGAGAAAGAGATGGGAAGTTAAATGAGCTAGGATTTAGGAGAGCGGAGATTGTTCCGGAACTGTCGATTATGCTCAGATTATACCCAAAGTATTTAAGAGCAGTGCACAGCACGCTTGAAATAATTTGGTATCCGGCCAAAACAGAATTGTTCTGGGCTTTATTACCATAGAGGACACATGTGGCATGTAAAACAGGCAACAATTTGACGGTTTGCCAGTAATTGCGGTGTGTGTGTGTGTGTGTGTGTGTGTGTGTGTGTGTGTGTGCGTGCCTGTGCATGAGGATGTGTGTGTGCCTGTGCGTGAGGGTGTGTGTGTGTGTGCGTGCGTACAACCGTACGTCTGTGCTTGAGGGTGCGTGCGTGTGCGTGTGCGTGTGCGTGTGTGTGTGCGCGCGAGTGTCCGTGTGTGAGGGTGTGAGTGTATGTGTGTGTGTGTGTGTGTGTGTGTGTGTGTGTGTGTGTGTGTGTGGGTGTGTGTGTGTGGGTCATTGTGTGTGTCATTATAGAACTTCCACTCTCTCCCTCCATGGCTCCCATTTGACATTTTAAAAGCCAGCGAGAGAGAGAGAGGACAGAGCTAGCTTTATGAAAACGGACAAACCCTTCGCCAGAAAGCTGGGGAGGGGGGAGGAGGAGTCTGATAAAGAGAGGGAGAGGGGGAAGTGGGAAAGAGAGGAAGGGGCTGTGCTGTCTCATTGATTTCAAATAGAGAGAAAGAAACAGAGGGAGGGAAAAGAGAGAGGGAGTGGGAGTGGGAGACAGACTGGCTACTGTATACAATGTTTTTCTTCTATAATACAGTTAGACCGGAGAAGAGAGAGACCTCGGAAGAGAAAGAAAGATAGATGAGGAATGGGAGGAAAATAAAATCAACCAATCAGGACCAGTCCTCTAATGACATTGTCAAGGCTCGAACCATGGAGATCGAAACGTTCTATGGACATTCTATGACTCACAAAAGATCTCCAATAAGTGGACATGTACTCATGTACACAGACTGGGTATGTTGTGTGAGTCATAGTATGTACACTCTACAGCACAATAGTCATGTTACTCGAGCTAATGGCCTAGTTTGTGAACAACATGTTTGTGAGTCCAGTGTTTGAAGCATTGTAATCATCAGTACCAGGTCGAGAATGACTCAGAGAAGAACTGGATAGACCCACTCAATAGAAGAAAGAAAGACTGATAATGTAGAAAATGATGATCGAATGAGACATGAAGACATGAAAAAAAAAAGAGAGGTGAGGTGGAGATTGAAGGATGAAGGGAGAAGGGAGGGAAGGTGTGATGGAGAGATAGAAGCGCCATAGGGAGGGAGTTCAGGGATTAAATTCCTGGAAAAGGAAGAGGGAAGGATGGAGATTAATAGAATGATTGATTGTTCGCGCTAAAGCCCCCCGAGGAGGACTATTTTTTTTTTTGCTGCCTTCCATCTTTTTTCTCATTCAGTTCCAGTCCTCCCCCTGTCCTCCTCCTATCTTTCAATCTTTGCATCATTTTGCCAATAGCCTCGACCACATCACTCCCTCTCTCACTCCATCTTTTCGCTCAATCTGCGTCCTCTCTCTCTCTCGCTCTCTCTAGCTCTCTCTCTCACCCCCGCCCTTTCTCTCTCTCTCTCTCACCCCCGCCCTTTCACTCTCTCTCTCTCTCTCTCTCT
>NC_139664.1:6427325-6429825 GCF_951799395.1 Argentina silus | reverse complement strand
TCTCTCTCTCAAAGTAAATCATTCTGAATGCTGCCTTGAGTGAGCCTCTGGAGGACAGACCAGAAACAGAGAAATCTAAACAACATCAAAATTAGGCCACGCTGATACACTGTACATGTAACAAACACCATCATGGCAACATCAAGGAGCACACACACACACACACACACACACACACACACACACACACACACACACACATACACGCACACACACCCACACACACACACACACGCGCACACACACACACGCACACACACACACACACACACGCACACACTCCTCCTCCTCCTCCTCCCTCCCAGATGCTCTGTTTACGTAGGCAAACACTCCGAGGCTAGAACAAATACATAAAAACAAGAAAACATCTAACAAATAAAATTTAATTTTAATCAATGGGTCCATGAATGAGCTGTTGTCATTAAGTAAACAGGAACGAGGCAGGTCCTCAAATATTAATGTGGAACCCTGCATTCATTAGGTCTTTGTCCCCCCCGGGGTCCCATTCAGATCTAGGACACACTGGATAATATACTGAGGGGCTGGCACCCACGCCACTGCCACACTCCAGCTGAGAAACGGAAAAAGGGATGAGGAGGAGAGGGGGAGAGAGAAAAGGGATGGAGGGGGAGAGAAAGGAGGGAAGGAGGGGGACAGTTGGAAACGTGGGGAGGGGAGAAAGAACAGAGAGATGATACAAAAATAGAGAGAGGGATGAAGGGAGAGTGGGGGAACTGGAAGAATGGGGAGAGAAAGGAGATTTTGGGACTGATGGAAAGAGAGGGAGACACAGGGAGGAGGGAGAGAGAAAGAGAGAGGGAGAGATAGTGTGGAACAATTGAGGGAGTGAGTGTGGAACAAAGAGAGATGAAAGAGCAGTCAAAGGAAATCATCAGATGACAAGGAGAGTGTGAAGAGGGGATAGTAATAATGGAGAGAGGGAAAGGAGAGTGGGGAGATGGAGGGATACGCAAAAGATTAAGGGTTTGTCGAAGGAAGGTAATAGACATCCGGGATCAAGAGACATGGAGGGAGGGAGAGAGGGAGGTAGAGAGGGAGGGAGAGAGGGAGGTAGAGAGAAAGCCATGTTGCGTAATGACTTTAATGAAAGAGCAGAAGCCCCACAGGACACTTTAGATACGACTCCTGGGGACGAACGACAAAGGGAGAGAGAGCGATAGAGAGAGAGAGAGCGGGGGAGAGGGGGAGGAGAGGAAAGAATGAAAGAAAGAGAGAAACAGAGAGAGGGATACCGTGACAGACGACCACAAAGAGAACCCCAGTGAAAAGCGGAAATACAGAGATTAAAAAAAACAAAAAAAACACAAAGCATATTGGGGTCAATTTAGAATAATAAATCAAACTTCTTTTTTATTTCCATGACAACAAGCGTGTTGGGGAACAGCAAAGATCTTATAGATGTTCGTAATGTGGTGTGCCGTGTTACAAACACTAAATATTCTCAATAACACTCAAATATCAAGTATTTAGAGCATTTATACCTTTTATTTTCCATGTCAACCGTAACCCACAAAACGCTGATTTTACTCAGCGAAGCCTTCCCATCCTTAAACCAACCAGCGCTCATCACAACCAACCGTACTGCAGACAGACTTAATGTGCCGTAGCCTAGCCTACTGTAGCCGCCGTGAGGGGCGAACCAGCGCTGGAGGTTAGCTAGGGGTTAATTTAGACATTTAAATTGAATGCAGGATTAGATTAGCAGTCTTCTGGACCGCCTGGGGTTAAGGAATAAAGGTCACGCCTCATATCAGAGCTTGTCTTCTCCTCAACACATACACGCGTACACGCGTACACATACACACACATACACACACACACACACACACACACACACACACACACACCACCCACACACACACACACACACACACACACACACACACACACACACACACACACACACACACACACACACACACACACCTAGTATCCATGTCTCCCCATCAACATGCAGATCACAGACCCCATGTCCATGGGGGGTAGGAAGAGACACTTTTTTGGAACGCCAGAAAAAAAAAGCCTCTTAAATAAATATGCTCTGATTTGATTTAAAAGAGAGGGGTAGATCGCCCAAAAACGATAGGATGAAAGGCAAGAAAAGAGAGGGGGAGATGAAAGACGAGTAAAGGGGACGGAGTGGAGTGATTGATTTTCACACAGTTCTAAAGCGGTTCCCTCTGGAGGAACGGATAAAGGAGGGATAGAGAGAAAAAGTAGAAGAGAAGAGAATTGGGATAATAAAGAAGGGGACACTTTGCCCTACTCCTGTTACTGCCACGTCTCTCTTCCTTTCTTTCCTTCTTTCTCTCCTCCCTTTTATTTAGACTCAAACAGACTGTCTTTATTTTCAATGGAGCTAGCAGCAACCTGAGCTTTCAGTGAGGGGTGAGAGCAGTTAAGGGGGGGGCAGAGATGGATGGGTAGGGTGAAAGAAGGAGAGGATGTGTGAGGGGAGGAGAGTACTGAAAAGCTGTTG
>NC_139664.1:6357079-6417125 GCF_951799395.1 Argentina silus | reverse complement strand
TGTGTGTGTGTGTGTGTGTGTGTGTGTGTGTGTGTGTGTGTGTGTGTGTGTGTGTGTGTGTGTGTGTGTGTGTGTGTAGCAGTCTTTTGATCAGCGATGGCGAAACACTGTTTCATCCCAACGCTCTGATGCAATGTGGAGCGCAACGGCGCAAAAGAGAAAACATTGTACATGCGGAGAGCACACTGTATTATAATTGGCCATTTATGAAACAATAAAGAATTGATTTCCGTTAAGAGAGGTAGGCCCAGAGGGGAGAGAGAGAGAGAGAGAGAGAGAGAGAGAGAGAGAGAGAGAGAGAGAGAGAGAGAGAGAAGTAGAGGCGAGAGAGAGAAAGAGAGGGAAAGAGAAAGAGAGAGAAAGAGAGAGAGAGAGGTAGAAGTAGAGGAAAGAGAGCGAGAAAGAGCGGACAAAATAAGGACAATCCTAGATCCTAAGGCATCGAGCCATTTCCTTTTGTCGACTTGAGCCTTTACATCTAATGCCATTGTTACTTCCCAGTTAAGAGAAACTACTTTGTTTCAAATCAGCATCTGTAGCAAGGCATAATTAAATGGCCAATTAGGCCGCATTGTGTTTCAGCCTGTTTCAGCCCTGTAAAGTACCCGTCATTGTCTTAGTCTGTTTCAGACCTGTAAAATAGCAGTCATTAAAAAAAAAAAAAAAATGCTAACTAATAACAGCGTTCCAGCCTGTCCTCTGCTGTCCTCTCGCCAGCTTTAATTTCCTTTTAAGCCCTCCGTATTGATTCTATCCCCCCTGTCCCTCATCCCCCCCCCCATCCTCCTCCCCCCCTCTCCCTTCCCTCCCATTTCCCTCCTTCCCTCTCCTCCCGTCGCTCTTTTATTAATAACACAAAGCAATAACAACTGTGTCACAACCCTAAATTTCACCAGAGCCAATTAATGAGATTAATCTAAAGCTAGCCCGACGTGTGTTTCCGACTCTCTTCGCGGCTTTCGCTCGCAACCCCCCCCCCCCCCCCCCCCCCCCCCGGGACAGCAGCACTCCCTTACCTCCCCCCTCACCCCCCCCCCCCCTCTTTCCTTCCTTCTTTCTTTCTTTCCTTCTTTCTTTCTTTCTTTCTTTCTCTATTTATTGTACTCCTCACACTCTGCCAGCTCTAAACTTAGTGAAAGAGGCCGGAGAGAGAGAGAGAGAGAGAGAGTGAGAGAGTGAGAGAGAGAGAGAGAGTGAGAGAGAGAGAGAGAGAGAGAGAGAGAGAGAGAAAGAGAAAGAAACAGAGGCTTGGGCAAAGTACAAAAGGATGAGATTTGTTACCGAGGCTGAGCAAAAGAGGATATGAAGGAGAGAGGGAGGGAGGGAGGGAGGGAGGGAGGGAGGGAGGGAGGGAGGGGAGAGGGGAGAGGGGGATGAGGTATACTGCCAAATGGCAAGCCTTGGTGGTAAATGGTGAGGCAGAGGAGAGGGAGAAAAAAGAAATATGGATGGACTGCTGGATGAAGAGATGAATAAAAGATAGAAGGGAGTAGAAGCAATGGAAAGGTAGTTGGGGTGAGGGAGTCAGGAGAGGAAGTATTAAAATCCACAAGTGAGTCTCCTCTCCGTCTGACTTTCAGGGGAGCTCATCTCCAAGCTGTTTATACACCCTCTAAACTGTGTGTGTGTGTGTGTGTGTGTGTGTGTGTGTGTGTGTGTGTGTGTGTGTGTGTGTGTGTGTGTGTGTGTGTGTGTGTGTGTGTGTGTGTGCTTGTGGGTTTTGTGTACATACCTCTCTGTGTGTGTGTGTTGTACAGTGTGTGTATGTGTGTGTTGTGTAGGTGCACCATTGTGTGTGTATGTGTGTGTTGTGTAGGTGCACCATTGTGTGTGTGTGTGTGTGTGTGTGTGTGTGTGTTGTGTAGGTGTATCATTGTGTGTGTGTATGTGTGTGTGTGTGTGTGTGTGTGTGTGTGTGTGTGTGTGTGTGTGTGTGTGTGTGTGTGTGTGTGTGTGTGTGCGCGCGCGCACACGCGTGTGCTCACACGTGTGTGTGCGTGTGATAGAGCTCCATCACTAAGGGGCTCTGTGTGAGTGTGTGTGTGTGGGTGTATGGTGGAACATCGGCGCTATGAAAGTGTGAAAGTCTGTTAGATGCAGTCAGAGCCAGAACTCTGTGTTCTCGGTACCAGTGGCACGTACTGCATGGCTATGGACCACACAGATGCCACCACACTCAAACCATACACACACACACACATACACACACACACACACACTGATATACGCTATGTGCCATGAAGTATGAGTATGATAGTAGTAATTGATTTAGGTTAAATTAGCATCTCTGCATGGTAGAGCACCTCTGTGTGTGTTTGTGTGTGGATTGGCAATGTCTTAGCTCTTGGATGAGTGTATGGGTGAGACCATGTCTGTGTATGGCTGTGTGTGTGTGTGTGTGTGTGTGTGTGTGTGTGTGTGTGTGTGTGTGTGTGTGTGTGTGTGTGTGTGTGTGGTTTGAGTGTGGTGGCATCTGTGTGTATGTGTGTGTGTGTGTGTGTGTGTGTGTGGGTGTGTCTAGGACACGGGGCGTCTCAGCAGAGGTCTGAAAGGCAGAGTCCATGTAGTCAGTTACAGCTGTGTAATTGCCAGGATGGCTCCATCGCGACGCAGCTCTCCCACCCACAGCCATTCACAGCATTTCATGAGTGGATGAGCACGCGGTGCGCTGCAGGCTCTGTGTGATTGACTAGAGTGCTGAGCGCCTCTGGATATCGTTCTGTTTATTGCTTCTTTCACCTTTTTGGTAATTGAGCATCCCCTTCAAAATATGCATTGTCAGACAAGAGAATGATGTAGTGCTTGTGTCTGTGTCTGTGTGTGTGTGTGTGTGTGTGTGTGTGTGTCTGTGTGTGTGTGTGTCTGTGTGTGTGTGTGTGTGTGTGTGTGTGTGTGTGTGTGTGTGTTTGTGTGTGTGCATGTGTCTGTGTATGTGTATGTGTCTGTATTTGTGCCGTGTATGCGTGTGTGTGTGTGTGTGTGTGTGTGTGTGTGTGTGTGTGTGTGTGTGTGTGTGTGTGTGTGTGTGTGTGTGTGTGTGTGTGTGTATGAGTGGTTGTACAATTAAATATGTTTATGCGTGAGGAGGTTGGGAAGCTTTTTATCACCTGGTAGCTGGTAATAATACTGTATGAATGCTGTAAATTCAGCCACTGCAATGCCAAGGTTATCGCTACACAGAGCTACAATGAGAAGATTGTATTTGCAAGGTTAAATAGTATGTGTGTGTGTGTGTGTGTGTGTGTGTGTGTGTGTGTGTGTGTGTGTGTGTTTATATCTGCATTCACCCATGGGCATGCTTGCAGGACTTAGCAGGTGTGTGTTTCGCATGATAACCGCATATGGACAATGACGCATGTGTGTGTGGCTGCACGTGTGAGCTGAATACTACTGAGCTCCTGGTCACTGGAGAACCCATGGAACATATTGTGCACACACACGCACACGCACACGCACACACACACGCACACGCACACGCACACACGCACGCACACACACACACGCATGCACACAAACACACTCACTCACACACACTCACAATGCTCCATAGCCTGGGTACCATAATGAGAGTCAGAGTGAAATAGATGACTATATATATAATAGATAAAGAGATAAACAGGGGTAAATGGAAGAAAGGGGAAGAAAGAATAAAAAAAATCAGTTGAGAGGGTGGAGAGAGGAGGGGGAGAGAGAGAGGGGGGGAGAGGAGCGGACAGGAGAGAGAGTAGAGGCTGTGCCTTCCACATCATCTTGGTTCGGGTTGAGAAGAGAGATGAGCAAATTAAATATGAATGTTTATAAATGGAGCTACATTTTCTCTTTGCTGCAAATAAGAGCTAGCATCCACTTTCATACACACTTAATGGAAAGGGAGAGGGAGGTAGAGGGAGGTAGAGGGAGGTAGAGGGAGGTAGAGGGAGGTAGAGGGAGGTAGAGGGAGTGGGCAAGAGGGAGGGGGGGGAGAGAGGAGAGACATGGGAGGTCGAGAGAGAGAGAGGGGGGTGTGAGCAAGAGGAGAAAGTGAGGATGGGAGAGGGGGAGTAAGAGAGAGAGAGAGAGAGAGAGAGAGAGAGAAGGAGAGATGGGGCCATGTATTGACGAGAGAGAGAGATGGAGCGGGGGGGATAGAGGACAGCTATAGGGTTGGTTAGAAGCAGGGGAGGGAGGGAGCCACAGAGGGAGATGAAAGAGAGAGGGATGGAGGTATATAGGGGTCTCATGTAAAGAAAAACATCTATTTTGAAAAGTGCCGCACAGTGCATAAGCAAAATGCACAGTTCAGCAAAGCCCAGAGCAAGAGAGATGGGGTGTGATGGGGAATGGAAGCTAGCTGGAGAAACGACAAGAAATGAGAGAGAGAGAGAGAGAGAGAGAGAGAGAGAGAGGGCCACTGCAAAAAAGAGAGGAATGAAAAGAGAGAGAGAGAGAGCGCAAGAGGATAAAACAATAACACTGAAATGGATAAAGACATGAGGGCACATAAACAAAGGGAACGAGAGAGAGAGAGAGAGAGAGAGAATAAAAAGGAGAGAGAGAGAGAGAGAGAGAGAGAGAAAGCCATTTTGTCTATGCAAACGAGGAGAGAAAGCAATACCACGGCATCGTCGGCCACCTGGGCTCAGTCAAACCTCTCCCTACCCCCCACCCCCCCCACACCTGGCCCTGACGTCCCCCTCGCCCGGGGCCACAGTACGGCAGGAGGAGGGAGAGAAACAGCATGGAGGAGAGAGGGACGGGGGAGAGATAGGGGAGGCTGCTGGCCCGAAGATCCATCAACAACCAGCAGGCCGTCAAGAAAGCAAAACGTCCCCTCCCGTGAAAATCTGTCTCTGTCTCTCTCTCTCTCTCTCTCTCTCTGTCTCTCTCTCTCTCTCCTTTTTATTCTCTCTCTCTCTCTCTCTCCTTTTTATTCTCTCTCTCTCTCTCTCTCTTTTTCCTCCACTGAGAACCCCATATGCTGCCGGCTGCGCCAAGCTGTGATTCACCTATTGTGTGTGTGTGAACACATGCGGCAGCCTCCAGATGCATGGGGATGTCGAGTGTGTGTGTGTGAACACATGCGGCAGCCTCCAGATGCATGGGGATGTGGAGTGTGTGTGATGTGTGTGAACATGGCTATTGTAGTTTATGTGCACTGCTGGGCTGGAGATAGACTGATAAGGGCAGTGGATGGATGGATGGCAATAAAGCTGTTCAGGGCCCATAGTGAGTACAGACAACACACACACACACACACACACACACACACACACACACACACACACACACAAACAAACAAAATCACCACTGGGCTCTTGTACTCTTTTCAAGCTGGGTTGAAGGGGGGGGGGGGGATTGGGGGGAGAGGGAGGAGGGATAGAGTGACAGTGAAATAATGATAGAGAGAACGAAATAGGGGAATCATAAAGGCAGGGAGATATCGTAAAAGGCACAAAGGCAGAGAGATCAAAAGACACAAAAAAAAACATGAAAAACCGGTTCTATGCAGACAAAGGCAGGAGAAAAGGTGCTGCACAGCTAAAGAACGAAAACAAAGTGAAAGCAGAGGGCTTAAGTCCCGGGGTCCCAGGTGCACACCTTCATTCCACTTTAATATCCTCTGGAATACCTCAAAAGATGCAACAGACGACCTGACATTTGAAATGTGCTGAGAAAAAAAGATGACGCATTCCCGGAAATAAACGTGTGTGTGTGTGTGTGTGTGTGTGGGTGGGTGTGTGTGTGTGTGTGGGTGTGTGTGTACGAGTGCGTGCATGCGTATGGGTGCGGCGCGCGTGCGTGTGCACAAAGTGAACTACGATTTATACCTCACCCGTTCACATGATTTATACATCACCCATCTTTTGGGATCAACGTGGTTTTTAATTACCCGATGTGATGTTTATGTTTGTTTTTCATTTTCGCTGTAAGCTCATAAATCCTTTTGCCCTCAACACCACTCAAATCCATCTCCCTAGCAAATAAACAACCGTTATAATTGCATATACAAGTAGGTCTGAAATAGTGGCGAGGCATACCTGATCCAATAGAGAGGTTGCAGAGAGGAAGCCATTTTGGGGCAAAAACACCCCACCATTCTGACTCTATTTCACAAAATAAAGGCCTGTTTATTTTCCCTCCCATCCAGAGATCTATGGTGTGGAGAGGCGAGTTAGTGCTGGTGGGTCCAATGGCTCCAACTGCTACGCTAACGCTAATCTGGAGAAAGAAGCGACTCCGACGCCAGCTGACCACCACAGAAATCACAAGACCGCCATGTAGCTGAATCCATTTGGCCACGACAAGCCTGTTCATTTTCCATTACCTCAGCACCTTAAGGGTGGGCGAAAGGTTGCAATGTAGCAGCACTGCCTTTGCCTTGTCCTCTGTCTACCAGCCATGCCTGAAGCCTCTGTGTCAAACACACTCAATACACCAGCCTGTCTGGCTGTTCCTCTGCTGCTCCTGTTTCGCCAGTGTGACCAGGGAGGGGGGGGGGGGGTTACGGCCGGGCCGGGTCCATCTGCAACCCATGATAACATTATCCCCTCTCTCCGATGGACACGGAGATAGCATCGTCTGCAGACACGGGTCTGAGAGAGGCTGCTGCATCCCATCCCCTGAGTCAGGCTCCGTTCAATCTACCAGTGTGTGTACAGAACCAGAGAGCACCGCATCGACTGCAATGAGGTGAATTGGGCGTTTCTTATCACCCTTTTACCATCCCTGAGAAAACGACTCCTCCGAGACAGGCCTCTAGCTATCCTCAAGGTCGTTTGAGCCCTATTTGGCCGGGGGGGGGGGGGGGGGGGGCGCGGGTTGTTACTTCTTCTTCTTTAAACTCTCTTTTCCAACCGGAGCAATCTTCGCTCGGAAATAAGAGCCCATTGTGAGGCGAAGTCATCTGTTGGAGCCGCCGATCCAAATTGGCCACTTTTTCCTTCCTCATCCCAGGCTTTTGTTTCGGCCATTGAAGAGTGCATGAATTGATGACCTTATGAAACACTAAAGAGGCCCAGCAAATCATCTCGGTAAATCTCCCCTCAGCACATTAAACACGACTGGAGGGCTTTATTTTATTTTTATCTTAGCTCTCTCTCTCTCTCTCTCTCTCTCTCTCTCTCTCTCTCTCTCTCTCTTTCTCTCTTTCTCTCCGGGCCCCCTCTCTTTCTTTATTTCTGGAACCCTTGAGGGTCTTTAAAAGTGAGTAACTTTGTGGAGGATTGTTTTCATGTGCCAGTAATTAATTGCCTCTAATGAATGGTTGTTTACGGTTTACTAATGAAGCGGATCAAAGCTCACTGGTAATGCTAGAGCTGTTGTCTGAGAGAGAGAGAGAGAGAGAGAGAGAGAGAGAGAGAGAGAGAGAGAGAGAAGGATAGATTGGGTTGAGTTGGCAATCTTGTTATGTGTTTGATCTACTGGCAGTTGTCCTTATCAGTATCTCACATTGAACAGATAGTCGTGTTGTTCCAAAGGCATATGGGAACGCTCAAATAAACAAAGACTGGCAATATTAAGTAAACAAAAAAACTTTCATACGCCCCTCTCTCTCTCTCTGTCTTCCAAACTTCAAACCAACATCATTAAAACTACTATCATACTTGGAGAGTGTGACAAATCTACACGCTATTGACAATCAACAAGAATGCTTCAACCTCGATCCCAAAAACCCTGCCTCGAAGACAGCCGACCAACAAAGCACTGCCATTGTGTCACGTAGCACCAGTAAACGAGCCACTACAGAGAGAGACATTTTGCGACATTCTGAGATGGTGAACTCATCGGGGAGACCTTTTCAAAAGTGTCGCTGTGCCCTTCTGAAAATGTTAGCTTGATTTCCGAGAAGGGAGCACAGCTTTGACTGGCCGTTTCCAGTCTGAGTTGAGCTCGTCACCCACCGACCACCCCATTATTAACAATGATGGCAATCCCCTTAAATGGCAGATAGCTGAATGTACCTGTGTGGGTGTCTAATTTAAAGAACCGGGCAGTGTGTGACGCAGGGGTTCTGTAAGAGGGAGCAAAGCCCATGCTCTAGAAAAAAAAATACTATTATAATCAGTACATGGTGTGTGTGTGTGTGTGTGTGTGTGTGTGTGTGTGTGTGTGTGTGTGTGTGTGTGTGTGTGTGTGTGCGTGTGTGTGTGTGTGTGTGTGTGGGGGGGGGGGGGGGGGGGGTGTGTGTGTGTGTATTTTTGTAGGTAAGTGTGTGCGTGTGTGCGTGCGTGCGTGCGTGCGTGCGTGCGTGCATGCGTCTCTACAGTGTACAGTGTGTGGGTGGGTATGTGTGTGCAGGCCTGTAGATAAATGTGTGTTCGTGTAGGTAAGTATATGTGTGTGTGTGTGTGTGTGTGTGTGTGTGTGTGTGTGTGTGTGTGTGTGTGTGTGTGTGTGTGTGTGTGTGTGTGTGTGTGTGCGTGTGCGTGTGTGTCTGCAGTGTGTGGGTGGGTATGTGTGTGTAGAAAATGACCTCATCGATCACAGCATCTTTTCTGTCCCCATCCCAGCTGTGTTGTCTGGTGTGGTCACCTACGCAGCGCCTACACCCCACTCCATCTCCATCTCAGTTTGTCCTCCGCCGTCTGTCTCTCCTCCTCCTCCTCCTCTTCTCTTTCCACTCCGACGCCTTGCGCCTCTCAGTGGTCACACCTCCGCTCCTAATCTCTCTCTTGTTTTTCACTCGTCCTTTCTCCCTCTCTCCCTTTTTTCTCTCTCTCCTTTCCTCCAGCTTTAAATCCAGCCTAGCCACACAGCATGGGCTGCTTTCTCTTCCTTGTCTTTCTCCAACCGTTCCATTTTCAACTTGAAATCCTGCAATCATTCAGTCGTTTGTTGGACTCCATCTCTCGCCTTGACCTGCTCCATTGGTCTGTAACATACCAGTCGCAAGACTCCCCCCATTCTTCTTTCCAGCTCCCCTGTTCTCCACTCTTCTCCAGACGCAGTCAGCCTCATTATTACCCACTCTCTCTCTCTCTCTCTCTCTCTCTCTTCTCTTCCTCCTCGACCCAATCCCCCCACTTTGCCCCCTCTCTTCTTTCTGGCCTAATTCCCCCTCTTCCTGGCCTCTCTCTCTACCCCATCGCTCCTCATCAGCCACCTCCAGCAGAGAGCCAGACCCTCAGGGAGACTCTTTGCATCCTCCTGCCTGGATCAGGTAGCCTCACCTGGCCTAATCCCCCTTCTCTCACTTCCCTCCCGGCTCTGGTGGAGCAACTCATTACAGCCCTATTCAAGTCTCCCCTCACTCTGACTTCCAGATGGTAGTCTGAGTCTGCATTAGCCCTTGTGCTGGAGGAGCGCACAGGTTACAGCACTCCAATTTACAACGCTTGGCCTTGCGGCTCAATCAGTTCGCTCTCATCCAATCAAGTCCAGCGAGGGCTGGAAGGCGGCACCTGAGTGGGGATAATCATGCCGGTTACCAGGGGCTGCTGCCGTCCTGCCACGTTAGCGGCGGGGCCTTCTGGGAGTCACAGAGACAGGTGTCATGGGCGGGAAAGGGAGGGTGTTGAACAAGCACGGGGGCGAACGGGAGGGGACGCCGTTTACTCCCGTGTCATGGCAACAGTGGCCCCGATAGAGAGGAATGTTCACCTCTCTGGCATTCCATCTCTAAATCTTCTTTCTCTCTCTCTCTCTCTCTCTCTCTGTGTCTCTCTCTTTCTCTCTCTCTGTCTCTCTCTCTGTCTCTCTCTCCCTGTCTCTCTCTCTGTCACTCTGCCTCTCTTTCTCTCTCTGCCTCCCTCTCTCACTGACTCCCTCTCTCTCTCTCTGTCTCTCTGCCTCCCTCTCTCACTCTCTCTGCCTCCCTCCCTCTCTCACTCTCTCTCTCTCTCTCTCTCCCTCTCTCTCTCTTGTTCTTTGTTTTCTCGCTGTTTGCTGAATTACATCTCGGAAGGTACTTCAAATAAGAGGGCCCTCTACAACGAACCCACATAGCCGCGGCACCTATACACATTGCTCAGCAACGCTGGAGTGGGAAATCGATGTTCTGATTTCACAGTCTCAACAGCAAAGGCAAACAACCAGGGAGGGAGGTCAAGAGTATAAAAGCTGCTGGCCCCCCAAGGGACAGGAGGTCAGAACATGTGGAAAAACAATAGAAAAGGGTGTTGTCGTTTACCAACCAATAAGCTTGGAGAGCAGATTGATTGACTGACAGGCTGCGGCTGCTAGAACACGAGTCGTCCTTGACATCTCCTCGTCATGAAAAACCTCAGCGGGAAGTTGGTGAAGAGTCAATTCCTCCCATACAGACACATAAGGATGACTTAAATCATAATGATTATCACTATTCGCAATATATGTCAATATAGTTTTCACAGTAACTGGATTGATAGGAAACAAACATATCTGATGAAATGCATCATCATCATCAACATGGTTGTAAGTGTCTTCCCCCTAAATGCCCAGTGTCCAGTGCAGTCTATTTATGTGTCGCATGTGATCATCTCACAGAGGAACCGACCATAGGATGCTGTAAACAGGAAGTGAGCTCTGTGACGCGTGACAGCCCAGGGTGTGAGGGTGCATCCTAATAGTCTAAAGAAGAGGCTTCCTCTCCTCTCCTCCTGACATTGACGTTGGCTGAATCTCAAAAGTCTCAAAAAAATCTCTCCTCAGCTCCTTGCATCCTCTAGGGGAATCCACAAGTTCCTCCATGCATTTTGAGAAGGTGAAGAGAGAGGACTCAAGGAAGCGAAGAAAATAAGTTTGAAAATCCGTCCGTTGGTGCACTAGACAAGTGGAATCCAATTCCTGGTAGGCATCCTCTATACTTCTCCCTCTTTTGTTCTGTCTTCAGATCCGTGTAGATGACAGAGAGGCGACAAGGAAAGGAAGCCTCTTTGGACTATCGAGATGCTTCCGTAGCATCCAAACCTAAACTCCAAACTCCAGAGTTATGGACGAATCGGATCGCGGGGCTCTGTGGCGATTAGGTGATAATTACGGTAGAATACATCACCTGCACTCAACAGTCAGGCTAGGAACTCTTTTGGCCCGTGAGTAATGGAACCATAAACTCAGCTATCCCACATTGAGCTCCGTAACTCTCCCTCACCACAGTCACTTCCTCAGGAAACGGCGCCCACAAACAGTCACATTTGTTTATGAGTTCAGATGCCTTCGCCGTTCCGCTGCAAAGGAGATAGTGGGTCTTTCCCTGACAGCAGCAGCCCTTTAAACTAAATCAGTTGATCAAACTGCTATGATACAGCAGTGATGGGACTGAATATCCAAACAGCTTTGTACAGAAGCACCCTACGTCTCTCTCCCTCATGTTGACGCGCACGCCAGCAGCATCTGCCAAGTTTTGATTTCCAATCATGCAGTCCCTACAAGAGGCGAAGTCATGAAATAAGGATGTAATACTGAGAAATTCAGATGTTGGCTCGACTTTACTCAAGGACTACATTACATTAAACTGTGCAGGAGAGAGAAAGCGAGTGAGCGGAGAGAGGGAGGGGGGGGGGGGCGAGAGAGCAGTGGAGGTCTTACTCTTTTTAATTACATTGTCGACAACTTGATTTTATTTGGGGGAGAATTATCCTCCGAGGTTTGGATCAAAGGATAAACCTTGGCTTACGGTGAAGGCTTCTTTAGCACATTAGAGAACAAAGTGATGAGCTGAAACACCCATTCCAGCGTAATGTAGAAGGAAGAAAACGGCAATCCTACACTGGCATGATGTAAACTCCACCTGACATGCATCAAGAACGGCAATTGGGCTCAGTCAGACTCTCTTGCGTAAGCACTCCGATTCCTGCGTAAGAAAGAACCAAGCAAACTGTGTCAGCTGTCTGAAGTCGCCGTGTGTGTCTGTGTGTGTGTGTGTCTGTGTGTGTCTGTGTGTGTGTGTGTGTGTGTGTGTTTGTGTGTTTGTGTGTGTGTGTGTGTGTGTGTGTGTGTGTGTGTGTGTGTGTGTGTGTGTGTCTGATCTTCAACAGCTGCAGGACAAACTGGCATGCCCAGAGTTGAGTTACTAATGCTGCTAACTCCTCCTCTGCTGCTGCAGCCGTCCCTACACTGGATCCCATGTGTGTATGTGTGTGTGTGTGTGTGTGTGTGTGTGTGTGTGTGTGTGTGTGTGTGCGCACAACCACACGTGTGTGTGTGTGTGTCTGGTGCACGTGTGTGTGTGTGTGTGCATGCATGTGTCCCTTGTTTGTGTGTGTGTGTGTGTGTGTGTGTGTGTGTGTGTGTGTGTGTGTGTGTGTGTGTGTGTGTGTGTATGGCAGAAATACCCCTGTGACTCACAATGACAATGATTTATCCTCATTATAGGTGTGTGTGTGTGTGTGTGTGTGTGTGTGTGTGTGTGTGTGTGTGTGTGTGTGTGTATGCGTGTCTGCGCACACACTGGCGATAATTGCTATTCAAATCTTCTCCCCCATGTCCATCCAATTGCTGCCATTTTTCAAGCGGCCGAGCGTTAGCCGAGCCAGGCTCCAAACGCATGATGAGAAGAGGCTAAAAAACGGATGGCTCCCATTGCACACAAGTCAAATAAACAAATGGAGGTGATTTAATGTGCACAGGCGATAGGGGAGGAGGTGGTAATGGAGGGCTGGATGGCTGGCTGGCTCGCTGGCTGGCTGGCTGGGGATGCAATGTTGGGGCCGCTGCAGCAGCAGAGGAGGAGTTAGCAGCATTAGTAACTCTGGGGATGCCAGTTTGTCCTGCAGCTGTTGAAGATCAGCCGTGTGTGTGTGTGTGTGTGTGTGTGTGTGTGTGTGTGTGTGTGTGTGTGTGTGTGTGTGTGTGTGTGTGTGTGTGTGCACCTCAGGCCTGCCCAGCAGACACGCTATGAAGTCTTCGCCTCTGTTTTTCATGTCCTCCATTTCTCTGTCTCTTTGTGTCCCTCACTCCTCACTCTCCATCTTTCGGCCTCTCTCCTTCCTTTCCTCTAGGCAGCCAGGTCTGTCTCAGGTCTGTCTCTTTCCATCACTCCTCTCTTGATCTGTCCATCCAATCAATCCATCCATCTCTCTCTCCCTGTCATAGTCAAAAGGCCCCCTCTCTCGTCTTTTCTCCCTTCCCCTCATCCCCCTCCTTCGTTCTTCCCACCTCCTTCCTCCCTCCTCTCTAAATTAGATTTTTCTGTGTGCCGCTGCAGAGCAGGGAACCGAGACATGTAGATGTGTTATCAAAAGTCGGCCCTGATTTGTGTGATGAGGGGGTGTTGAATAGCAGCCATCTCTCCTCCTCCATCTCCTCTTCCCTCTCTCTCCTCCCTCTACCACCCATTCATCCCCCCCCCATCCCTTCCCCACCTCTCCCCCCGTGTCCACCCCCCCCCACCACCACCCACTCCCCCAGCCCTGTCACAAACTAGATTAATGACAATGATCACCCACCAGCCCCCAGCAGCAGCAGCAGCAGCAGCAGCAGCCTGCAGCTCAGGCAAAACCCTGCACTGTAAGCAGCACACACACACACACACACACACAAATCTCATCTCTCTTGCACTAGACTAGCATATACATAAATGTAAACACCTACACACTCATGTATAGAAAAACATTGCTTCTCCCCCCATCTCTGACACACACACACACACACACACACACACACACACACACACACACACACACACACAGTAGAATCAATACACAGGCAGCAGCAGGGTTGGCTAAGGGAGTGCTGTTCCTCTGAAGCACAGGCAGAAAGGTACTGTATATGGAGGAGCACTGTAATGTTGCCCCAACAGGAGACGTCATCGCCACAGCACAGGTCGGTGACAATATGAAAAGCCGCTTTTAACCCATTACCTGCCATGTTCAGCAGAATTAATGTCCTGAACCTTCCGGAACATAACAAAAATAATACCATGAAATAACAACATAATACTTTAATTACTTAATATTTAGAAGGCGGACATCATATTACGTTTAGAATGATGTAAATAATCCACTCTAATAAGCATAGTTATACTGTAGCTCCATGCAAGTCTAAGTCTAAACAGATGGCACAGTAACCAAAGCGGCACAGTAAAAGAGCAAGTTGTCTTGGAGATGTCGTCATATTAATCCAAATCCCCCAGTCTGCAGCAGATGCATTTATCATGGGATGGTAAGCATGAAATAGCCCGTCCCTATGGGAACAGCGGAGCAGGACTATCCCAAGCACACAGACACCGGGGAGGGGGGAGACAATAGGAGGCTAGGCTACCGCCTGGGGGGAGTTGACACATCATGATGCGATGCATTAACTGTATTGATGTGACTCATGATAAGAACGTGCTGTGAACTCCAAGGTCCTACAGTGGAGAATGTCAGTGACAGGTAGCGAGTAATCTGACTGCCACACAGAGATAGTGACACACTACGATTGTCCTTGGAATGCAGGAAGCCAAGCAGAATACAGACACTGTCACAAAAACGCGATTCAGCGACTGAGGGGCTCGTGTGATGTTGGCTACGTAGCCTAGCTTATTCCAGGCTACTGCGGGTATTTGTTATGAGCGTATGGCTGATTCGATATTCACGTGCGTAAATGTGCGTGAGCGCACAAGGGGTCATACATTTAAGTCCCGTATTCAACCATGTTCTGTCGATAGAAATGATTAAATGGGGGAGGTAAGCTGTAGCGTATGAGGGGCGACGGAGGTTGTTATGAACAATTCAATAAAGAAAACTCAATATTGCAGAGAGAGTGCAGTCCAAAGGTGGGAGCTTTTACTTTTGTTTTCATTTTTACCCTCTCACTGATTCCGCTTCAAATAAACTTCAAATAAAAATGTAGCCTACTGTATGTACATTAATATATGGATTTGTGTGTAATACGCCGATGTTTGCTCAATAAAGACACAGCCCACATAGGCTTAAAAAGATTGACAGAGGTCCGCAGCACACGCGGAATAACAGCATATGCACAACCACTGTCCCAGCGCACTCTCCTATCCACATCGGCAAAATATTCCATTGACAGTCAAAGAACGAAATTGCCCGCGGTGCATATTTAGGGTTTAGTTCATAGACTCGCTGTCTTTCTAACTTGAGCTGTCAACAAACGTAAAGGCAAGTTCCTGTAAAGAAATGTAGAGAGCTTTGGTTTCTGCGTCTGTCAACGCGCGTTATTGTGTCATTCCAAAATAAATAAATAAATCCCTTACCTGAGCGCGCGAGGGACACGAGGATTATGATGGACAAGGGAACGCAGTAGTTCCAAATAGTCGCAAATGCCATCGTTGATATTCCCTCTGATCTCTTCTCTGATATTCCTCTTCCTTGAAGAAATCAAAGTGACATGAACCCGCAGGTTCACCCGCGAATAGAGCGTTGAGTGTGTGTGTTTACCTACGTTGGTTGGTGTCGCTGCTTATTACATACTAATACATACACTGTACATACACACCCACTTTTTCTTGCGAAAGTGGCTGAATATGACGGTGGGTCGTCCGTTTTTTCTTGGTTACTTTAAAATGTAAATATATTTAAATGTATAAGAAAAGGGCGGAACTCAGAGCTATACTCTGACCAATTACATGAAGGAAAGAGCAGATGGAGGCGTACGAAGACTGAGATGAGGGTGGGGTTTAGAAAGACAATAGGATGGGGGCGGGCGGTACATCTTCAGGCTAATTGAAATCAGTTCAATTTAAATTTTAACTTACATTTTTCATAAATGGCAACCTATCCTGAATTTGAAATATGGAAGGATATCACACACGCTTGATGACATATAAGGCTGTATTATCAAAAGTCAGTCAATTGATGAAAAATTATGAGAACGACAATATAGCCATGCTATTAGTATACAGCATTAATATATTTTGTGTTAATACATTTATTCTAAGCTTAAAGGTAGGCTCTGAGGGCCTTATAACGATAATGACAAATGCGTAGTTCTGAGATGGGGATATGTTGTGGACTTAATGTAAAGTAAACTAATCAAGGGAAGTACAGAAAGCAGTAGGCCCACTAAGTGTATTCTGTTTAGGTAATTACCGTACGGTAAATGGAATGGAACCTAAACTCATTCTCCTGCGGTTGCAACTCCTTGTTTTTGACGGTGCTCGAGTGCGCACTCTGTTTAGACTCTGGTCGCAGCAGACGCAAAATTACAATTTCCAGGCAGAGCGTAGCGCGCGGGACCATTATAAAAATTGTTTGTGTTTTTTTCCCCTCTGCCTCTGGCGTCGGTGAATACTTTATAATAAGATAGGCCTAATGAATATCTTCAAAGCTTGTGTTTAGCGACCCCTTCGGATGAATAAAGTGAATAGCATCAAAATCACACATGCCTACATGTATTAATTAATTCGTTCATTCATTGTTGTATTCGTTTCAACAGCAGTGAATTGGTCAATATACATGTCCCTTGAAGGGTGCTTTGAAGCAAGCGAAGAACAAGCCAGCCTATTCCCTGACCACACAACTATAGGCCTATAGCCTACTCTGTTCTCCACCTTTATCACAATTCCGCTCCCTCTGTCTTTTGATTTACACTTGTCTCGCGCCTTGATATGCGTTCTTCTCATCATGTTCTTTTGGCTCGAATAATATCCCCCCCCATTTCGTTTCCCGTTTCATTTTCCCCTGTCACTTTCTCTCCGACTGTTTGTTCCCCGGTTGGCGGGGAGTCAGCGGCTGCTCCCCCGCGCCAGATGGGGCATTGTCGGGGAGTAATGAGGGGAAAACACCTGCCTCTCCCGCGAATCCCCCTCGTTCATTTTCAGCCCATCGACACACAACATATGCGAGATGAACATACAAAACCAAGTGACCGTGACATGAACAATACACAACGACGCGCACCATTACGCGCGACACAGATGCGACCAGTCTGTAAGTCATGTGTAATAGAAATGGATGTTTATATGCATGGAGTGGCCCTGGCCAAACATCAGACGTGTGTCACTCTTATTCCAACAGAGCCCCTCCATAGACAGTTACTAACTAGTTACTAACTAGCCTACAGGTGTAGGATCAGTGGCCTTTAGTAACTATAACAGTGAACTACAAATGGTATTTTTGTCTGTAGGTTCACTAATTAGTCAATACTTGACATGAGCTAAGTATGCAAAATTCATTAACCTACTTCCTAATTACCATCTGGCCACGCCCCTCCCTGCCGACTCACCATGCCTGTTAGCACTTGATTAAAGGGATGGTTCAGTCTATTGTCATGTTGAGGTGAAGCGTCATCTTACTCTGAGTGGTCCTCATAAGCCAGTAGTGAAAGCTTCTCCCGTTCTTCACTCTCTACTTTGCTACCCCAGCCGAGTTGGATAAACAGCAATAAACAGGATTCTAACAGACCCTAAGTTAGCCTTGTTTAAATCACATGCCATGATCTTATCAGAGAAACGTCAAACAAAGTTTAGCAGTGGCTATATAATAGACAAACCTGTACATGGTTTTATTGTAGTTCTAAACTACGTAGCTTTGCTATAATAAGCAATGATCTGTTGTCACATATGATTCCTTGATTCTATTAGGAGACCAGTATTGTTTTGTTCACAGCTAGTAATCACTCCAATGTCATTTATTTTTGTGTTTGTTATTTCTAATGTTTGTATATCATTTATTACAATGTTATTGTGTCGCAAAAATAAATAGAAAAATCTGTCATGCGGTCTTGTTGATGTTGAAAACCCCGCCCATGATGAAGCACAAAGCTACCTGGCT
Organism: Argentina silus; assembly: GCF_951799395.1. Classification (NCBI taxonomy): domain Eukaryota; kingdom Metazoa; phylum Chordata; class Actinopteri; order Argentiniformes; family Argentinidae; genus Argentina; species Argentina silus. The sequence goes on along the minus strand of NC_139664.1, from coordinate 6,399,507 downwards.
GTGAGTTTACAATGAGGAAAATTTGTTCCAGTTCTGAGCAAATCAATTTTGAGACTGTAATTATTATATTTTCAATAGGATGCACCTCAATAAATCCTTTCAAGCGTAACTTGCTACTAAACTTAGTTTGAGTCTCCAGTAGACCTACAGTATATTCATGTGCCTAGTTACCATCAGTTTTTTTTCTTTGTTTTATGTTGTATGAGTACCAACAAAAGTACATGTCTTTTCATTATTTAATGTTTATTCTTTTGTTTATTCACTACATGTCTTTTCCTCCAGCTATTTGACCAACTTCTACTATGAGATTAAAGCTTATTGACCCGAGGCTACCAGCATCATATACTCACTGCTTACACCTGCCAAGGTCATACAGTATTCAGACACTGAACTCTAGATACAGAGATCCCTGAGTATTATATTATATATTACATGACCTTGAGTATTATTATTGTCTGGCCAACCTATTGAACCAGCACCGACAACGAAGGTGTGTGTCTTTCATCCATGAATGACTCAAAGGCCAAAATAAAATGGTGTTCACTGGCATTTCAAAACGAAGTGTGCGTCGAATTTCGGATATCCAAATGGAATTTCTCATTGAAGCATGACGGTTTTTAAAATGACTTTGGGCAACTATGCTAAGACCTGCAGCCTAAGCCTGTAGGCCTACAAACACACAAAGTAACTATACTATATTATTAAAGTTTGTGGGCCTGCATAGAGACTCTCTCTCTCTCTCACACACACACACACACACACACACACACACACACACACACACACACACACACACACACACACACACACATTGTAAAAAGCCAGAGAAAAGACGTCTGGAGCAGCAGTATTTGGAGTGGACTTGAATAATCAGTTTAATAACATTATCCATGCTGTGCTCCGTGGCGCGTGTACCCGTTAATGGAGTGTCATTGTTAAACCGCCGCATCTCCCGTTATTAACGGTGGTCCACGGTCAACCACACACCGATAATAAACCTGCATAAAACCCAACATAACTTCGACAGACAGTGGTAATGAAACGGATAGTTATGGCCACGGTTATGGTAATAAGTTTTGGTAACTCTGTTAAGGTTACAGGGCGACAGAGGAGAAAATTAAAGATGTGAATTGTGTAGCCAGCTTGGTGAGAACACTGAAGTTCTTCTATGTCCATTGTGGTGAATAGAACAGAACTGTGCATAACCATCAGCATAGCTTTGCTGGCACTCAGAAATGATGGGCAAAGTTTCAAGGTTGTCTGTCTCTGCTGTCGATAACTGACCTATCAAGATATTTTGTTGGCCATGGGCAGATGGTATGTGTGTGTGTGAGAGAGAAAGAGAGAGAGAGAGAGAAAGAGAGAAAGAGAGAGGGGTTCAGTAAAGGTTATTTCCTGGAGAAAAAGCCTTGCAGAATGAATAATAACAGCAGTAAACAAGTTTGTGCTTGTTGAGATGGAGGAGGGAAGGCATTGGATCGAGTGTATGTGCGTCCAAGCGTGTTCCAGCATCCGACTCTCACTGCAATGTCAATACACCACCTCTCCACCTCTCTCTCTCTCTCTAGATTTCCGCGGTCCCAAACTAAATCAATGATGTGAAAACACCGAAGGATGGCGATTAGTATTTCTCAAAGCCATTTAATTCTATGTAGATAACAAAAGTACAGTAAAATAGGTGGTTCTGATTGCAAAGTTTTCAAAAGTGCTTTTTGCTTTCATTGGCAAAAAATAATCTGGTCTCTTTTACTTCGAGGCGCTTCAGCAGCATTGGTACACAAGGTTACAGTAGGAAAAGGAAACAACATCAAGTCAGGTGAAGGCATTAAAAAACCTGCCAAAATGCTCATCCATATGAGACAGAGGCACAATCGTATTTTGCGACAGAAAGGACATTCCTTTTTTCAAAAAAAGAGCCAAGGCTGCAAAAGTGCAAGTGAAGAGCAGTTTAGCTCAAGGTTACCTCCGAAATAAAATAGCTACAGCAACTCGCAGTCTCATACAGTACACAGGTCTCATCTCTCCCTCTCGCCTGGGATAAGAATGTGAATCTCCATTTTGTAGGTTTGCGAAATCAATAAAGAGAAAATTGCCCATCTTTGGTTCAAGAACACGCCCCCCCCCCCCCGGCCCGCTGGAAGCAAGACTCTACCACAGTAAAGCAATCATTTGTCTCTCCCTTCCCTTACACCCCGGTCATTTTACGATATCTTCGATTTATATTACCCTGCTTCCAGTCTCCCCCCCCCCCACCTCCCCATAAACTATCTATAACCCTACAACCTCTCCACACACTTTGGCATCCTCCCTCTATCCTTTTCCTCAACCTACACCCCCTTTTCCATCTTCAACCAATAGTTCCTCTCCTCCTCCTCCTCCTCCTCCTCCTCCTCCTCCCTCCATCTCCCCATGCGGTCACACCAGTGGTTGTTTGTCACCAGCACTGGAGGGAATAGACTCCACACTGGCTTTGTAGATGGGCTTCTTCTGGGAGTGGTCATCACTGGAGGTAGAGAGAGGGGGAGAGAGAGGGGGAGAGAGAGGGGGGGCATGGGAAGAAGAGGAGAAGGAGAGAGAGATGTGTGAGAGAGTGAGAGATGCACAATTATCTGTCAATCAACTGCCCAGAACACCACAGTATCACCCGAAGAAAAAAAAGGTTATTTAGTTTCGCCTCATGATGTGCATGCTTCTGGGCGTACCAAGTCTCAATATATTATATTATATTCCCCTTATGTTTCATGATTAGACTGTGATTCCTGTTTCTTTTCATTTAAGTGAATTTAATAGGCACGCATTTGGTAATGAAATGTACCTGCAAGGTGTTTGCCGACAACAGTGGCAACTGGTGCCGTTCAAGATTTTTTTTTTTTTTTTATGAACATTATTTCTATTACAGCATAATGTATGACTGTCATTCATATTCCATTCACCCAGTTCAATGTAACATTGAGAGGTTTAGGCTTATTTCCATACCCGCCCCAGGCGTGATACTAGATACTACTACTATACTATACTATACTATATACTATACTATACTAGACTACTATACCCATCATGAGGTTGCTACGACCCAGCCTACTGTACAAATGAAAGTTTATAACACAGGTGCACAGGAGGAGAGTTACATTGGAGAAATCAAATCAAGGTGACAGTGACACATTCAATACTGCCTAGCACACTCTTACTCTCAATACTTGCCTGCATCTCGCTGATCTGATCACCCAGTTCACTTTCATAGCAGCCACATAGAGCATCAAATTTGCTTGTTGGGGCGGTGGGCCTCAGTGGCAAGACATTAATAAAAACGAAAGGAGGAGTTGCAGTATTGGATATTTGCAGCCAGCGACACCAGCTTGGATCGGTGAATGTATTGATAAATGTATAGTATGTGACCCGTTCTCTAACTTACTGTTTTTTTAACTGTGACCAGTAGGGAGTGGTCCTCAGTACATATTCTGTCTTTATTTATAGACTCTAGGGGATATTCTCTCTCTCTCTCTCTTTCTCTCTCTCTGTCTCTCTGCTATGTCTCCTCTGCTGGAGGTCACAAGGTCAGCTGCTGAGGCCAACCCATGCCTGATGACACCCTGAGGAGCCTGGTTCCAGTAGGTTTTATATAGAACCATTGGAAGATCATTTGGTTCTTCTCATGAAGAACTGTTTAAAGGTTTTTTGATTTGTCCCTGTAGGGGAACCCTTTTTTGATGCTACATAGAACCCTGTCAAGAAGAACCCTCTACAACAGTTTCTAGGTAGAACCCTTATTAAGAAACCCTCTCATTAAAAAACATTTTACAACGGTTTCTAGGTAGAACCCTCTTATTAAGAAACATCTACAAGGGATTCGAGGTAGAACCACTTGTAGAGGTGTTACAGATGGGGGCGCATTCCCCAGTGTGGTCCCTAGGTGTCTCCCTCCGGCCGCCCGATGTGTCATTCATGGACTAATCACCTGCACCTGTGTTTAATTGTCACTGATGCTTTATGTACCCTCACTTCCCTTCACTCCCCGCTTAGTCTTCACATTGTGTTCACTGTTTGTTGGTCGATTGAGATACGTAAGCCTTTGAATATACAAGTACCCTTTTGTTTTCAAGATTAAGTTTGTGTTTGTATACTGTTTTGCCAACTCTACTTTAAGTAAAGAACCTTTTGCCGCTACCTACTCGTCTGCCTCCCTTTATATGTACCGCACCTGGGTCTGCTTATTATACCAAAACGTTACATAGAGTGTTCTACATTGAACTGTTAGAAAAGGCTTGTAAAGAGCATAACAAAGGGTTCGCTGTGTGTGTGTGTATCTAACCTCACTTCTAAAACCATTAGAAATATCCCTTCTCAGAATCACAGTGTTTAATCTTCAAGTTATTGTTCTTCCAGAGGCTGGTGAATGTGTGGAAACTCAGGGGAGAGGACGGGTCATGGATGGGGTCAGAGACTGGGTTAAGTCGGTCACACCCAGAGAGACCCAGTGTTCTACACAGAATAGGCCTTAAGCACACACACACACAGATAAGCACACACACACACGCACACACACACGCACACACACACACACGCACACTCTCTCTGTCATTGTAAAAGGTGCAATAGCCTTGGTACTATCATAAGAGTCAGCATGAAATATTATGTCAATAGCAGTATAACACATAGACATTAACAGCAAATGGAAGCGGATGAGGAGAGAGAAAAAGCAAAAATTTCAGTAGAACGCACGCACGCACGCACGCACGCACACACGCACACACGCACACACGCACAAGGTCAGAAGGGCATAGGCCTTCAGTGGTCTTCACTCACATGGGTCCCTTGCTGCTCTTGGCCTGCTTGGTTCTGTGGCACAAGAAGACGGTCATGGAGAGGATGACCACCAGGAGGGCCGCCCCCGCAGCTGAGGTCATCAACACGAGACGTCCGTTGGTGGAGTCATACCAGGGGGCATCCTCTGAGGGCCAGAGAGTCAGACACACAGTGACAAACATTACTACCACAAAAGTCATTCAACGATCAGTGTTTCAGTGTTTTTTCCAATGATAAAAAGTAATTACAATGTTATTTACATGTAATTGCCATATAATCTTTTAGCAGATACAAAGTCAAATGTAAAGATTAAAATAAAGTGTAACTAATGATTAAATGTTGATACTAATGCAATGTCTTCACTAGTACATCCAGTTTGATTGGCTTCATCGCATTTTATAGGCTAAGATAATTGGAACGATTGTAATCACAAGGATTATAAATTATATTTGGTGATAAGAACGTGTGGAGAAACCCCACGTGCATTAACCCGATGTAATCATTTCGCAGGTCGCTGATTAAAAAAAAAAAAAGAAGAAGAATGATGAGTATCATAAATTGGATTAGCGGTAATGTTGTAATGTAATTAGTTCTCTACTTCGGTAACATCTTTACTTTCCTAACAAGAGACATCTTATACAGTGCCCAACTACTCTTCTCTGTGATTAAAGATCCACTCTAGAGGGGTGAAAATGGTTGTGTGTCACATGGTATACCTGGCAATCTGAACTTTTCAGCTAAGTCGAAACTCTAATGAATACAACCCCGCCCCCCCCACCCCCCCCCACCCCCCCCATCCATGGTCAGTGGAACAATGGTGAAGAGCAACAGAGCAGCTCCAACAGACTTTAATTAATTAACCTTCCCACCTCTTTTACCCTGCCTGTTAGTTGTTTCAGATGTTAGCCTTGTTAGAATTTCTAAATTACAAATAAGCTGCCAACATACCATCCAAGTAACTAGAACGTTGATTTCCCCCAAGAACAATTGTTGGAGCAGAAGGAGCAGGAGGATAATGTGCATGGATGACCTATTACTGATGCCATTGCACAAAGGCCCATAGCCTGAGAGTACAGTAGTGTCCAATATTATCAACAAATAACTTGTATCTGGTGTGTATTTACACATCTATTCCATGTCATTATTGCTTCACGTTATTTCGTGCTTGTTTGCACTTGTTATCAAGCATTATCGGCACTTCTATTTGGGGCCTGGTCAGGTGAAAACGTTTGGATTGCAAAATAGATGCTTAACATGGCTGTGTAAATAACCAGATCAACATATCCCTATATGCAGCGTGTGGAGTGCTGTGCATAAAGGATGCCGTTCTCTTCTTTCCCCTGTTCCGTGTGGAGAGCAGCAGAAATGGGCCAGTTCGTTCCATCATTGCTAAAATGTGTTGTCTCCCACAACACTGTAGGATTTTCGCGTGGTGAAAGAATAACAGGGCAACGTTATATTGCTGTTTTCTAATCAATAGACTTCCTGTTACCCTATTGAAAATACATTTTGACAAGTAAACATATAGTTCCTTTGATCAATGCCTTTCACAAAATAATTTGGTTGTCTTCAAAGGTCAAAATGTCAAAAATGATCAAAACATTAAACAAATTAAGCAGGCTTTAATATAACAAAGCCTTGTGGGCACAGCGGCGTTTCCACTCTGACCTTACAGGCTAGCAACACACTACACACTTCTATCTGAGGGGGGAGTGATCTGTTTACAAAAACGGTTGGAGGGGGCGGGCAGAGAACTCACCTCAATGACGTCAGGAAGTAAGCAACAACACTACTTATTTCGGACCAAAATGGTTGTATATTGATATACTTATATTACAACATGCATTTTCAGCTTAAAATGACCCTGTCTTTCTGTCGTACAAGACAGGTTGTCCTGCTGTAGCCCAAATCTCTTTCTTCCTATGTACCACACTTGGCCTCTTCTCAAAGCCGATGCCCCTCTCCCTAACCTATATACCCCAGCTCCCCTGTAAATCTCCCTAACCTATATACCCCAGCTCCCCTGTAAATCTCCCTAACCTATATACCCCAGCTCCCCTGTAAATCCCCACACACACACACACACACACACACACACACACACACACACACACACACACACACACACACACACACACACACACACACACACACACCACCCCAGCCCCACCTGGCAGCACAGTGATGGAGATGGTGCGGCTCTTCTTCAGTGAGGAGATGGTGGGGTGTTCAGCCATGCAGGTGTAGTCTCCCCCGTCCTCCACACTCACCTTCTCCAGCGTCAGCTTGGAGGAGGGCAAGATCCAGTCCCCACCCTGGCAGAGGGAATGAGGGAGGGAGGGGTCGGGGGGGGAGACGCAGAGAGAGGGAGAGAGGAAGAGAGAGAGAGAGGGAGAGAAAAAACCCATTACCTATTATGTAAGTGATAAACTCCTTAACAAGGTCTTTGTATTTACCTGAACAATAATCCTGTTGAATTAATGTACATATACACAAGTCATTGACCTAGATAAGAACATAAGCAAAGAAAATCTTCACCATAGCACACTGTTAGCACAACACATAATGAGCTTGCGTGGGAGGAATATTGTTGACACAAAAATATCTGCGGCTATTATTGAGAAGTAGAGCTAGACATAGGAGAGGGACAAATAATGGCAGAAAACACAGGGATTAGCACAAACCAACAACAAAAAAGACATTACACCATGCAAATGATTTGGCTCCGAGATTCTCCTGCCAAGAAAGTCCATTTTCAATTTGAATGGGGGCTGAATTAAGAAGGTTTTCAGTAAAGGCTAGGTTTGGCCAAAACAGCATTTTGTATGCAAATCCAGCTGGCTCCGAAGCATCTACTATTCCGCCTCCGTCCACTGGTCATTACTGAGGGCCAGTGTGCAGCCGGCCGCTGTCCATCAAATGGCCCATACTGAGTGCGTCACTTCCCTGCCCTATAACCCCCCCCTCTACACACACACACACACACGCACACACACACACACACACGCACGCACGCACGCACGCACGCACGCACGCACGCACGCACGCACGCACGCACGCACGCACACACACACACACACACTTGCTCACACACACACACACGCACGCACGCTCGCACACACACACAGACAGAGAGACACACACACAAACACACACACACACACACACAATCTCTTTAATATTTTCTGCCCACTAAATCCAAATGCCAGCAGTCGGCTGCTGTCCATCAAATGTCCCATACTGAGTGAGTCACATCCCTGCCCTATAACCCCCATCTACACACACATGCACAGCACTCTCTCTCTCACACATGCACACACACACACACGTACACACACACACACTTTCTAGAATATTTTCTGCACCCTTAATCCAAATAGATATGTGTGATCAACATATCTTACAAGGCTTTATATCAATACAGTGACAGAGACAAAAAAACAACACTGTTTGTTGAAATATATGCTAAAATACTAAAAATGTCTGGAATTAAACATAGTTGTGAAAAAGGTTGTAAATAATGCATGCTATAAGAGCAAATCTAATTTTAAAGGTGTGAAACGCTTGTTAAAGGTAGATCTCTGGCCTTAACTCTGCAAAGAAATCTTGGCAGAATGACATTAACCTTCAAAATGGATAATAAAAGGGTAACTTAGCAATTATGTCTCACTGTTTTTCTTACAGACTGAAGGGTTCTCTGTGAGCAAGTGCGTGTACTGGTTGGAGACGCACGCTCTGCAGAAGCAATACTCCATTTCACCACTAGGCAGCAGCATATCCACTCACCAGCCTTTTTCTTCTTTGTTTTTGTGCACACGGACGCTAAGACTTTGACATTTAGTCTTAAGAAGTCTTAATACCCTTGGATAAAGAGGTTTGTAGCTTTGGTCACACAGCAAGTTGAATAATTCAACAATGGTTAACTAAACAGAGACAAATCATTAGGAATCTATCCGCATACTGTAATTGTTTTCAGGTTGACTGCCTCTTGTCTAGACCTCATTACACTATTAATCCCTTTTAAGTGGGCAAGCTGCTCTTCAAAAAGAGGAGGGCCTGAACCAAGAGGCCCACTGAATACAGAACACAGAGAACCTCTTATGGAGAAGACAGAGAGAGAGACCAAGCAGAGAGAAAGACGGGATGAAACCTGCATTGGCAACAACCAATCACAGAATCACACTAGTACACATAGGCAGACAGAAGAAGAAGAAGAAGAAGAAAAAGAAAAAGACAGAGAGAGAGAGAGAGAGAGGGAAAGACAGAGACAGACAGACAGACAGACAGACAGACAGACAGAGACAGCCTGTACAGTAGGTACGTCATCTCACATGACAATAGGACCAAAGTACACTCACGTCTTTCTGCCAATAGTACTCTGGGGCCTCGGAGGACGAGGTGGAGCACTCCAACTTCACGTCTTCCCCTAGCCGCACACGCAGGTCCTGCAGGGACTGGTAGGATAGGTAACGAGCTACACCCTCCCGGTACAGAGTCGGAGATCGCATGTCTGAACACGGGGATTGGAGACAGGGAGAAAAAATATACTCAAGCATAAATGGAGAACAGGAAATGTGATAATGGCATTTCAAGGGTTAAGACGTGCACGCACATATTTGTCGAGACATTAATGCGTAAACTGAGCCTTATCCTTGAGTATATTTGAGTATCTAGCCTTCGAATCCTCCACAAATCACCCACGAGGACAGGGCAAATCGATAGGCATGATAATTGGCTTCATCTTCCTCAATCTTTACAATGGTGCAGTGTTGTGTATAATGGTTTATTGTCCTCTCATCTGTATATCAATGGGTGGACTATCTCCATTTCCATGTACCTCATTTTCTCTCTCTCTCTCTCTCTCTCTCTCTCTCTCTATACTAATCATTGCACCATTATCGATTCCCCCTACAGGCGAAGGAGCCTATCAAACAACATTCCAGTCGATTTGATGATCACTAGACAGAGGGGGAGGTGGGAAATAAGCCTTTATGCCATGTCCACCCCTTTCATGTAACTTATAATCTGTGTCTGTGTTCTCCAACTCAATTCCTGGAAGGGCTGTGTGTGTGTGTGTGTGTGTGTGTGTGTGTGTGTGTGTGTGTGTGTGTGTGTGTGTGTGCATGTGTTTTTTTATCTGAGTTCTGCATACTGTAGCACTGTATTTACATCCCCTTGTTATGTGATTTTCCAATGTTGTTAATATAAACAAACACACACACACACACACACACACACACACACACACACACACACTCACAATGCACATTGAGAGTCAGGGGCTCAGAGGAGTTGTTGGGTGCCGTGGTGTTGTCGGTGACGCAGCGGTAGGGCCCCTCGGAGTAGGAGCTCTGGACGCTGCTGATGTACAGAAACAGGCGGCCCGACTCGCGTCTCACGTCAGCATAGCCTTGAAAACAATGGCGGTACAGGTAGCCCACCTCAGGCTCCACACGGTACCACTTCCTCATGTACTGATGGAGAGAATGAAAGAGAGTTAAGGGAAAGAGAAAGAGAAAGTTAGAGAGATGTAAGACAAAGACAGAGTGAGTCGGAGAGAGAGAGAGAGAGAGAGAGAGAGAGAGAGAGAGAGAGAGAATGGTATTTACCTAATCTGCAAACAGCAGCTCAACTGGCCTCGGCCATATGTGGTCCGAGCGATAAGGGTATGAAAAATGGTGATTACCTTCCAAGGGTGGCTAGTCTAAATACTCTCTTTTAACTATTTAAATATCATATAGATAAGCTAAGCACTATGTACTGTGAACCAACACACTGTACAAAGTGTGACTGTATGGTGTTGCAGCACTTCCCTTGTTGTAACAGCACTTCCCTTATGCCCGACCAAGCACTACCACAGTCGCTGTCCTCACCTTGGCGAAGCGCTCAAAATGGACCTGGCTCATGTTCACTTCTGAGTCTGTGATCAGACACTCCAGCATGACATCATCCCCCTCCAGAATGGGCTTCTCTGGCCCCTTCAGAGCAAGGGAAGCTATTAGACACAGAGAGAGTAACAAATGAAGCACATTATCATACAGTTTGTGATACAGTCTTTGTTTGTTTACTTCTTGCCATGGAATAACATAAGTGGTTTCTTTGTTCGAAGAATTTGTTGTTGTTGATAAACCTAAGTAGGTGGACTACATCACGGTGAAATGTTAGACTCAGGCTGCAGGCTGTGGTTAAGCCTACTTTGGGCTGCAAAACATCCAAAAAACAACCTCTTCCTTTTCCTGGTCTTTGTCTGTTAGAAGCAATGGCTGGAATTTAGCCAAAACCCCCAAGCCCTAGACTAAACACATGATCAACAGGTTCCTCTACTTTCCCGGGAGATAGATGATGGTGATAATATGGGCCCTCCACTGGACAGAACGGGTTAGATCAAAAACAGACACAGACTGAATACGCACTTTTATTTGTCAGAATTTCTTCAAAAGTGTAGCCTACCAATTCAAAGGAATGAAACGGTGATTTATCGCCTTTATCACGGAACATGTAGAACGATAACAAGTAGAAATATTTTAGATTGTTTAAATGTTCCCCAGTGACATTTGCTTTCTCTACAGGCTTTGTCGCCAACGTAAACAAAATCCCCTGTGGTCACTTGTAAAGTTTTGTTTGTCACATTTCAGTTTCGCTTCTAGATAATTCGATTTCCAGGGGAATTCCTCGAACACCTTAACAAAGTAACTACCTGAACACTCTGGTAGGCATTCACTTTAAATTAATTATAATATAAATAAATAAAAGGATGGCTACAAATGCATTATTAGTGGATAACTTTAAATGTCAAGATCTAACTGCAAGCTATACGAATAGGAAACACATAGTTGACCTGCAAATGTTGTATCTCAAAATCATTATAACATATTATATATATATATATATATATATATATAATATAAAACTGTAGCTGGAGCCATTAAAAGTGATTATTGACCACCAATTAAAAAATGTTTAGGTTACACTGAGTTGAAGAATCTAGGCTATATTTTTGGAGTAAGTAAGTAAGATTATATTTACCATAAGTGCTGTGAACATGTACCATCATTGCAACCGCGAGGATTAAAAATCCTTTCATTGTAAAAGGATGCGGATCAACTTCAACTTCGATGACAAAGTACGTCTGCTACTTCTCCAAGTATTCGAGAGTCTGTTTGAAGTGAAAGTTTGGTTTGACTACTTATCCATACGAGATGAGGCGTGGCTTGCAGGTCTTGCTTTCTGCCTGTCAATGCGCACATTAGGCTATGGCTGAAGAGCAATTAAGAGTTTATTCCCCGTACCAAATCGTTTCAAACATGTATAGACCACTTTCTTTCTCCCTGAGTGAGCAGTTCTAAATAACTTCTATCCGCCTTTGATGTGTTGAGTATAAACAACACTTGCGTAGCCTGCACAATAACAAGAAAAAGACGCTCCAATTACCAGGCGCGTGAAGGTGCGTCACTTGTCTCCGTGCACTCTGAATGTTGAATGTTATCACGCTACTTCTCGTCTTGTTATAGAGTTCAGTGGCCTACCAGATTTGTAGTGGAATCTGCTCCTGACAAACTAATTTCACAGCATATAAAGGCAAATGGCTCTGCGCCCCTGCAAATATTATTTTACGCATAGCCTATGTTTGGATGCGCGTCGCTTGATTTTTCGCGCCACTTGAGACCGTTTCAGCGCAACCAGACAGTAATCACTTGAGAACACTTTTCACTTTCATTTTTAAACAAATTAGGATGAGAAGGATTTTGTTGTTGCAGCTCGATTCGCCCATAAGCAGGAAAGATAAACTTGACCTCCACTGTTAATGGCGCTTGAACAAGCTACAATAGACAGACAGTATCCTGCCTTACTTAACATGTATCCTGTTTCCACACAATGACGTAGTTCTGGTGAATTCGACCTTTGTTTGTATTGCTTCCCAGTTTGCAAGGTCCTGTGGGTTTATTTGCAGTTTCGCAAGTATCAAAGTGACTTGTATATGTTTGATACAAGAGCCCCCCAGATAATTTCACTGGTCTCACTTCTGGTGGCAATATCGAATTCACACCTGAATGCCCCCAGTTTAGTATCCATTTATGCATTTACAACCATATCTGGAGTCACTGAGGAGTTGTGTTCCCCGTTGACGTGTCTGTTTAAATTTCTGTCCACATACATAATGATTCTGTTGTTGTGCCGTTTTACTGTTGTATATTGTAGACATAGTATTTTTCAAGGAATTTTGGGATACGAATGTGACAGACACAAACAGTTTTGTCGACATCTTGTGGATGTGAAGAAAATACGTTCATGAGTCCTGTAACATGAATGAACTTCAGGATTCCCCATCCATTCGTGGCTCGGGCCAGATAATGTTGTTGTATAGCTGTCATGGGTGAAAAATGCTTTGATAAATTCTATTATATCGCTCTGATTTGATCAGCCACTGGGGGGCAGGAGACGAATGGGAGTGTGTTCACCGGAAATATAATGTGATAAAACGGAAGTTCTAAAAGGAAATCTGTCTTGCCTCAAAACTGGAAGCAAGAACGGCTTGTGCAATTTGTATTTTCAGAAAATTATCAAATTCAACACTTCAAAACATGGGGAGATAGTGTCTGTATTATTAGGTACGTATGTTAGCGCTTAGATTTCAAATATATATATGCTGGAGACATAAAAGGCGAGGTAAACTAGCTAGCGTTAGCTGAATGTTGTTGTGTTTAGCATAACATGCTAGATAACGTTACTTAGCTTGGTTTAAGCATGTACGGATCAAACAGGTTAAATACATGTGCTGACTCAGACGATATAATACAAAATATGACTTTTTTGAAATACTGTCTTCATGTTCTATGGTTAATATGACTAGTGTCTCATGTCCCTGTTTTCTTGCTCGCTAGTGGTGTTGTTGTGCTAGCCAGACAGCTAACAGCTAGTTGTCATTCTGGAGTTAACTCAAATTTCTATCCTTGTAACTCAAGTCAGCAAATATTTTTAAGCAACAGCACGTGCAAAACTATTGTGGATGTGCCTATTAGATGGCCATGTCAAAATCAGCCAACAATGTGACAGTAACTGCATGTTATTTATTTCTGCATGTATGTTATTTCTATGCAGACCAGTAACTTATATTGATACATGGGAGCTGTTTTTGTAACTATCAAATAGTCAGTAGCGGTCCATCAGGACTATTAACTTGCTGTTCGTGTCAGTGAGTTTCATTTACAAATAGCCTAGGTTTTAATTCTTTGGAGTAGGCTTACATGGAGCAAGGAACACCTCTTCAACACTTTTATTCCCTCTGTACCTACTAGATTGACGGACCTGGTCCCTACGAAGACAACAAAGCCTCAGGACCCAGGAGGCCCCATCACCTGACACCCTAGGGACTGTCGGATTATGACCCAGTACCAACCACAGGTTAACCGCTCCAACTTCTTCACCGTGAAATCCGAGGCCTCGTCCACGCCACCTCTTGCTACCAGCATGGCTAACAGCACTGCCTCTGCCCCGGGGAAGGTCCTGGGTACACCTGGGCCCGCTGGCAGAGTCAGCCCTGAGGGAACTCAGGTGAGCTCTGTTCACCAAGCTGTTGACTGTCTGCAACCAGTATAATACATTTCACAAATACGTTAAGGCAAAAAGCGTCATGGCTCCAGCCCTCACATAGTTCTTGCACATTAGCACTTTCTTTTTCTTTTTTTTTTTAAATTTATTTTTAAATGTTTTTTATTTATATTCTCAAACACAAAATACCACAACATACACAAAACCACAACAAACACATAGAACATACACATAATACACACACAATAGATACATATTACAACAACAAACACATACAACTCTGCCCCCCCCCCCCCCCCCCCCCCCATGTACTGGCTGAATCTTGAGTAATGACCTCTGCTTTCCAACCAGGTGCTCAGTAAGAAGAAGCTGCAGGACCTGGTGCGAGAGATTGACCCTAATGAGCAGCTCGACGAGGACGTTGAAGAGGTTTGTGCCTAGTTTTTGCTTTCCTTCATCAAAGCTTGTTTTCCCAAAGCCACAGATGATAGTAGATGGAATAGAGGTGACCTCTGGTGACCTTCTATGGACCTCCCTCACCTGTTCTCCTCAGATGCTGCTGCAGATAGCAGATGACTTCATCGAGAGCGTGGTGACGGCTGCCTGCCAGCTTGCTCGCCACCGCAAGTCCAACACCCTGGAAGTGAAGGACGTCCAGTTGCATCTAGGTGAGTTTCAGACGCACTGGCAGCCGGTGCTGCATTGTATGCAACACTGTATTGACACACTCCAACACGTTTAGTCCTTGGTCCAGGAGTACTGAAATTCACTGTAAATTAATTTAACTGAGACATGGGGACAATGTATTTTTTAATGCGCTGTATTGGTGAGGGGTTCTCTGCTGGGATGTGTTAGCCTACACTTAATCCTATTTTCTCGTGTCACTTTCACAGAGCGCCAGTGGAACATGTGGATTCCAGGCTATGGGTCGGATGAGATCCGGCCGTACAAGAAGGCTTGTACGACAGAGGCCCACAAACAGGTTAGTGCATCATGGATTTATTTCTAACACACCCTGAGAGAGAATTCACTGTTGTTCCTACTGCATAATTTGAACTTGCCAAGAATGGTCTTCTTATTTGCATATGGAATGGCCAATGAATGCATGTTTTGTGTGTGATGTGCCTTCAAAGGGATGCACGTTCAAATAATGCAACAACGTCTGAATTGTGAGCAAGTTTTCTAACCAGTTCAATTTGTCCCGTTTCAGAGAATGGCATTGATCCGCAAGACAACCAAAAAGTAGCAAGACCTGGAGCCAACGCAGGAACCGCCTGGGCACCAACCCTCTGTGCTTTTTGCTCTTTATTTTCAATTGGGGGTTTTGGGGGGGGAAATTGTTGTGAAGATGGTGCAAGAGTGGGTTTTGCAACCGGCTGTCAAGAAAGGAAAAAACTGTATATTTCTAATAACGGGGGATGTTCTTTCACCCAACCTTTTGTGTGTTACTTCAGCACCATCACACAAGCATCTTGATCGACGCCGTCTTTCCTTTCTAGTGCTTTTCACCACCAACTGGCCAAACACAGATGCACTCCTCATTCAGTGTATGTGTAACAGTACACTCAGCTATAGAGTTCTGTTTTGGGACAGTGTCTAATAGCGCATCCATTATGCCTTTTGATATGCCGTAGTGTGTAGAGATGCCAATGTTATTGACTGTGCTGTCCTCTCAACAAACATGTCCTCTTTGTCCAAATTGTCTCACCTCATGTCGTTTTTTGTAGGTATTGTCTTCCAGCAGTTTAAAAAAAAATGTTTTTTTTTTTTTTTTTTTGAAGAGGATAACCTCACAATTCCCGTTTTGTATACGGTGGCTACCATGCATTCTATTCTCCCATTTTGTTCTTTTTGTCTGGCATGCATTTGCTGTTGTGTGTTTAGTGTTCTGAATGTAGTAGGTTTTTGTCACACAAGCAAACTGTTTCCCTAAGTCTAGCATCAGAACGGCACACCATTTAGTTTATTTACCCTGACGGCAGTATGTTTGGACTGCTATAGAGACCTGATGTCATCTCCATAGTTGAGTAGAAATAACCCATGACATTGTCTTTTCATAAAATGTCACTGATAAACAATAAATGACTGATTATTATTCAAAAAGAATAAGCATATGTTGAAGTATGGCTTATATTGCCAGACTGCAGTGAGATAGGGTTGGGTAAAGGGTCATTGTTAGGGGAAGCGAGGGGACGGAGTAACATTTTTGACTTTGTATGGCAGTGTTTTTAGTTTAACCTGTGTTATTTTTATTCCATAAATAAAACAAGATTCATATTTCACTTGGCATTTGATTGTGCGTTTATTTAATGGTTTGCGCTTTCTGGTCATTTGTACATTTTTTTAACCAATTAGGTTTTCCCCAGATCCCATTCCATAAGTTGCATGTGCAAAATCACTTGCCAGGGAAAAGGATATAAAGGATTATACTGGATTTACATTCTAGGAAAACGTACTCCAGCACCTGTCAGCAACGGTCAACCAAATGACCCCAGTTGGGTTCCTCTACATACATTTGCAAGTATTTTACATGTGTTTACACTGTCCATCTTCTATTAATATACAGAACAGATTTGCTTTCAAAACCACAAAGCACAACATGTATTTTCCTGTTGTAAGACACCTCTCTCTTCCTGATATTGAAGATCCTCAGGTCAAGATTATTTACATATGTCCAAGATGGGCAGTTCTGATGGCAGTCAGCCTTACAAGAACAGAACTGTAAAGGCCATGGCACCTTGAGTCCCAAGAGACAACTTTAGTCCAGGATATGAGATATCTGTGTAAACCAGAGTAACACAGGAAAAACAGAGTTAACTACAGCATCTCTTGCTGTTCTGGGTCGGCGTGTTCGGCAGAGACTTCTGTAACTGTAATGCTGGTGGAGCCGAGCACTTGACCCCGTCCCAGCCCTGTCGTAGCTCCACCTCCCCGCTCAGCAGCCCCTGGTACACCCTGCGGGTGAGCAGCTCGAAGGCCTCTGTCACTCCCTGGCCCGTCTTGGCCGAGGCCTCGATGTAGGGCATCCCCAGCTGGGCCGCCAGCTTCTCAGCCTCCTTGCAGCTCACCTCCCGCACTCCCTGGGCGTCCCGGTCACTCTTGTGGCCCACCAGGATGAACAGTACTGTGTGGGGTTGTACCCGCTCACACACCTCGGCGTGCCACTCTTGTATGTGCTCAAAAGAGGCACGGTTGGCCAGGTCGAATACCAGCAAACCCCCGACAGAGTTACGGTAGTAGGAACGGGTCACTGACCTGAGAGAGAGAGAGAGAAGGAGAGCGACAACACGTCATACAACTAATGGCTTTAGATTGCTTACATTTAATTAAATCTGTTAATGAATGAACCAGTAATCAGCTAGATATATGCCATTTAGCTGACGCTTTAATCCAAAGCGACCTAAATTGCAGTGAGTGCATTCATTTCAGTATATATGGTCCCAGCAAACCCACAACCTAAGCGTTGTTAGCGCCATGTTCTACCAACTGAGCCACAGAGGATCACAATAGAGTGAAGAACGACCAAACAATACCCAGTTCTAGTTCAGTGACCTACTGCAAAAGAGGATGTGGTTAGGGTAGCCTACATTCATTGAAAGAGGAAGGTTTACTATTTTAATTTCCAGAAAATGGACATCAATGTCTGTGACCCTACAGTTTCAAGTGAAAGTCTCTCAGGTCAGTTATCTGGCAGGGTAGGTCATGCCTCAACTACCCTAGATTTCCATTTAGAATTTGCATATTAAATTTGTGTTTAGATAATGTGACTGAGAGACACTGCACATATAGGCCAACAGTACACCATTCTGAGTGAGGACATCACTTATAAATAGGCTGTATCTCTCACACCCCTCATGGAAATATATAGAAACGTTGTATGTGGTTACAAGGTGTGAGAGGGAGACAGAGACAGAGACAGAGAGAGAGAGAGAGAGACAGAGAGAGACAGAGAGAGAGAGAGAGAGAGACAGAGAGACAGAGAGAGAGAGACAGAGAGAGACAGAGAGAGAGAGAGAGAGATCCCTGTGTAAGCGAAAGACAGATAATTGCACTATGGTTGAATGTCATCCCATCACCACAATGCCAATATCATGTGTGAGAGTTTAGCAGAAGAAACTGCTAGCCACTAAGTTCAGGAAATGTTTTGTTCGGCTCAGGTGACTCAGAGGATTGGCTGGATGATCAGTACATAAAGGTAACAGGCACAGGGCTTTTTCTGGTGGTTGGAATGTCCAGAGCATTGCAGTTAGAAATACAACGAGAGAGAGGAATGATAGAGCAGGAATGATTCATGTTGAATAGAGCCGTATCTTTTCTATGCAGTATAAGTGCAGGCAGGGTTCACCTGGCTACATACACCCCAGGTGTTCATTACATTCTGTAAGGAGGGAGGGTCTGACCCACCTTACTCCAATATAGCCTCTATTGTGTTCATGAGATGTGTTACCTTCAAGACAAAGACTGATGAATACTCCTTGTGTGGAAAAATACCCTAATAAAAGAGACAGTTGTTGTTTATCCATGTGTTACATTTGCATATCTTGGTTCTAACAGAGAATTCTCCTCTTGAAAAATTTTTATAATTCTGAGCCTTCTGAGCCTCTGTAGATTTCTACATGCTCCCACAGATCCTACATGCTCTTGCAATGATGCAGCTGGCTGTATGATTTTAAGCAGTATGCCATGACATACCATGTCAATGCCATACTGTCGCATGCCACTATACCATGCCAAGAGAGTGGTGATGCCAGTCTGCTCACGCAATGCTGTCAGTGAATAAAGAGAATGAATAATATCGCAGAATGGAGAAGCCTACTGCTGTCAACTGAACCAACGTGTGTGTATAGCACAGTTCAGGTCTCCTTACCTGAACCTCTCCTGACCAGCAGTGTCCCAGAACTGCAGCTTGACCCTAACGCCTGGCTCCACTTCCAGGAAGTGAACGAAGAAGTCCACCCCGATCGTCTCGTTGATGCACTCCAGGAACATGTCCTCTGTGTATCTCTTCAGCATGGACGACTTGCCCACCGTAGAGTCACCCAGCATGATGATCCGGAACTGGTACTGCCACAGAGTCAGGTCCATGGTTGAGGGGAAGGAGGAGAGATGAAAGGAGGTTTGGAGAGAGGGTGGCAGTAGACGACAAAAAGCTGTAGAAACTGATAGAGACGCAGGCCTGGAGTAGGGGGAGGTAGACAAGAAACAGCTGAAGAGGTGGCGGGAATCCGCTGGAGGTTTGGACAGAGGAGGGTTCCCTCTGGGAGCCACAGCCAGCCAAGGAGGGTCTGACAAGCAGGAGCTGGTTCCTAGACGCTCCCTCTGTGGAGCAACGGCAGGAGAGCGAGCCTGGAGCCACTCCTCAACAATCCCAGAGCTTTCTAATGCCAGGAAGAGCCAGGGAACACCCTCACATTGTTGATCACCTGCAGCCAAAGTGTGTTTCGTTGGTTTGTTGTGTGCGTCTTCAATCTCCGCCAGTTCTCAGTGAAGGTGTGGGTAGTAGAATGTCCATCTCATAGCAGAAAAGCAGAAGGGTAGCTATGTTGGTTTTGCTGCCTTCCTCATCCGTGCAGATGTCGTCTGATACTGTAAGCAGCATGTGTGTGTGTTCTGTAGGGGTGGGGACTTCCAAAGTTTGCCTGTGCCTGCTTGTTGATACTTGACAAAGGGAGGGGTGTAAGTGGTAGAGGGAGGGAGGGAGGGAGGGAGGGAGGGAGCGAGGGAAGGAGGGCCCTCAGAGAAAAAGGGAGGGAGAAAGAGAGGAAGTTGCTACTCTGTTGTGGGAGTGCATTCTGTATGATATCAAGGCAAGCCTAGCATTTCCTGTTGTCAACATCTCACAGTAGCCTGTGTGTCATTAAGCAAGCATATAAAGTAGGGGAGAGTACAAGCATCCACTGTTAATCGTTGTCCAGGGAGCTATGGTTAGTCATTAGCTTCTGGTCATTTTAATTCCCCATTCTGGAAAAGTCTTCCACATATCCTGCTGCATGTTAGTACAGTTGAGGAACTCAAAAAGGGAAGTTGACAACAATACAAGCCTAACTCTCGTAGAACATATTAGGGAGGGCTGGGGACTTTAATAACTCAGGGTGCAGTCTGTCTGTGCGTGTTTGAGGCTAAAAATAAAAATGATGTGAAGACTAGCGGTAGCAGCTTATCTCCCAGCTCACTTCTTGTTTAGTACAGGAACTTAGGTGCAGACTTTTTCCACAAACTTCTTCCAGTTGCTGTTAATGTAGTCAGACTGCAGTGCATATTTCACTTGACACTTGATGAAAAACACCTGTGAGTCACAGAAGGCTTAGTCACTGATGAAAAGCAGAACCCGGACAGTGTTAAGCTTAACTGTTCATGTAGGGCTGGACTTCCACAGGTGGAAAGACCCTTGCTTTCACAGGAGGAATGACACACATTTAATGTACTTTCCTCATCAGATTTCCAGATAATAACACATATACTGGCAGACTGTACATACTGAACATTCTTTATAATCAACAATATTATGTAGCCTACATTTTGTACAGCCATTATCAATTTAAATATTGTGTCATGAACATGCTTCCAAATGGATGAAAGATAAGTTGGGATAAGAGTGCTTGCATAGAGATGCTCTGTGTCAAAGTATTTCTGTAAACATACAAGTTTAGTTCTTGTGAGCATCCCAGAAAGGTTCCAAGTAGTAGTTCTCACTAAGCGTTTGATTATAGATGTTAACATCTCAGAACGGTCATGTTATGATAGGAAATTAAACTATCGCTGAGACACCAAAGGCTTAGACTGTCTGGGCCTGTCCTCATTCGCTGTGGTGTGTTGACATTGTGTCACAGATGTAAATGAGCCATATGCATGCATTTTGCTAAGGTGTCGTTTTAGTGTTAAAAGATAATATTCCTCACATCCTTCATTTTAAGCCTGGTAGCAGTGGGTGATCTCAGAGCTTGGTTGGTGGCGTTACTTTCTGTTGTATGAATGGGATACTGCATAATGATTTACTCAGCTTACCTGTATATACTAACAGTATTCAACTTTAAGGAAACTTTAGTTTTCTACTGAATGAATGCATGTCAATTTAACCTGTGATTTCTGGGTCAAAAATGTTTTGTATGGACTCATCAGCCAATCATATCGTTTGGACTTCATTCTCTAGGACCCCAGACAGCCATCGGCTAACCTTCCATCTCCAACTCACTAGACTTAGTCTGCCATCAGCTGAACTTAGCATTGACCCTGGGTGTTTTTAAGTGACGTACCCTAGGAGAGTTCGCAGGAGACCTGATGGCAGGGCCGTGCACAGACATTTTGGGGGGCAGGGGCTCAAGCAAAAAAAAAAAAAAAGGGCACTCATCCCACCGACACGCAATATACCCACCCCGATGTTGCCACACCACCGCCATCCACAATCACACTATGTTCATAACATGGGACCTGTTTAAATTCTACTGAAACACATTATTCCATGAAGAAATCACAGATTTGATGTAGTAATGCAAGTCAGTCAGTGTAAGTAATGCAGTCAGTCATGTGTTCAGTTGTTTAATTCAGTTGTTGCAATTTAATGGCATTCAAATGAATCATACCTTTCCAGTATGTACACTTCCTAGTGTGGCATGGCTCATGCTCTACAGATTGTATCACCCTGTCTACAACAGAAATTCACACAGACATCACAGTCTTCAATCTTTATTCCAGGAACAGGAATAACAAAACATAAAACACATGCAATAAATAATTCCAATGAATAATTAAAATAAATAAAAAGGAATAAATAGGCCTATATAAAGAAAACATCTCTATAAGGTAATACATGTAAATCTAGCCATATAGCTGAAATACCTGTTTAAACAACATAAAACATTAAAATAAATAAATATTACAAAGAAAAACAATGATAGGCCTAAATAATAGAAAAGGGGAAGACTAATCACTAAACTACCAAAACTATGCAAAACGTAACTAGCTGCTTCAGAAACTAATTGCATAGTTGGAAGTTGTCCTGCAAGAAGGAGATAACGGCGTTTTAATGATAATTAGACTAGCTTGCTTGCTCGCGAGTACCGAGGCCAGTAATGACGAAATTACAGCGTGAAGGTGGCAAGTCCTAGTGACCTACTTCATAGTTTTTTAACGGATATATAACATAAAAAGTAAGTAAGTGTTGTTTAATCGTGGTTTCATAATTATAACAGTGCCTACCTGAGTGATATTATTCACCGTAACCGGGCTGAGGATGTGGTGCTTTTTGTGAGAAGTTGTATTCGGAATGTCTGAAGATGCGACGTTGATTGATTGATTGAGACAAAACCATTTGGAGGGGGGGGGGGGAGTACTTTTTAAATTGATACGGTGTATTTTTTCATGGATACTACTATACATTTGCCTCTTTATATTTGATAGAATTTCAATAACAAATAAAGAAAAAATAAAATACAATTAACACCAGTCAAAAAAGGGCACTTTTTGACTCTGGGGCAAAGGGCAGGGGCTCAAGCCCCCCTTGGGCCCTATCTGTGCACGCGCCTGCACCTGTGGCAGCATCGTTTAGCCCACCCACAGAGTCAGTCAGTGCTTTGCGAAACATTACAATCTGAATTCATGTCACGTAATTGCACAGACGTCTCACGCTATCGCGTGAAGAAACGCATTCCCTAATATGGGGACCGGATTCGTAATTATTTGAGTTGACTCGATTCTGGGGTTACAACAGATTGCTAATGGGTTATTTAATTAGGATAACAGTCTATTGTATAGTAGCATACATTAGCGTACGTCTACTGTGCGTAGGCCTACTTTGAAGTCCCTGAATTCAATCAACTCCATGCGTAAAAATTACCAGTAGTTCAGGCTACAGATTACCTACCGTGATATGCCGACTGTGTAACGTATTAAATGAATTTATGTTGGAAAATTGCTTCTTCTGTCATTGTCGGAATCGTCTTACTCCATCTCCATCTCGCTTTATGTTGCTCTCTCTCACTATATGCGATGCAATCTAACACACTAACACTGCCTACATCTAATCCAACTGGATGATGTACTGTATAACACACACGCACATACACACACCACACACACACACACCTTCTCTTTATTATCATACTTGCACAGATCGAGATCTAACAACATAGCCTATAGGCTTATGTCAAAACAACTTTTTATAACATTTTTTTTTTTTTTTTCAATTAAAGTATTATAGCTAAGCTTGGAATTGGTTCTGGTTCAGGGGGGTCAAGTCAGACAGGTTCTGGGGAAGGGGCAGGCTGTGTGGCCACTGAGGGTGACTGTGGCCCCCATGTGGGGAGAGGTGGTGGTGAACCTGACGGCAGCATGGGGGACACCTATGGGTTGAGACAGTTCCTCATCAATATCTTTACAGTTCTGATGCAATCCAATTAAACTATCTATTAATATGTTTTTTATATATGAATCATCGCCATATAATTTCCATATTCAGCGGATCCCATATTAGTGATATACGTAAAACCACCAGAGGCCTAAAGGAATTCTGCCTCCACAGATCACAACAGCCTACCAGAGGACGTCCATGCTTGGGTGTGAGGAGGGGCGAGGAGGATGAGAGGATGAATAAAGTGCTCGGTGAGTGTAAGCGTTGTGTGTATCGACAAAAAAACGGTTCACTGGTGCAGATGCATGACACATGCATACCCTATCATATATGGTAGTAAAACAATATTTGGAACTTTCAAAGTATCTAAATGGACACTTTATTGTCAATAAGCATCCTTTTACAGTTTGCAAAAAATATGACCACGTCATTTTAGAATATTGGCAAAGCGGTAAAATGTATGGTAAATTCTAGAACATGTTTCATTAGCACTGCGGGGGATACGCTGGACATTGTTGTCGTGACAACGGAAGAAACAATACCTCGACCATTATTACGTCAACTGTGTCAACGCTCCTAGTAATAGTAATAGTAAAACCAGCACCACAAATATTTAGACAAGGAAGCCATGATTTCAGCTCAGCTTTTCGACTGAGTCATTAGCATTCATTTATTCACAGCAAAGTAAAGATGGATAGAGGAACTTTGCTTAATCTGCTTAGAGAAAAGGACAACATGATTAGTCACCTTAGACAGACCCTACAAAACAGGTCTATGGAGAACTGCATGGGTAGAAATATGCAGCTAAGTGGGGGTGAGAGACTCTGGTACCAGACCGCTCTGAGTGAGAAGGATAAGAAACTCTCCTCTCTCCGCCAGCTCCTAGACAACCACCAGCTAAACCAGCAGAGAACCATCAGGGCCCTGGAGGATAAATGGAAGAAGGAGAGAGAAGGGCTAGAGAAGGGGAGGACAGATGCTGTCGAGTGGGGAATGTCCATCTTCAAACAAAAAGATGACCTAATTCTTTCTCTTAGGCTCAAAATGGAGTCCATTGAGAACGACACCAAAGAGAGAGAGAAGCAATGGGTGGAGGAAATGGAGAGCAAAGTGGAGAGCAAAGTGGAGAGCAAAGTGGAGACCAAGGTGAGAGACGTGGAGCTGAGGGAGATGTTCAGGGTCAAAGAGAAAGAGAAGCAAATCAACCATCTCCTTCAGGCCATGGAGAGGTCTAAGACAAAACAGGACAAAATGGCCGAAGCCCACACAGGCATCCGGAACCTCTGTGCCTCACAGGAGAAGACCTGGAGAGAAGAGAGGGAGGAGATGGAGAGGCGGGCCAGAGAGGCAGAGCAGAGCAAGGTGGAGGAGAGAAATGAGAAGACCACCCTCCAACAAACCGTGGAGTCTCTACAGACCCAACTGGATGACATGTCCAAGGCCCACAAGGACCTCCAGACCCTCTCCGCTGCTCAGCAGGAGGAATGGAGCAAGGAGGTAAAGGAGTTTGAGCGTAGGACCCGAGAGGCAGAAAATAAAGGTATGACCAAGGGTCAAAAGGAGACAGAGATCTACGCGCTCCGCCAGGCACTCCTTTCTGCTTACTTCGAAGTGGATGAAATGGCCAACATTAGTGGCCGCCATGAGGCCACCTTAGAGAAGAGTTGGAATGAGAGTAGGGAGACGGAGAGGAGGATGAGTGAGGCTGTGGAGAAGTGTCTGACGAAGGAGAAAGAGGTGGAGACCTTGGGAAGAGAGAGGGAGGCGCTGCTACAGCTGCAGAAGCTGAAGGACTGTGAGGTTGAAAAGGAGAGAGAGCAGATGAGAGATCAGCTCGACAAGATGGCCACAGATCTGGAGAAAGCTCAGAAAAAGGTACAGGATAGGCACTTCAATTAATCATTAGACTTATCCACATCACTTTATTGAAAACAGGTCAAAAGGAGTTGATCATGTTATGAATCATGTGGTTTTGTATTTTTATACCATATCTCTTGTTTCAGACCCATTCAAAGAAAGGATGCATGACTGTCTTCAAGCGAAAAAGACAGAACAGGGCCGACATCCCGGACGGGAAGAAAGTGAATGACAGGAATGAGAGAGGGAAGAAAAAGAAGGAGTCCTGCTAAGGATGATGATTTTTTAAAACCCTCTCCACCGCCCCCTTTCCCCCCTTTTCCCTTTCCCCCCTTCCCCTTTCCCCCTCCCCCCCTTTTCCCCTTTCCCCCCTTTTCCCCTTCCCCCTTTTCCCCCTTTCTCCCTTCCCCCTTTTCCCCCTTTCTCCTTCCCCCCTTTCCCCCCTCCCCCCCTTTTCCCCCTTTCCCCCCTTCCCATAGTGTGTACTTTTTATGAGCACACTTCAATTACCCTTACAGCCTTATTATGACATTCTCTGTCAAATGAATTGAGATAAATAAACCATTCAATTATCTCCTAAACACCATGACTGAAGTGTTTATTTTTTAGTTTTGTTTATAATCCACCCAATCTCATTCAAGTTCACTTTGTTCTAGCTCAGTGAAACAATATACAATATAGTGAAACAATCAATATATCACAATTATTGCAAGTAGGCATTTCTATTTAAAAACAAAAGTAGTAGCAGCCACAGTGCTAGTGAAAGGGTGGCAAGGAATTGTTACTTCATATTTGTGATTGTATTTATGAGGTAAAGTGTAGGTCCATCACAAGTGGGAGATGTTGGGAAGAGCAATGCTATTTTAACATTGCCTCTCCCACTCTCCCTTCAGGTTGAGACACCTGTGCAGGGCCATGCGCAGACATTGAATACTACTATACAATTCCCTCTTTTATATTTGATAGAAAATACAATTAACAACAGCCAAAAAAAAGGGCACTTTTTGACTCTGAGGGCAAGAGGGCAGGGGCTCAAGCCCCCCTTGGGCCCTATCTGTGCACGTGCCTGCCTGATGGGACTGTCTGTGTCGTTTGTCAGAACTGCCCGATATCATCAGTTGGACACCCATGTGTGAACAACATGAAAATAAAGATGACCAGTTTTTGTATTGAGCTTTATTTGACAAGTTATGAATTCAAACTCATACAAACTTGCATGTTCACACCATGCAATACAGGTGCAAGGACTGTCATTTGAAACAAGCATGACTAACAACACACTGAAAACAGTGATATACTCAGGGTCACTGAATATCACAGACATAATCAGAAAACATATATCCAGAAACATGTATTGATATTTACAGACACACCAAAGTTAACACCTTAAGACACTGCAAATACATACAACATGCATTGCATTTCCTTTTAAAAAAAAGATCACCTACTGAGATCACCTACTGCTACCAGACTCAACTAGAAAAAGATGTTCCAGAAGAACATCTGGAACCAGTAGTGCATGCAACTTGTGACCTCTAGCAGCTGGAGGGGAACTTCATCTCACAGATCTCAGAGTCTGGAGAGCTGCTGTCACTGCGGTCACTGTACGTGTCTCTGCAATACAAGGGAGGTAGCAGATATGATACTTGGATAACTTTTGTTTTGTTGTCATTTCATTTCTTACAATAAAATCCAATTGTGGCCCTCGTTGTAAGACGTGCAATTTCAATATCATAGTGCAGGAGGTGCTTGTATTTATCTGTCTCCGTCTGTTGGGTTATATAGTAGATGATATGAGACCTTGTCAGCGTGGTCTTACCGTGGTGACAGTCTGCATCCCTTCTGTAGGTAGCTCTGGAGCTTCCCGGCAGCGGCCAGCAGGAGGCCAAAGTAGGGAGGGGAGGGCTTGATGGGCCTGGAGGTGAACTCTGGGTGATACTGTACTCCCACAAAGTAACAATGATCTGGAAAAACAACACAACACAACACAGGTAGACAGGTGATCAGAGACCCATTACGGGAGTATTACAGATCACTACGGATTTTGGTTGAGCTATACATTTTAGCTGTAATTCAATACAGAGAAAAAAGTACAAGTACTGTACTGGAATATGGAGAGAATGCATTTCAGCATTTTGTGGAAGCAGAGACAGAGATGTTATTCCATGGCCAACATGGTCAACTCACCATCCAGTTCAATGACCTCCATCCTCTCTCCCTCTGTGTCCTGACCTACGAAGTGGAACCCTTTCTCCTCAAAATGGTGCCTCAGCTCAGGATTCACCTGTGGATGAGTGGGACAGATCTCTCATCAATTCAGTCCATTCACACTTACTAAGATTACCATAGCTGACGTACTATAAGTACAATCAGAATCAAACATAATGCTGACTCCTCTGTTAGCATTTTGCGCCTGTACCTCAAAGCGGTGTCTATGCCTCTCATCCACATATTCTGCATCTCCATAAAGCTTTCCTGAAAAGACAAAAACCATTAGAAAACACCAAACCAAAACAGAGACTACCATTCAAGAAATGTCCTGTAACTGTCACTCACTCAGAATGCTTGTGTTAGATTTGAAGATAGTCCGTCTCTTCCCCAGCCTCATAGTGCCTCCCATCTGCCCTGGGTTGTGCTCAGGCATGTCAATCACCTGCCAAAGAAAGACTAGGATGTCAAACCTTCATGTCAACTCAAAGATTTATGATGCAAGAGAGAGATGGGGTATTATGGGATACCTACCACAGGGTGCTTGGAGTCAGGGTCAAACTCCGTGGAGTTGGCATCTGTCAGAACACAAACACAATCATAGCTTTTTGAGGTCCATCATCAGATTTTATGGTAAATAATTTCATTGTAACACGTGGGACATGACATCTTTCCTCCGAGATTGCTCACCCTCCCAGCCAAGAACATTGCGAGCGAATTCACACACTGCCAACTGCATGCCCAAACACACTCCTGCAAAAGGGAGAGAGAGAGAGAGCAACTGTGATTGGCATTGTCAGCAACGTTGGTTCAAACATTGTGAAATGTGTTGCGTAAAAAAAATATACAATCAGATTGAACTGTACACAAGTCTGATCTCGTCTTTGTATTGATATTCTAGGATGTATTCCAGGTTGACACACAGCTACATCAACGCCTTTAAAGTTCAGTTATCATTCGCTGTTGTAGTTTTCTTACCTAAAAATGGCTTCTTCTGTTTCCTAGCCCAGCTAATCGCTTCGATCTTCCCCTCTGTGCCTCGCACCCCGAAGCCTCCAGGTACCAACACACCACTGTGGGGATGACACAGCACAGTTATAACACACAGCTATAACTAATCCACTGAAGGAGGAAGAAGAATACCCTGATAATGAGTTCCCTTGGTGCAGAAAACCCCACACAGTGAAAAAGGGAGACACATTGTTCAGGTACTGTAAATGTTGACAGTAGCCTCAGGGGTCGATAAGGTAAGTGTGTGTGTGTGGTTGTGTGTGCGCTGAGGTGTCTACAGCTACTCACTCAGCACTGCAGAGTTTCTGCCAGGCCTCATGGTATTTGACAGGCTCCTCCTGCAGCGTGTTGGCCTCCAGGTCTGCAGAGTCAATGTACTGCAGGAGGAGGAGAGAAGATCAATAGGAGGTGGGTGGCCAACTGGACATGACATACAGTATTGTTAGGCCCTGTTACAACCAACTGTCTGGCTGCTAACAGAGCGATGTTGTTGACTGTATGGACACACACAATCCCAGTAGAAAAATGGAAGCATGGATTAGCGCAGCAGTTCCCAAACTTGGGGTCCCCTGATAAAATCAAACTAACCTCTATGATTTGATTAAAAAAGAATCAGCATTAAAACATTTTATGATGATAAACATTGTCTGTGTATTGCACCTGTAGCCTACTGTATATTGCAGTGTTTTTGGGTTCATATCCAACCAATTAATACACCTGCACATCATTATTATGTGTTGTTGACATAGCTCGCAATCAAGTTCTTGGGGTCACATCAAATTTTGATTGACAAAAAAGTTTGGGAACCCCTGGATTAGCATGTGACTAGGTTCCTGTACCTTGATCACTAGTTTGTGGCTGATGGCAAGGGCAGAGTGCTCCAGGGCCTTGATGACCGAGGCATAGGAGTCTTGGAACTTGGTGTACTTCCCTACCAGGGCTATAGAGACGTGTTCCAGGAGCCTGTCAGACCTGAGGAGGGGACAGGTGTTTCCAGATATTCAGTGGAGCCTAGGGCAGTAGTGCTCATCTTGAATTCAATACTCATACATTTGAAACCATGTCACATTACAGGGTGCGCCTCCAACTGTACTACTACATAATCTAGTGTAGAGTGCTCGGTACTAGTTCAAAGATATCATTGCAATGTACCCCTTGTTGCCACAGTAAACTTGGGTCACATTCTACAATCGCCACGTGATCGATGGTCAATGAAAAAGTACTTTGGGCCATAAACAAATCCAATCAATGGGAATCCCAGAAGGCTGCTCTTAGGAGTTCTCACCTGTCAGACATCTCCTTCCACTTGGTGAGCATCTTCCTGGGCCTCATCTCTATGGGCAGGTCCAGCCTGTGACAAAAGTAGCCCACCACACCCTGGTCCTCCAGTAGCAGGGGCACTCTGTAGATGGATGACACGTCACGGACGCAGATCACCTGGGAGAGGGGCGGGGGGAGAATTTAAATCTTTAAAACGTAAAAAGGTTATTGCTTTTTTACAAAAGCTTCTGTTACACAGTTGTTTTAAAACTCTTGTCATGGACAGAGAGAATGGAGAAGGGCTTTACCTGTGTGGGCTCCACATGACAGAACATGGAGATCTTCTCTTTGACTGCTGTTTCCAGGGGGTTTGAACAGCGGCACATGATCTGAGAAAACAGACAAACAGGGATGTCCAGGGAACACAGGCACATTCATAAAATGCTTGAGTAGAATTCACATTCATAGAATTCATTAGTCAACATCCCAGCTAGCTGATTCGAGATCCCTGGGTTCCCGGGGCAGGATGGAGTGTAACTCACCAGGTCTGGGGACAGGCCTAATCCTCTGAGCTCTCTGACACTGTTCTGAGTGGGCTTTGTTTTCTGTTCTCCTGTGGCACTGGGCTGAAGAACAAATACATACATCAGTGTCATCAACCAACCCTGAGAGGCTCTGTAATGCACATCGGTCTGTGTTTTCTAGAACAGTGTGTGTGTGCAAGTGCGCCTGTGAATCAAATCCCTTACCTGGGGGACGAGGCTGACGTGGATATTGCAGAAATTCTCCTTCTTCACCTTAAACTGGAACTGTCTGAAGGCCTCGATGAAGGGCATGCTCTCTATATCTCCTACCGTCCCTCCCAACTGTAGGAGACATAACACAAGACACAGCCTTAGACCTCAACACTAGACCCCAAGAACCACACAGCAGCTTAACCCAGCACACAGGGGGACACCACAGACGTATCAGTGATTCCTATGGGTGACATCAACAATGACGACAGACTAGTAAAGCACACAGTGTCACATCATACCTCTATGACACAGACTTGAGGCTCCACCCCGTCATCGTCCACTGAGATCTTGGCCTGCTTCATCACCCACTCCTGGATGGCATCTGTGATGTGTGGCACCACTGAGAGAAGGGCACAGAAAGGATAGATGTCAGCACCATAGAAGTTGTACATAGACTAGACACAAGTGCCATAGAAATACAGATTCCAGATAAACTAGCACTAATCATTACAATCGCTGAGATGCCACGCTATAAGATTCTCAGATCAGTGTTGTTTTAAACCTGATATCCGTGGCCTTGTGGACCCTGTATCTTACCCTGTACAGTCTTGCCCAGGTAGTCTCCCTTCCTCTCCTTGTTGATAACTGACTGGTAGATCTTGCCAGTGGTCAGGTTGTTGTCTTTGGTGAGCCGGATGTCCAGGAAGCGTTCGTAGTTTCCTAAATCCAAGTCCACCTCTCCACCATCGTCTAAAACAAACACTTCACCTAGATAGAAGAGAGATGTCAGTCATGCATTAGCCTAGTAGGCCTACACACAGAACACAAAACCTGCATTGAAAATAAGCATCTTACCATCAAATCACTTACCGTGCTCATAGGGTGAGAAGGTACCAGCGTCAATGTTGATGTAGGGATCTATTTTGATGGCAGTAACATGCAAGCCACATGACTTGAGAATTGTGCCCACACTGCTAGCAATGATGCCCTTGCCGATTCCAGATATGACACCACCAGTGACCAGGATGTACTTCATAGTGGCATGTGAAAGCTAGACAGAAACAGAGAAAAGGCTAAATTAGACAACCAACTACTAGCTCCATGACGGAATTCTGGCGACTCCCAACTGTACTTGTCTGACTGGTTTTGAGCGGCAGATTACTTGTTAGGAATAACATGAGTACACTATGTTTTTATGCTAAGTGGTAAACATTATACCTAATATCAACACATCAGCTGCCGAATGGATTATAAACAACATGAATTTAATGACAACGCCACGTATGCCAGGGCAAAGTCAAAGCGGCTTGTCAGTGTAGTTAGTCAACATGCCAAACTCAAGAGGCGGCTAGTTTACTAAATGGGTACATTGTAACATCCTTCCCATCATCATAACCATAGAGGTTTGAAACCTACTGAATCTCTTTGATTATCTATTACAACAAAAGACTCACATTCACCTATTATGTGTATCTTAAATCCATAGTTAATTAGTTTAACTTTGCAGTCACATAACTCACTATCTGTAGTTGCTGTGAAGCAGTCGCATTTGGGGAAATGCAATGGCGGGAAATTACAACACTTTACAATGGTACAAAGGGGTGGTGACATATCTCTGCAGTGTTATACTGAGTAATTGGATACTTGAGGGATTTATGTGAATAATAACAAGTTACTATGTCAAATCCTTCTATTTCAAATTCTGCTTATTAGCATCGCATTTGACGAGCAACCAGTCGTCAGCGGAAAAACGTTGTCCCTGCCATATTAGGAATGTAGCCCAATGTTATGACGATCTATACAGCGGCATTTGACTGGCATACTGCATTGCCATTGCATACAGGAGTCACCTTCACTCTTGATCCGTGGTGTAGTACATACATTAGCAGGCTAGCTCGCTAACATTGGCGAACTAGCTCTGCTTCTGTGTATCAAAACTCACCTGATTAAAACAATAGACGAAATATAATCTTCGGACCAATTCTCAGGAAGATAATCTCTAAATGCCCATCAGCTTTCATAAATATTATTGTATCAGCTAGGTTAAAATGAGACACTCACGCATGTTCTAATTCAAGTGTTGGTACACGTGTGGAAACAAGACCTCGGTGTCAATTAGCGAAGGCTCTTGTTGATGCAAACATTTGCGTAGACTCTTACACTACTCAGTGAAGATGATTGTCTCCGCGCCCATGTAATTACTGCGCATTCAGCCCAGCCAGATGGTATGCAAACTGTAACGCAAATGCTGCGCAGTTGAAGTCAACGTCACTGTTTATGTTTTGGAGAGAGAGAACATGTATCACGATTAGTACATTTTGTACTTTAAACTACTGTAAATTAAGATAAATGATGATGATTTTAGAGAATATACAAGAGAATGTTATTTTGTATCATAGACATATGAGGCCCATTCAAAATGTCTTGGCATATTTTCATAATTTAGTCACCTGACCACCAGATGGCATATGTGTTCCATTGTTTCATCAATGGGTTCATTCTGTATTGATTGTGCCACTTGCCTAGACCTTTATAAATCACTTACAAATAATGAGAGTACTTAATGACCAAAGCTGTAACATACATAATGACATTGATCCTTATCTTGTCCATATAACAGATTGTGTCTTTGGCTGGCAAAGAGTAGGCCTCTACTGTGTCAGGTGACATAATCATCTAGGCCATCAATAGCCTAGGTCTAGAAATGATATGTAACCGTTCTCAAAAACACAAATGTTATAACATCACAATCAATATTAAAGTTCCCTCCATATTCTCTCATTCTCTCTGCTCCAGTTTAGCTCCTGGTAATGAGAGTGGGGACTTTAATTTATTTCTGCCCATGATGGTGATCTAATTACAGCCCTCATCCCTGCCATCTCATTTTCATAAGCTGCTCCCTCCAATTACAGTGGACAACTTAGCACATCCTCGTATTAACCTCCGGTGTGAAGTGTGTCTCTCCTTCCCTCAACTTATCTATTGCCACACTTAAAATAATACAGAGGGCAATTCACAGGTGACACCTTTATTAGAATTTAAGTGAGTTATCGGATGTATGTTCTTAGAAAAAAGGGTTCTCCAACAGGGATAGCCGAACCATTTTTCCTAAGAACGCACAATCTCAGTTTTCTCTTGTAGAAATGCCAGAAAACAAGAAGTTGTGATGTTGCTATACAGATTTGCATTCCAAACCTGTGGGAATAATGTGCCTTTGGGAAAGTTGTTTGTTCTGCCTCTCTCAAATTCTACGAGTCATCATTCTGTGTTAATAATTGTCTGGAACTGTTTAACTACTGGTGTTCCTGTGTCCCCCTCTCACCCTGACTCTATGGGAGTGGATGAAGTGAGGCCAACCAGACCTGGGGAGATATGAATAGCAGATTAAAACTGCCCAAAATAACTCCAGGCCAAAATCTTTGACCAGGTCAAAAACAGATCTGTGAGTCCGTAAAAGAAGATGACAGTATAGTAGCATGATGTAAAGTCAAACCAGTGCCATATTGTCAAAGTTTTGTGACTATCTGGAGAGGAAGGACCTTATGGCCTTTTTACTTTACAAACCGTAGTCCCCAAACTACCTCCACTCTGGCAAGCAGCATGGCTGGGTCAAAGGCCACGCATGGTTCACTCTCACACAGACCTCCGGGGGCCAGGGGACGTTGTCTCAGTGCTCAGAGAGTAAAGTGGCTGCAGCAGACCATGAACATGGGCAGACAAAGAAACATTACCCCAGCATCCCCGGGTCCCCATCCACATTATTTATGAATGATAGCTAGCCTAGCCACCTAGCTAGCGAGCTGCACATTCTAATGCTAGTTTTGGAATGTGTGAGATTGATTGATCTAATGGAGCACAGATGGCTGTTTAGACACAATGCAGTACTTAACCGTCAGCCACTCAGAAGAAAGAAGGCTCTCTAGCTATTAATGCCTTTATAAAGGCTCATGTGCTTGGTAGAGTGGATAAATACTTAACCGGAGGGTTTGAGATACGTGTATCCACAACAAGTGGTACCTTTTAGCAAGATGTTAACATTTCCATTTTTTTGTATTTTAGCATATATAGAACCAAGTGTTAAGGTTTAGCAGGGTTTTTTTTACAGTAGAAAACAATAGGCTGGGAATGAACAGTATGTTCAACACAGTTTGAACTCAACAACAATGTGACAGCAAGCTTATACATGGTAGTTTGTAAGTCACACAGAATGAAGTGGGTATTTCTCAGCCTCTGTCATATTCAGCTCCCCAGGCCTCCTGGGAGGGCAGTGAGTGTAGAGTTTGTCGTCATTTTGCCGTCATGTTGTTAAACCCAGTTAATACACTGTTTACAGTGACTGTGTGTGTGGGACTGAGGAGCCTACCACAGAGTCCTCCCAGCCCAAGCCACAATTGACTAGGAAAACAAATGTCATTTGGATGGGCGTTGTCTGTTGTGTGTCTGCGTTTACGCAAGTCCTCCCTCTGCCTGGAATGAATCTAATTTGATTATCTCTGCAAATAACAAGTGATAAAAAAGGAGGAGAAGGGCAATGGGGTGAGAGTAATGGGTGGTACTGAGGTAGAAGGTGCCAGGGAAGGAGGGAGAGAGGGAGGGGGTAGAGTGAGAGAGAGGGGGGAGAGTGAGATAGTTAGAAAAGAAGACAGAGGGAGAGAGAGAGAGAGAGAGAGGGAGAGAGGGAGAAAGAGAGAGAGAGAGAAAGGGAGAGAGAGAGAGGGAGAAAGAGATAAAATAGAGACTCCCTCTGTGCTGGATGAACGCCCGGTGTGCCACTGCACTGTCATCTGTGAGCTGCTGCTGGTGTACGCCGAGGCCAACATATCACAGGCCCCACTGCTGTGTTCCTAGCTCAGCTCATAGCATGTGGCCTCCTCCTCCTTCTCCCCCTCCTCCTCCTCCTCCCTCTCCTCCCCCCTCCCCCCTCCTCCCTCTCCGCCTCCCTCCTCCCTCCTCCTCCCTCCTCCCCCTCCTCCCTCCTCCCTCTCCTCCTCCTACTCCCTCCTCCTCTTCCTCCTCCCCCTCCTCCCTCCTCCCTCTCCTCCCTCCTCCCTCCTCCTCCCCCCTCTTCCCTCCTCCCTCCTCCCTCCTCCTCCCTCCTCCTCCTCCCTCCTCCTCCTCTTCCTCCTCCTCCCCTCCTCCTGCTCCTCCTCCTCTTCAGTGCTCTTCACTCAGAGCCAAGACACAGCCAGGGACTGCCAGGGTTGTTCTGCCACCTCCATGAAAACAGATGACAGTGTTTTTTTTTCTCTCCCTCTCTTGCCGCAGACCCCCCTCCAGGAGGGCCTGTCTGGTTAGAAGAGAGGGGGGAAATGAGAAGGATTGATTAATTTAAAACACATGCTCTCCTCTTTTTTGGCATCCACCCCCCTCAGAGACCAACATGCCTTCTCAATGGCAGGATTGAGAGAGAGAAACACCAAGGGGCCACATTTGTCAACTATCCGTGCATACTAAATGGGGTGTGTAATGTGTTTGGGGTGTTTGGGGTTATGGGATACTATGATAGATCAGGCTAACTATTTTCTGATTGTAGAGAACACTTTTAATATAATCGATTCCTATTGGACACATAGCAGATGACAGCATCGATAGGGCAGGAAGTACCCTGACACCATGTGACGCTACTCATTAGCACTCCTAGAACACATCACTCTGAAGTCAGATGATGGACTACCAAACAAGCAGCCCTTTATCACTAATTCTGTTATTCAGCGTTTTCCTGTATCCACGTCCACTTCAAACATTTCAACAGGCTGTTCAATTTACTCATGCTGGTTAGTCGCACTGACGTCCTTGACAAGCCAGAGAGGTGTGATTGGCTGGGCACTTCAGAGGGAGGCCATAGAACATGAACATTGAAAACCCATTGAGTCGATATGGTGTCCATAAACGACTTGGTTCATGGCACCCTTTTCCGAATCTATTTAGGAAAGGTGTTGCCATATTAACGTGACCAATGCAATCTCTTCAGGTGCTGTCATTTCAATGTGACATAATGTGATAATGTTCGATCATGACAATAATGTTCTATAATGTTCCAATTGCAAACCCTTCTCCTTGTTGTCCCCGTAAAAGACTATCATCGGTTGTACTCATCACATCTCCCAACCTCATGAGGACGTTTCCACTGAATTACTACCACAAAGGAGCTACAGTAAGTGTACAATGGAGGAGTTTTTCTATTTCGGTGGCCTTATCAATAGAGGTTCTGTCTGCAGTATCTCCAGCCCTGGTCTAAAAAGGCCTGCTCCTTCCTTGAGGAGTGTTCATGAGAGGGAGTGGAGGACAATGGAAGGCTTGACGGCCGGGCCGTATCACTTTGGGTCACATGTATCTAGGAATGCTGGAACATGACCCAGGCAGAACCACTGGTGTGGTTTTGAGCCACTGTGTGTGTGACTCTGGACGACCATATAACAACGTGGACATCATGTTGACTGGTGGTATGGATACAGGGGTCTAAGAAGGTCTAGCATACCGTGAGAGGGGGAAGAATTGGTAGGACATTCCAGGAAAAAAAGATTGAATTTATTATTTGTGGTCTATATGTACTGCAGGAAGCAGCAGAGACAAACAGGTTTTGATCAACAGCAGCTATTTCCTGGCCCTCTCCCATATGACTCCTGTTTCTGTCTCGCAAAATGTCCTTATTTGTCGTTCATATCTCAAAATCTCTATCTGTATTTCCTTGTCCCGGAGCATCTAGAGTGCCATGTCATAATCTGTATAAACAAAAGTACAAAAGTAATGCACTTGGACTGCTGACTCTAAACTCCTGTTTCCACACCTGTGCTCTCTCTCTCTCTCTCTCTCTCTCTCTCTCTTTCTCTCTCTCTCTCTCTCTCTCTCTCTCTCTCTTTCTCTCTCTCTCTCTCTCTCTCTCTCTCTCTCTCTCTTTCTCTCTCTCTCTCTCTCTCTCTCTCTCTCTCTCTCTCTCTCTCTCTCTCTGTCTCTCCTCTGCTGCCGCGCTAGCTTGGAATGCACTCGTGTGAGTTCTCCTCTGAGCATAGCACTTAGGTTGGGTAATTGTCTCTTACATAAAGGAGTGTATTGCACACACAAGACATGTAAAAACAACAACAATGCCAGCAGAGAAAGAATGCAATCCCCAGCTATTTGTAATGGAGATAGGGGATGGGGGAATGAGGAAGATGGATGTGATTTCACATTAATTGCATGGGTTTGGGAGTGTGTGTGTGTATGTGTATGTGTATGTGTGTCTGTGTGTGTCTGTGTGTGTGTGTGTGTGTGTGTGTGTGTGTGTGTGCGTGTGTGTGGGGTGGGAGGTGTCGGTGGAATTTCAGAGAGTTATGCTGATTCCACATTTCATATCCACAGCAGTGGTGTGTGTGTGTGTGTGTGTGTGTGTGTGTGTGTGTGTGTGTGTGCGCGCGTGTGCGTGTGTGCGTGCGTGTGTGTGTGTACTGTTGGGTGATGGGTTGCCAGTGGAATTTTAGGAGTCTATGCTAAATCAAGAATATACATCGAGGAATGATCTTACCATGGGAGTGTCTTGTTTCTAGGAAACAAAACCAAAACATCTCATCATTCAGGTAAACATTTGAGAGGGGGGGGGGGGGGGGTGCCACAAACACACCTGCTTGGGCTTCCTCATATACATGATGGATGTACTATCTTTCTGTTGCTCTATTGCTAACTAGCTTAATGGGACTCTACTCTTCCAAGGCAGTCGCCCCCCACTCATTAGCTTTCCAAGACAAACTCTATTTCTAATTCAACTCTCTTTTCTCATATTTTTCTGGGATCTTACAAACAAATGACTTGGAAACAAATGACTATTGACCATGTCCTTATTTGTCTTCCACTCTCTGTCTCTCTTTGTCCACGCTGGTGGTGGATCGAAGTGCTCAGCACTGCACGCAGCTCTAATCCACACTGACCTGAATTTCCCTCTCTGTCCTCCCTCCCTCCCTCTCTCTCTCCCTCCCTTCACCCAGAGAGCTTGAATCCATGCCTCTGCTCCAACCACTCCTTCAATAATCACCATGGTTAGACTCTTCACCTGTCTGTCAGGTTCCTCCTCAGTAAACAAACATATCTAGTCTTGTTTGTGTTACCAGGGTAACCAGCGGTAGTAAACCATTTTTAACAGCTGCGGCTGGGGGGCTCAATTCAATCAGAAATGAACATTGCCATAGTAACGCAGTAGTATGCAAACATACCTATTCCCATAGGTAAAAAAAGGGAAATTGTGGACTGTTGTAAATAGCAGGTTGACTCCCCTGACAAGTAGATGTTTGTTTTAGGATTATGACAATGGGTGTACTCAGGAGTCAGGAAGTGGTTGTGTAAACAAATATTGATATACAAGAGACCTGTGACGCTGACAATGCTATGACTATTACTATAAAGATGTCATTGAGCTTGGTTTCCATTTAAACAAAGGAATCTACTAGGATTGTTCAGGAGAATATCTGAAATGCCCTGCATGGATCACATAGATGGTCTGGTAGTGTTGACTGTGAGTGGCCATCTGTGCTGGTGTAGTGGTCTGTGTGTTGTCGGAGAGGCTGGCCATTCTGCTGCTCATGAAGCCTTCATCCTTCAGTCACCCAGAAGCAGATGTCACCAGGACGACGGAGCGACAGATTGCCGTGGCGACCGGCGCCAGGTTGAAGGTGTCTCCGCCCTGCAGCGCCCCACAGATGGAAGCTGAGATCATTAACTACCGCTGAGCTCTCTCTCTGGTCTCTCTCTCTCTGTGTGTGTGCCAGGTGATCACACACTCACACTGTAAATACATGTATCTGCACACTGTCGATGCTTCGATCCACTT
The DNA here is from genome assembly GCF_951799395.1 of Argentina silus. Lineage (NCBI taxonomy): Eukaryota > Metazoa > Chordata > Actinopteri > Argentiniformes > Argentinidae > Argentina > Argentina silus. Next base: position 6,359,939 of record NC_139664.1, on the reverse strand, counting down.
ATACAGCAAGTGTTTGCATTTGAAGACTTGAACATGTATCAAATTATGAGAGGGGGGGGGGGTTTGATTAAAAAGTGTTCAACAAAGCACATGCAGACTTATTCCAATATGATTGTGAATTGATGATACAGCTGCAGTTGCAAACACTATAAAAGGCATTTGCATTTGGTTATTTGTTGTCCCTTCCTCAGCGGTGTAGACTCAAGCACACTACTGTGTTTACCTGACCTTACTAACCAGAGCCCAGGGAAAGATATAGAGCAGCCACACTGTAGCGCAGCGAGGGTTTTCTGCCTCCAAATTGCAGAAAGTGCTGTACTGATAAAAACAGCATGTTATCCTGGATAAGGGCCTGTTCAGAACAAGTAAACCATGTCAACAAATATGGGCAAAAAGTGGGGCAGCTTAAAGTGCCCCCTTGCCGCCACTGCAGGCTCTCATTGCCATGGTGCCAGGTCCTCCAGATAAACTGTAAACAATGAAAAAGGGCACAGGTTAATCCTGTGTTTACATGCTCTCTGTCATGTACTCTCTGTGTGCTGTGCTGCAGACAGATGACACACGCACACACAGACACACACACGCACATGCAAACACACACACATGCAAACACACACACACACACACACACACACACACACACATACACACACACACACACACTAACACACACACAGAGTTCCCTTCTCAACAGCGGCAGCAGCGCTCGGGCAGATAGGGGTGTCAGCAATTATCCTCCTCAGCCCGAGGCGACAGTATATTGAGCAAATTCCACTTCCTTTGCTTCTGCAATGGCCCTCTACTGCAGTAAAATAATGTTGCTTTTCTTCTTTTCAAAATATGAACCAGATTATTGAGTTGGCTGTGTGTTAACGTGAATTATTGAGGCCACAATGAAGGAATGTTTATGTGTGTGAGTGGCAATGTTGGTTGTTTTGGAACAATTCCAAATGTACTGGTTTACTCTTGTACGTGTTGTGTTTTGTAGCAGAAGGAGTGTTGTAGGGAGGTTTACACCATGGACAGTTTCTGCCATGGGAGATTGTTTTGCATCTGTTAGCAGCCAACTGGACACATGTGGCATGCAGACGTGTCCAGGACCAGTTCATTGGGGCTCTGGTGTCATTCTCCCTTTCATTTAGACACTGGAATGGCCTGGGGGGGGGTGTGAGGTGATCTCTGATCTGTCATTATTCTAGCATCATTCACTTTCAATGTTGTAGCTACATTTCATCAGAAAATGATCATATTACACTAACTGTTTGAAAAACACAGAAGGTCATTTCCTTAAGTCCAGACTGTGTGGCACACTTCAGTCAGCGGTAGGCCTGCTTTGTCCTGTTCTCCCTAGGGGGGTAGCCTACCTCCAGGGGCTAAAGAAGCCCCCAAAGCTCTGTGGCTGGAGTGTGTGTGTGTGTGTGTGTGTGTGTGCGTACGTGCATGCATGCCTGCATCTATGTGTGTGTGTGTGTGTGTGTGTGTGTGTGTGTGTGTGTGTGTGTGTGTGTGTCTGTGTCCGTGGTGTGTGTGTGTGTGTGTGTGTGTGTGTGTGTGTGTGTGTGTGTGTGTCACACTGCATTTGCATGTCAAAACACTCCCTAGTCTCTAGATGTAAGGGACCCAATTTGGAATGACAAAGCGCAGACAGGGCCAGCTGATCCACAATGGAGGCCTGGTTAAGTTCTTTCCTCCCAGTGACCAGCTGCTCCACTGACCTACAGCAGCTCCATTCACAATCCATACAGAGGAGAGCCACGGTGTGTGCGTCATCCACGTGGGTAGCAACAGAGGCAATGAAAGTGATCCTTTTCACCTCAAAGGCCTTTTTTTTTTATAGTTTCTTCCTGTATACGTATTATAGAGTATATTGAGTGCGCTGGAGTATTTCAGTATTTATCATCGTAGTAAGTAATAAGTCAGTAGCATTGTGCGCCAGAACACATGTGCCAGAACAGCCCGTAGGGACAGGAGCTTACGTCCTGTTTCTGTAACGCGAGGCAACTTGATGTACAAGTACACCCCCTGGACAGGACGCTAGTCTCTTGCAGGGCTTCATCATCATCATCATCATCATCATCATCATCATTGTTGTCATCATAGCAGTTGTTTTCTTGAAATCTGTAATGCATGTGTTGAATGGTCCTACCATTCTTGACTGAGCTCAAAGGTTAAATGTGCTTGCATTGACACTTATAGACCAGAAAATCAAACTTACATGGGAAATATGTTTGGGGTGTTTGTGACATTACCACTCTTCCAAGGGCATGCTATACAAACAGGCAGCTATTTCTACTGAGTCTCCTGCCAGCGGCAGCATAGAACTGGGGCAAGCATTGTCTTCTGTCATATTACCATAGGCCTCTGCTATGCCATCCCTGTGTGTCTCAGGGGAGGCTGGTGGAGGCAGAAATCAGAGGACGGGCTCATTGTAATGCATGGTATGGAATAAGGAATGGTACCAATGATGGTATCAGTTGATACCATTCCTCTTTCCATTCCATGCATTACAATGAGCCCATCCTCCAGTGTCTACCTCCACCAGCCTCTATCTATCAAACGGTACCCTCTCTATTTGAGGGCACTGACACCACATGGCTGAGGGATTGGTCACTTCCCTCAGTGCATTGTGTGCTGAACGACAGGATACCGGCTGGGACTCCTAGGTCACACCCAGTGCTGCTTTCCTGGATTTGTGTTGCGACATCCAGATGGAAACAGACTGCTTCCTCCACTCTCAGTTTCCAGCACACTACATGCACCTGACCCAAAGGACAGTGTGTGTGTGTGTGTGTGTGTGTGTGTGTGTGTGTGTGTGTGTGTGTGTGTGTGTGTGTGTGTGTGTGTGTGTGTGTGTGTATGT